>NC_133513.1:38158000-38502500 GCF_049354715.1 Callithrix jacchus
GGCTTGTCCACATGTAACCGGACCCAAGACATGTCATCCCAGCTTGTGGACCTGGCTCGTCTGTCATCAGAAATTGTTCCTAGGGCCTCTGGCCTAGACCACAGAGCACAAGGAGGAAGCTTCCTCTTTCTGACCACAAGCGTCTGGCCTTAGCGCCAGCCACCCCAAACTGCTCACAGTGTTCAGAGTTGAGAGGTTTGCTAAAAACACCCAACTTCCCATTCTGCCAGGGGTCCTCCTGGCAGCTTGGAGGCAGGGCATGAAATGGGGATGCCTGTGCCCACACAAGGGATGATCCCCCTTGCCCCCACTGCTTCACCATTGCGCTAAGAACTCCAGGTTCTGCCACCAGGGATAAAGCTCAAGGGTTGATGAATCGGGCTTAGAAAGTTCCTTGGAGGGGCTAGGCACAGTGGCTCATGCCTGTAATTCCAACACTTTGGGAGGCCAAGGCAGGTGGATCACTTGAGGTCAGGAGTCCCAGACCAGCCTGGCCAACGTGGTGAAACCCTGTCTCTACCAAAAATACAAAACTTAGCCAGATGTGGTGGGGTATGCCTGTAATCCCAGCTGCTTGAGAGGCTGAGGCTGGAGAATCACTTGAACTGGGGAGGTATCGGTTGCAGTGAGCTGAGATCGAGCCGCTGCACTCCAACCTGAGCAACAAAGTGAGACTCTGCCTTAAAATAAAAAAGAAACTGCCTTGGAGGGCATCAAGTCCAGGGCTTTCCAAACCCGCTGGTTATCAGAATGCGCGGGGCAGTGCCTGAGCCTTTCATCCCTCCTCCCTGTCTGCCATCCATTGCTGCAGAGACGCAAGCCATCCGGAAGCTATGGCTGCTGCCTCAGAGCCACCCATGTCCTGGAGGCAGGAGCCTGGTGGGGAAGGGGCCAAGCAGTCCTGTCCAGGAGGCCTGGGCAGCAGCGCTGTATACACCTGGGGTGGGGCCTTCTAGCTGCAAGACCAGCCTCAGCCTGCCACCAGTAATACCACAGGTTCAGCTGGAGCCACTTGGTCTCACTGCTCTCTGGATATCACCGTGGGGCTGTGAACTGCCAGTGTCTCAGGAGGACTCGAATCCATGTGAGCTCCCTGTAGCTAAGCCTCATCATTTTCACTCACTTATTGGCCCCACCAGAAACTGGAGCGAGAGGAAGTGGCTGTAATGGAAAGGCCTGGAGTGGGACTCCAGTTCTGCTGGCAAATGGCAGAGGTGGGTGACGCTGAGCCTCACTGCCCTCATCTGTGGAAGGGACCACAACTCCCCTGCGCTCCCAGAGTCATTGTGGGGATCCACTGTCAGCAAGCCCATCACCAGTTGTAAAGGCCTCCCATACGACTGTCCCATGTCAGGGCAGCTGCAGACCCTCACTGGGCACAGCCTCACAGGTGCAGGCATGAGCCTGGGTGTCTCCCCATCCTCCAGCCTGAGCTAAGTGCAGACAGCAGATGTTGCCCCCTGAGCAGCACAGCACCATCCTGGCTCACTGGATTCTTTCCCCTCAAGGGCGGGGCCCAGGACTTGTTCATCTCTGTCACCTGCCCGGGTCATAGCACTAAGCCTTGTTAGGGGCAGGCCTTTGGTTAATGTCTTGGCTAAATGAATTCAGGAGTCCATTTAAGGTGTTCATGAAGAATCTTGGTTCTGTGAACTGTAGCGGAGGCAAAACTCTACCTCTTCCCATTTCACCTGGGCCTGAGAATTGGCATAAGACAGATTCATGGATGAAAAGCATATAGATTTATTTAATACAAGTAATATGTGGCATGGAAAAGTCTTCATCATAAAAAGGTGAAGACTCCAAGAAGCAGTTAGAGTCAATCTCCCTTAGATGCTGCATTGGATGAATAGTCATGAAATGTGATAAGGCCAAGGGGCTTGGGCTAGGGCAGGTAATTGGGCAGAAGGTAAGGGTTAGTTGTCCAAGGTCTGTTTGTAAGGGTTCGTTGTACAAGGTCTGTTGTACGAGGTCTCTTTGGCCCTAGCCCAAGCCCCTTTGGCCTCAACTTCCCAATCTTGGTGAAAAGAGTGTTACTTTCCTTTTGGTATAAGGAGGACATCTTTCATGAGGGAATTTCATCTCCAGCTTCTAAGAAACAGCACGAAGGTGAGAGTAATCGTGCACCTGCTGTTTTTTTAAGTGCTTTTCATTCAATATAGTCCCTATGCCAAAGCAGCAGACTTTGGGGTGACAAATTCTTAACGCCTCCAAAACAAAGGCTCAAGAGACCACGCATGGCCTGATTGCCTGTTCTCCTTTGCAGGTGGATTCGTATGACGTGACTGTGGATGAAGAACTGGGCGAGATCCAGCTGGTAAAAATCGAGAAGCGCAAGTACTGGCTGCACGATGACTGGTACCTGAAGTACATCACGCTGAAGACGCCCCATGGCGACTACATCGAATTCCCCTGCTACCGCTGGATCACTGGCGACGGCGAGGTTGTCCTGAGGGATGGATGCGGTGAGCGGCTCAGGCCCCTTCTGCCCCAGGCTTCCTGAGAATCGAAAGTTCTTCCTGTTCTCAAAGCACTGTAGTCATAAGAGGAATGACACCCGTGCAGGGGCAGGGAGTGGGAGGGCCCTGCCCTGTGCCTCAATGCACATGCAGGAGGCATGACCTTCCTTGGGATACAAGGAAGGCCCCTGAGGGTGGAGCGTGTGGCCCCAGGCTTCACTGGGGTCATGTCCTCCCTCTGCACTATGGTTCTATAGGGGAGGGTTGTGCTCCCCTTTTTGTCAGTGGGTAAGAGAGTCCATAGAGGCAGATACCTATGGGGCATGCCTCTGGATGGGTACTTCTCCAGTTGCCAGGGTGTGGCATCGCTTTCTAGGTTCATAGCCTGCCATCTGTGAGATCAAAGTAGGGCTCAGGCAGGCTCGGGGGGCCCCATGTAGGCCTAGGGAGGGAAAGGGTGGACAAGGAGCACCCCAAGTGCCAGCTTCAAAGGGCCATGAACAGGCCTGTGAATCACAGTGACCATTTCTTTAACCCGAAGTCTCACCTTTTGCTGTAAGAGAGAAGAACCTCAAATCTGCTCCCCTTAAATGAGACCCCCAGATGTGCAGACCCCAGTCTGGCACTTTCTCAGGAGGTCATTCTTTTTTTTTTTTTTTTTTTTTTTTTTTTTTTTTTGAGACGGAGTTTCGCTCTTGTTACCCAGGCTGGAGTGGAGTGCAATGGCGCGATCTCGGCTCACCGCAATCTCCGCCTCCTGGGTTCAGGCAATTCTCCTGCCTCAGCCTCCCGAGTAGCTGGGATTACAGGCACGCACCACCGTGCCCAGCTAATTTTTTGTAATTTTAGTAGAGACGGGGTTTCACCATGTTGACCAAGATGGTCTCGATCTGTTGACCTCGTGATCCACCCGCCTCGGCCTCCCAAAGTGCTGGGATTACAGGCGTGAGCCACCGCGCCCGGCCCGGAGGTCATTCTTTGTAAGGGACACCCAGCCGACCTGGTACAGAGCACCATAGAGAGAAGCAGGTGTCAAGGCCAGCCAAGGCCACTCTCCCTGAATGAATCACCTTGCACGCCCAGCCTCCTAGCGTGCCTGGCAAAATTCTACCTCACTTCAAGTCATGGCCCTTCGGCTTGCTCCCAGTCTAAACCTGGAAAGAAGCCTCCAAATGCCAGGCAGCCACTGTAATAATAAGAGGAAGCCGCTGCTTCTGCCGTGACAGGGTCGAAATCTTCCTCTTTGCCAAGTTCCCTGTCGCTAGTGTCTTCTTCACAGAACTTTGGTAGAGTAGGTAGGAAGAGATGACTGTTACCCCATTTTATAGCTAAGAAAACTGAGACAAAGAAGAAAAAAGTTATTCTCTACCTGTTCTTAAGCTATCAGGCCACATCCTATTGTTTCTGATGTGGAATTTGACTTAAGAAACTAAATTTCCAGAATACTTCTGAACATGGAAATAAGAGGATTTTTGTACCCCTACCTCATGACAGGAAAACAAAATAACAAGGTTTATTTTTTCTTGTGGTCAGAATGTGGAAGGTTGTGGACAGGGCTCCTCTCTTTTTCTGGTAGTTAGAAAATGCTGGCTCTGAAACTGCCCATTCACCCAAGGTCTTGGTTATGAAGCCCTTCTTCCTCCAGATCCTTCAGTCCATTTTGTCAAAAAACAGGTGGCACACTAGGATGACGGTTTAAGAAAGGGACTTCACAGAGATGTGGGCCCATATGCAAAGGGACCATGCAGAATGCAGGGCCATCACCACCACTAGTCCTGATGCAGGGACCAGGGGAAGGTTGCGGGAGTCATCCAGAAGTATCCTGGAGACGGCACACTTGGAGAATCTGCGGCCCTCAGTAGAAAGGTACTAGGGAGTAACCAGCCCCTCCCCTCCATGCTCTCCATATTCCCTCCTTTCTTGTCAGGGTTCCCAGTGGAAAGCCCATTGAGACATCTCATTCTGATCATCTTCAGGGACAGCACAAGTTGGAGGATGGGCATAGAGAAGCTGTCCAGCAAGTTCCCCTCTCTACTGCTGTGAAACCAACCACCTTGGTAGCTTTAAACAGCCATTTAATTTTTTCCAAGGTCTTGCAGCTCAGGAATTTGGGAAAGGCTCCACTGGGTGGTTCATCCATGGCCATGTACCATCAGCTGAGGGGGCTGGGACTTCTTCTCTCACGTGTCTGGCACCTCTAGGCTCCTTGGGCTCTCTGTCCATATGGAGTCTCATTCTTTTTTTTGAGACGAAGTTTCGCTCTTGTTACCCAGGCTGGAGTGCAATGGCACGATCTCAGCTCACCACAACCTCCGCCTCCTGGGTTCAGGCAATTCTCCTGCCTCAACCTCCTGAGTATCTGGGATTACAGGCATGCGCCACCATGCCCAGTTAATTTTTTGTATTTTTAGTAGAGACGGGGTTTTACCATGTTGACCAGGATGGTCTCGATCTATTGACCTCGTGATCCACCTGCCTTGGCCTCCCAAAGTGCTGGGATTACAGGCTTGAGCCACCGCACCCGGCCTGGAGTCTCATTCTTTAAGGCTTCTTACAGCATAGTGTCCTCTGGGTACTTGTATTTCTTACATGATGGCTGGCTTCCAAGAGCAAGTTTTCTAAGACACATAAAGTAGAAGTGGCCAGTCTCTTCAGGCTTGGGCCTGGAAACTGGTGCAGTGTAACTTCCACCATAATCTACTGTCCAGGCAGTCACAGAGCCCACCCAGACTCCAGGGAGGGAACGCAGACCCACACCTCTCAATGGAAGGAATGTCAAAGGATTTGTGGCCAATTATTATTTCTTTTTTTTTTGAGACAGAGTCTCCTTCTGTTGCTCAGGCTGGAGTGCAGCGGTGCAGTCTCAGCTCACTGCAAATTTTGCCTCCCAGGTTCAAGCGATTCTCCTGCCTCAGCTCTTGAGTAGATGGGAATTCCAGGTTCCCAACACCATGCCTGGCTAATTTTTGTATTTTTACTAGAGATGGGGTTTCGCCATGTTGGCCAGGCTGGTCTTGAACTCCTGACTTCAGGTCATCTATCCGCCTCAGCCTCCCAAAGTGCTGGGGTTACAGGCATGAGCCACCATGCCCGACCGTGGCCAATTATTAATCCATTATGGCACAACAACCAATCCCTTCAACAACCTGAAAATGAGGGGGCCCAGCCTACAAGTGATTCAATCACTCACCACATGATCACCCTTTAAATCTTAATACTTCACCACTATACCTTGGGTGAACATGAATGTCAGAGGGCCATTACTGTGACCCCAGAGATCCAGAGCATCTGTGTAAAGTGATGGTTTCATTAAGGCACTTGTGTCAGTCCTTGGGGCCTGCCCCACTGAGCTCTTCTACCATCAGTCTAGGCTTTCTCCTCTTGCCATGCTCCCAGAACTTCGTCAGCCATTGTGTAGATTCTTCAAACACCTTCGGGACAGGGAAGACAGAGCCATTCTCTTTTTGAAACTTGGTATGATGTAATTCTGCATGTACTGACGTATTCATACGAGTGAAACTGAAGAGATCCAACTTCTCAGAGTCGAGGTGCCCAAGAGATTGGCTGTTTCCTTACAAAAGATTAGAGATGATAAAGGTTGGGTGTCTCCAGAATTATCCCCATAGCCAATGATAACAGTTATTGTCACCATTAGTACTCACCATACCTTCAGTGGCCTCAAGCCTCCCCTCCTAGCTGGCTTTACGTCCCCAGGGGAGAATGTAGGGATATCCCTTTGATCTTCCTTTTTGGGCCCCAGTTCCAAGCTCAGGGATGAAGATGCCTCAGCCTGGAGGTGCTGTGGGCCAGACAGCTTGGAGTGTGGCCTGAGTGTGGTCTGAGAACTAACTGGGTCCAGGTCTGCAATTAGGTCAATACAGAGATTGAAGCCTGTAGTTCCAGCACTTTAGGTGCCTAAAGTGGGAGGATTGTTTGAGTCTAGGAAGTTTGACACAAGCCAGGGTAACATAGAGAGACCTCATCTCTACAAAAACAAAGTTAAAAATTAGCCAGGAGTGGTGATGTGTGCCTGTAATCCTAACTACATAGGAGGCTGAGGCGGGGGAATCACTTGAATCCTGAAGTTTAAGGTTTCATGGAGCTATGATCATACCACTCTACTCTAGCCTGGGAGACAGAGGGAGACCCTGTCTCTAAAAAAATAAAATAAATACAAAATAAAATACAAAGACTGAGAGTAGGGGTTTTAGAAACTTTAATAGCAACGTAACAGAACAATTTCATGACTTTTGCACCTAATAAGAAAAAACAGGACTTGCATTTTGAATATCTTTAGGTTTTTTTAATTTCATTTTTCTAGTAATTAATTTTTATTGTATTTTATAAAAATATTGATCTCTGTTGAAAAGAAAGTTTTAAAACATGATGTTTCACCACCGAGAGCTGGAGAAACTATTCCAGGCCCTATTTTCAGGAGATCTGGGCTCCCCCTACTCACAGCTCCATGGGCTGTGTTCACAGGCTTGGCCTTAAGTAATAGCTTGAAGAGTGGTCATATGACCTCAGCTGCTCTAACGGCTCTGAGAAGCAGCCCTAATCTTAGCTACTTGCCCCAACTCCTGCAGCGAGAGATACCAGCAGGATAGGCTGAGAGATAAGATGCTTTCAGAGTGAGAAGAGAACACTCAAGCCAATGATGACTATAGGCATAATGATAATGATAATGATCATTTTTCCCATCCATTGGCATTTACTGGGTGCCAGGCACCAGGCGCTGTGTGGAGGGATCTTCTGCATTCTCTCCCCAAATACACACCATGACTTGAAGAAGTAGGCATTATCATCTCCATTTCACATGTGAGGGGGTCAGGGCAACTTGGTCACACAGCTTCAGTGACAGAGCCCAAGTCCAAGCATATGTGTCTCTTCTAGGACACTGCACCCTTTTAGAATGGAGCTCATTCTCAATCCTCTGCCGGTACCACAAGGAACTGGGTTGTGTCATTGTCTGTATATTGAATCTTAAGTTACACATTTCTCCATGAAGCAACCAAATGGACTTAGAAACATAGAGCTGTGAGAACTGCTGCTGGCACAGCCAACACTAAATCCCAGAGTGAACTCCCATGTCTGCTCAGTATAAGAATTGCAGAGGGATGGGCGCGGTGGCTCAAGCCTATAATCCTTGCACTTTGAGAGGCCGAGGTGGGTGGATCACGAGTTCAAGAGATCGAGACCACCCTGGTCAAAATGGTGAAAGCCCATCTCTGTTAAAAATACAAAAAATTAGCTGGACATGGTGGCGCGTGCCTGTAATCCCAGCTACTCAGGAGGCTGAGGCAGGAGAATTGCCTGAACCCAGGAGGCAGAGGATGTGGTGAGCTGAGATCGCACCATTGGACTCCAGCCTGGGTAACAAGAGCGAAACTCTGTCTCAAAAAAAAAAAGAATTACAGAGAAGAGTAGTAAACTATTCTGCAGTGATTTAAAGATACCCACCAAGGGCCACGAAATGCCTTTGCCCTGGAGCATAAAGGCAGCTCTGCACCAGAGGCTCTCAGATCCCTGCAGAGGCTTGAGAAGCCGAGTAGAACGTTAGGACCTCAGGTGGCATGTAATGCGCCTGCCAAGCCCAATGAGAACCAAGCCCTGCTCTTGCATCTGAACATGATTTTCTAAGCACTGAAAGGTAGGGGTCCCCAGGCTTGCTGAGTGAGTGGGCAAGAGGATGAGGAACTGGATTTGTCTCTTGTAAAGTGAGTGGCTAAGAGCACTTGAATCTTATCTTGAAAATTTACTAATTAGATGTGTGACCTTGGGTAAAGTTCAAGAGCAAAGCTACACAACTTCCCCAAGCCTCAGTTTCCTCATCATTAAGTGGGGAAGTGTTCTGAGGTATAAATGAGGTGATACACTTAAAGCCCTTGGCATAGGCAGGGCATCTGAGGGAAGCCTGAACACTGGGCATTGTTATTGTTCTTCCTAAGGCTCCTCTCACATTGTTCTTTCTTTACAGCAAAGTTGGCCCGAGATGACCAAATTCACATTCTCAAGCAACACCGACGTAAAGAACTGGAAACACGGCAAAAACAGTATCGGTGAGTTATGACATCAGATCATGTGGTCACAGGACCATGGTTTCTTCTATCTCAAGTGCATGGTATGAAATAAACCCTTTCCACCATGTATGGCCCATCACTGCTGGAAAATCACCAAGGCACCAGCTCCCGGTGTGGCTATACAATTTCCAAGCTTCACCTTACCTACGCTCCACACAACAGATGGAGAGGAGAGTAATGAAAGAAACTTGGGGTCAACCATATTGGCATGTAGGAGGAATGGGCAGAAAAGTTTGAGTGTACTTTAATGTTCTCCATTGTAGGGGTTGCCTCTCGGTTAACAATTCAATGATAAAAGTGATATGTGATCAGCAACCAAATTGACAACTCCTCAGCTAACTGACCAGAGGATTCAAACTGTTAAAATTAACAATAAGAGAAGAAAAATCAATCCAGAAATTACAATGAATAAAAGGGAAAAATAAGACTCAGAAAAATGAGGAAAAATCAATATATAAATTAAAATGAATAAAAGATGATACAATTCTATGCCAACAAACTAGTTAAATGAAATGGACAAATTCCTAGAAAGACACAAACTACCAAATGACTCAAGAAGAAATAGCTAATCTGGGCCGGGCGCGGTGGCTCACGCCTATAATCCCAGCACTTTGGGAGGCGAGGCGGGTGGATCACAAGGTCAACAGATCGAAACCATCCTGGTCAACATGGTGAAACCCCATCTCTACTAAAAATACAAAAGTTAGCTGGGCATGGTGGTGCGCGCCTGTAGTCCCAGCTACTCGAGAGGCTGAGGCAGGAGAATTGCTTGAACCCAGAAGGCGGAGGTTGCGGTGAGCCAAGATCGCACCATTGCACTCCAGTCTGGGTAACAACAGTGAAACTCTGTCTCAAAAATAAAAAAATAAAGAAATAGGTAATCTGAATAAACCAATCACAAACAAAGAGATTGAATTAGTAACTTTAAATTTTCCCACAATTAAAAGCCCAGACCCAGATGGCTTTGCTGGCTAATTCTATCAAACATTTAAAGAATTAGTACCCACCTTGCATAAACTATTTTAAGAAATAGAAGGAACACTTCCCAACTCATTGTCTGATACCCATATTGTACCAAAACTAAAAGCATCACAAGAAAACTATAAGCCAATATCTCTTAGCAATGTAGATATGAACATTTTCAACAAAATACTAGCAAACCTAACCCAGCAGGATATAAAAGGCATTAAACAATAACAACATGTGGTATTTACCCCAGGAATGGAAAGTTGGTTTAATAACCAAAAGTCAATTAATCTAATACACCATCTCAATAGAGTAATCATTACAATAGACACACAAAAAAAGCATTTGACAAAATCCAATGTGATAAAAATACTCAACAAAAGGAATTGAAGAGAATGTCCTCAACCCGATAAAGGTGTGAAAATTCACAATTAACATCATACTTCCGTTCAACATTTTACTGGATGGTCTAGCAAGGTCAGCTAGGAAAGAAAATGATAAGTAGAGGCACCCACACTGGAGTATAGTATGTAAAACTATCACAATTTACAATTAAAACTATCACCATTTTTATATATAAGATCAAAGCATGATCTTATATATAGTAAATCCAAAGGCATTCACCAAAAAAACCTATTAGAACTATAAACCAGCAAGGTTGCAAGAAACAAGATAATCAACTGTTTTTCTATATGTCAGCAACCAATGATCTGAAAATAAAAGTAAGGAAAAGTTCAATATACAATAGCATCAAAAAACAATACACATTTATGAATAAGCCTTACAAAGTAGTCTGAGACTTGTGCAATGAAACTACAAAACATTGCTTAACATAATTAAAGAAGATCTAAATAGGCTGGAAGACATTTCATGTTCATAAATCAGAGAACTTAATTTTGTTAAAATGGCAATACCCCCCAAAGTAACGTACAGGTTCAACACCGTCCTCATCAAAATTCCAGCTGGCTTTTTTACAGAAATTGACAAGCTGCTCCTAAAATTCGTATGGAAATGGAAGGGACCCAGAATAGCCAAAACAATTATGATTAAAAAAAAAAAAGTTGAAGGACTTGTATTTCTCAATATTAAAATTACTACACTGCTGTGGTATTCAAGACAATGTGGTATTGGCATAAGGATAGATAAATAGATCAATGAAATAGACTTGAGAGTCTAGAAATAAGCCCTCTTATGGCCAATTAATTTTGGACAGAAACAGCAAGACAATTTAACAGAGAACTAATAGTCTTTTAACAAATGGCCCTGGCAAAACTGGATAGCCACATTCAAAAGAATGAAGTTGGACACTTAGCTTACACCATATACGTAAATTAACTCAAAATGGATCAAATACCAACCTAAATGTAACCGCTAAAACTCTTTCAAGAAAACACAGGAGTAAACCTCATGACTTTGGATTTGACAAAGGACTCTTGATATGACACCAATGTCATCAAATTTGCAAACCTTTATGTTTCAAAGAACACCATCAAGAAAGTGAAAAGACAAACCACAGAATGGAAGAAATATTTACAAATTGTATATCTGATAAGGGCCTTCCATCCAGAATTTATAAAGAACTCTTACAATTCAATAATAAAAGACAGCCCAATTTAAAAAATGAAGGAGGATCTGAATAGATATTTCTCCAAGAATGATATACAAATAGCCAACCAGCACATAAAAAGATGCTCAATCCATTAGCCATCTAAGAAATACAAATCAACACCACAATGAGACACCACTTCCTACTCACTAGGATAGCTAGAATCAAAAACTCAGGTAAGAACAAGTGTTGACAAAGATGTGGAGAAATCAGAACCCTCATACACTGCTGGTGGGAATGTAAAATGGCACAGCTGCTTGGGAAAACAGTCCGCCAGCTCCTAACTGTTCAAAAGAGAGTTACAATATGACAGCATTTCCACTCCTAAGCATTTTCCCAACAGAAATGAATGTACATGCATGATTATAGCAGCATTATCCATAATTATCAAAAGGTGTACACAACCTAAATGTTGTGCACACCCTTTGGTAATTAATGGTTGTACACAACCCATTAATGGATGAATGGATAAAATAGAGAATATCTATGTAATTTGACCATGAAAAAAGAATGAAATACTGCCCCATGCTACAACATGGATGAACCCTGAAAACATTATGCTAACCCTGAAAACAGTCACAAAGGTTATATATTGTATGATTCCTTTTTCCGGAAAAGAAAAATCTGTACAGACAGAAAGCAAATTACTAGTTGCCTAGGGGCAGGGAGTGAAGGAGTGGTCACGGGAGTGATAGCTAAAGGATACAGGGTTCCTTTTGACGGGGATGAAAATGTTCTAAAATTGATGATTCCCATATGTGTAAAAACTAATATTAAACAGCCTTGAATTAAACACTTTAAATTGATAAATTTTATAGTATGTGACTTATATTTCAATAACACTGCTAAAGAAATTTAGAAATTAATTAGAAATGGATGATAGGCCTAAAAGTAAGGGCTAACAACATAACACTCTTGGAAGAAAACATACAAGTAAGTCTTCATAATCTTGGGTTTAGCAAAGCCTCTTAGATACGGCACTGTTGCATCGAACTGAGCACAGAAAGTCAACACCAGAACAAAAGTATGCCAAATTGCAGGGTTTATTGCCAGCGACCACGGAGGACTCACGTCTCTCCAACCCGTGGCAGAGAAAGAAGAGTGACAAGACCTTTTTATACCCACAAAACCACCTTGGGAGTGGGGGTGAGGAGCGGAGATGGGAATGAAAGCTGTCAATCACCTCCTAGGCTGGGACAAGGGTGAGGGGGCTCCAGATATTCCAAGGGCCAGGGGACTTTTGTCATTCCAATTGCCACTTAAGTTGTTTACAGAGGTCAAGATAAACATTAGTTTATATATTATTTGGACAGGTGTGGGGTCCACATAATTTTAGGTTACTTGGTGTGCCAGGGTGGAATTATTTGGGGGTGCTTACTTTGGTAAACAAAGGCCAGCAATTCTGGCAGTTACAGATAAGAGAAAGTATGCAGCTTTTCCTCTCTTTGCATTTTGCAAGGTAATCTTAGTAGTTTACAGAAGCCATGGCTAGCAGTCGTTGTGAGGAGAATGGAAACAGTTTTCCCATTTTAAAATGGCATTGTACTGGTTCTAATTCTAGGCCAGCTATATCACATTACCAAGCACAAAAACAGCAAAACAAAGTAGCCAAGTTAGACGTCATCAAAATGTAAAATATCTGTGCTTCAAAGGACATCATCAGTAAAGTGAAAAGAAAACCCACAGAATGGAGAAAATACCTAAATCATACGTCTGATAAGGGACTTGTATCCAGAATATATAAAGAACTCTGACAACCCAATATTTTAAAATTCTGTACAAATAACCCAATTTAAAAATTAGCGAAGAATTTAATTAAATAATTCTCCAGAGAAAATCTATGAATGTCCAATAAGCATATGATAATATGCTCAACATTATTAATCATCAGGAAAATTCAGATCAAAACCACTAGACACAATTTCACACCCACTAATACGATTTTATTCTGTGGTTAGAATAAAAAAGACACGAAGACCGACATAAAAACAAGTGCTGCAAGAGAAACTGGAACCCTGATGCTACTACCAGAATGTAAAATGATGCAGTCACTTCAGAAAACGGGTTAGCGGTTCCTCAAAATCCTAAACCCAGCTACAATATGACCCAGCAATGCTACTCCTAGGTCTCTACCCAAGAATAATGAAACCATACATCCATACAAAAATTTGTACCCACATATTTATAGCAGCATTCTTCACAATAGTCAAAAAGTAGAAACAACCTAAATTCTATAACTAAGGAATGAATAAACAAAATATAGTTAATCCATACAATGGGATTTTTTTGGCATTAAAAAGGAATGAATGCTGGATGCGGAGGCTCACACCTGTAATCCCAGCACTTTGGGAGGCTTAGATGGCAGATCACTTGAGGTCAGGAGCTCAAAACCAGCCTGGCCAACATGGTGAAACCCTGTCTCTACAAAAGTGCAAAAATTAGCCAGTCAGGATGGTGCATACCTGTAATCCCAGCTGCTTGGGAGGCCGAGGCGGGAGAATCACTTGAATCCAGGAGGTGGAGGCTGCAGTGAGCCGAGATCGCACCACTGCACTCCAGACTGGGCAACAGAGCAAGACTCCATTTCAAAAAAAAAAAGAAAGAAAGAAATGAACTACAGATACATGCCAAACAGTGAATGAACTTCAAAAACCTTATTCTAAATGGAAAACTCACAGAAGACCCCATAGTGTATGATTTTATCTGTATGAAAGATTCAGAATAGGCAAACCCACAGAGTCAGATTAGTAGGTAAGTAGTTGCCTAAGACTAGGATTTGGGGAGGGGGAGCAAGGAGTGAGTGTTAATGGGTTTGAGGTGTCCTTTGGGGATGAGATTATTTCAAAATTAGGTTATAATGATGGTTACACATACAACTCTGCAAATATGTTGAAAATCTTTCAATAGCATACTTCGAAGGGTGAATTTAATGGTATGTAAATGTATCTCAATGAATCTTTTTGGAAGATAATAATAACACGTTATTGAGTGCTCCTCTGGAAATGGGTGGCTGATGGGCTGAATACAGCTTCTACAAGTGTTCAATGGATCATTGTGGACTTTTGAGTAAACAGAGATATTCCTCAGGGTTCCCCAGTCCACACCTGTCTGTTGTCTATACCAAAGCTTCTTTCATTTAATTTCCTACTTTGGCCCCTGGATGCATTTGAGTCTATTCCTCCTTATAAGGGAAAGAAGTGAAAGGAATCATTCTATGTGGACAGTGAAGCTGTGGAGGGGCTTCTGGGAGCCAATATTGTGATACTTTTCTACATATCCCTCAGTAGTTGAACTTCTTACAGGGAATATGTAGTATGCCTGGGTTGTTCTTTTTTAACTCAATAAAGTAAAAGAAAGAAGACAATATAGAAACAGAAAAATACCTGTAATTCATGTTTAGTTGTTTTCACTTTGTCTTACTCACTTTTTAAAATGTGGGGTTGTGCTATACATACCACTTTGCATCCTCCTTGCTGCCCTTAGCTGTATAGCAGAATCATTTATCATAAACATGGGTTCAGTTTCTATGTAATGTTCCATTGCATAGATGCCCCATCATTCACTTCAACACCCACCTCACTGGACGTTTAGGAGCTTTCTAACTTTTTAATTCTTATAAGCAATGTGAAAACTCTTATATATGAAATTTTATGCATTATTAACTATTTTCCTAGGATAAATGTTCAGATGTGAAATTATCAAATTGTGAAAGTTATTAGTATACATCAACAAATTTCTCCTCAAAAATCTTTAACCAGCTTTCACGAGCCATTAGCCATCCTGACTGGCTAATTTTTGCACTTTTCACGAGCCCTATTTCATCAAACACTTGCCATAGCTGAGAAGTATCTTTTTTTTTTAAACTTTTCTAACTTGCAACAGCGTCTCTCAACCCTGTATCTCCTTCTTCCCCTATGCCCAGCAACCCACCACTGTCAAGGGGTGAGAAATCTCACACCAGGAATACAATTACCCCAGCCTCAAAACTACTTTTGGCTTCATCCCCCATTTCATCAGAAACATTTAATGAAACAGAATAAAGAAACAAGAAACAGCCACACGTATGTGGGTACCGAGTCTGTTACAGAGGGCTTGGCTGATGGGTGGCACTAGGCTGCTGGATGTGCATCTGGAGGACAGGGGCTGGCCCGAGAGGAAGGCTGAAGGAGAAGGAGAAGAAATTAGACTCCACCTCTTGCCATTCAGGAGGCTCAGTTTGGAGTTGATTAGACTTAAAAGTTAAAGGCAAAACTAAGACATTTAGACTACAGGTGATTATTTTTCCTGGTCTCAAGCTAAAAAGGTTTTTCAAACAAGACTCAGAACATATTAAATGCCAAGGAAAAATTGGTAAGTTCACCTCCCTCAAGACAAGGAAACTCTTCATTGAAAGACACCAGAAGAGTGTGAAGCCAAGTCATGGAGTGACTGAGAGAATTATTCAGTATGTGAAGGACCTGCAAACCTGTAAGAAGGGGACTGTTATTCAGTAGAAAATGGGCAAGAGGTCTGAGTAGTCACTGTATAAAATATGAGCAGCAAGTATACAAAACGTGTTCAGCTTCATCAGGAATCAGGGAAATCAGGAGATCACAGTGAACTGCTGCTACTGCCACACCCATGCCTCCCCAGTGGGCACCACTCCAACAACAAACACCTGAGTATTAAAGGAGATCCAGAGGGCTGGGAACACTCACATATCGCCGGCAGGAGGACAGGTTGATACGCCCTCCATGGAAAACAGTTTTGCAATATCTAGTAAAACTGAAGCTATATTATAATCTATGACACAGAAATCCTAAACTGGATCCAAATTTGTGTGCATGTGCACCTGGATACTCAACAGCATTACTCATGATGGTCAAAAAATGGCAGCAACTCAATGTCCAACAGTAGCAGAATAGAGAAATAAATAGTCAAGGAGACTTCTACACAGCAAGGAAAATCAACAAACTGAGGCTAACAGAACAACATGGGCAAACCTCACTGATGCCATGTTGAAGGAAAGAAGCCAGAAGCGTGTCTGGCTAATCCATAAGTTTGGAATTAAATTGTTTAGGGAGATGTGTAGTAGTGGAACAGTAAACAATAACAAGGAAATGATTATCATAAAGCCAACCATGGTGATTACTAGGGGTAGAAGAAGGATTGATTGGGAAAGATGGGGGTGAGGGTACAGACAATGTTCTGATTTTTACCTGGATGGTGGTCGTATGGGTGTTTTGTACATTTTTCTGCATGTGTGAGTGTGTGTGTGCACATATCCATATTCGTATCCATACATACTTTATATATTCTCTTTCCCAATTGAAAAATTAAAAATAAAGCTATCATGCCATTAGTGTCAAGTGTGGGAGAGTAACCTGCTGTGCTGTGGGTCATGTTAAGGGTATATGAATGTGTGATTTGTTTTCGAGTATTTGTGCTCATGCCTCTCAGCTCAGACACCATGTGATGTTTTTAGACTTTTGTACCTGGTGCAGTACAGACATTGTACTTGAGCTCTGCCTCCCATCACAAAGAGCTGTTGTCACTATGCTTCTTCCTCGACTTCCCTCCCTGTTTCAGCCACCTGAGGCAAAGCCCCTGCAGCCAGTTCTCAGAGTACTTCTGGCCTGTGAAGCTAGGTTAAGATAAAATGCCTGTAAAATGTATTTAATTTGTTATAAGCCATTAGCACTTTAGTGTGAATTAGTGGGAACCTGATTAGACTCACTATCTACTCATCCAAGATAACAAATTAGTGGGATTCTCTAGGAGCTGCTTAACATCATCACAATCTTGCAGCAGGGAGCTTCTGGTGAGATGGTTTCCTTCTTTCTTAGATCTAATCATTTTATTCTTCCTGCTTCCACTCGTCTATCCTTTTCAGACACCCTCCTTTGCTTCCGCTCAGGAAACACTGAACTTTGCACTGTCTGCACAATCCTGGAGTTCCTCTTTCACAAGATTTTTCAGGCTTCTAGATCAGAGTTTGGAAGTATAGCAACAACTGAGAACAGTCCCCACTATGTCAGAAAGCTGCTGCTTCTTGGGTGCCCTCCTGACTCACTCAGCCAGGCAGGGAGAAGGATAAGCCAACCCAGGTCATAGCCCACAGCCTGTGCTCTCCCAGTGTGACCTCATCTGTCGGCGTTACATGTATACCCATACACGCAGTCAATGGCAAAGTGAGGGCGTTTGTTAATCAACATCACTTAATCTAATCATTCTGTGACCTGCACTTTCCACTCATCATTCTGTATTAAAGAGGATCTGGTTGACACAGATAGATGTGGTTCATGCAGTTAACTTCTTCATGGCACATCAGTATCTGAACAACCCATGCACTCATCTGCTCTCCTGCTGATGGGCACGTGGCTGTCTTTAATTTCTTGCTGTTACAAACCAAGCAACAATGAGCTTCTTCACACGTCTTTCTGCGTTCCCATGGAAGAGTTACTGTAGGGAATATTCCAAGTAGAGTTGCAGGGGTGCAGACCGCGTGTGTTCTTAAGCATTCTAGACATTGCTGATTGTTTTCTAAAGGCATTCTGCCAGTGGACACCTCAGCAGCTGTTTCTGAGATTCACTTTTTCCCTGCATCATCAACATTTCGCATCTTCAGATGTTTTCATTCTTGTGTGTGAAATAGTGCCTCATTTATTTTCCTCTTCTTAAATTTCTACTTATTTCTTGCCTGCTGTGAATGCACCATAATTTACTCAGCCATTCCCCTATTGACTGATGTTCAGTTCATTTCCCATTTGTAGGTGTGTTTATTTGTTTTGGATATTGCAGTATAAACAATGCTGTCAGAACCAACCTTGTACAAACATTTTGATGTACTGGGATTTTAATTACTGGCAGATCCATTTCCAGATCTCAGATTGCTGGAACTAACCAGCATTTTTTTTAATTTTAAGAAACACTGACAAAAATCCTTTCACAATATTTTATAGTAATTTGCAGTCCCACCAACTATGTATGAAAAGATACTTTGACCCATCCATATATTTGTCAGTACTTGATGACCTTTTTGACAATTTAAAAATCCCTAAGACCTTGTTGTTGCTTTAATCTGCACTCTTCTGAACACTAGTAAATTAAGCATCACAGCATTACCTATTTATAAGCTTTTTCCCCTGTGGGTTCCTTCAATTATTCATCTAAAGGAGCTCTTTCTATATCAGGATTGTATCCATTTATTATATATGTATAGCATTTATTATTTGTTTTCTGTGGCTTTTGCCACGTGAGATTTTAGTTCTTTATTTTCTTAACTATGTATTGTTTACATCTATAAATTTTGGGTTTCCTGCCCTCTCCACCCCAGTGTTACATAAATACTTCCCCTGTATTTTTGTCTAATACATTTACAATTTCCTCTTTGAGTTTAGACCTTTCATTCATCTACCCCCTTTTCTTTTTTTTTTTTTTTTTGAGACAGAGTCTTGCTCTGTTTCCTAGGCTGGAGTGCAGTAGTATGATCATGGTTCACTGCAGCCTCCAACTCCCAGGCTCCATCGATTCTCTTACCTAAGACTCCCAAATAGCTGGGGCTACAGGTGTGTGCCACCATGCCCCACTCCTGCCACGTTTTCATACATGCTGCAAAGTAGGGGTGGAACTCTCCCAGTACCATTCGTTATGAAACACATTCCTTCTTCCTGACTTGGGATGACAGGGATGATGACACCCATGGTACTAGCTGGCATAGGATGGCAGTCACAACATGCATGAGCTCTGGAGTTGAGCTCATGGGCTCAACGCACAGTTACTGCAGTCCTGTGAAAGTTGTTTAATCTCTCTGTGCCTCAGTTTCCTAATCTGTAAAATGGAGGAAATAACAGTGCCTTTCTCTTAGGGGTTTTAAGATAATAGGTTAAACAATGAAAACACAGAGAATAGTATTTGGCACATAGAAAGCAGTAGATAAGTGTTGGCGAGTTTTTTATATCATGTACACATAGTTTCTGGGTCTGTTTCTGGACTTCTTGTTAGCCTATCTTTCTACTTCAGACCCCAGAACCATCTTTTGGTTATCATAGCTTTATAATAAATGTTAATGTCTGTTTCTTTCTTTCTCTCTTTTTTTTTTTTTTTTTTTTTTTTTTTTGAGACGGAGTTTTGTTCTTGTTACCTAGGCTGGAGTGCAATAGCGCGATCTCGGCTCACCGCAACCTCCACCTCCTGGGTTCAGGCAATTCTCCTGCCTCAGCCTCCTGAGTAGCTGGGATTACAGGCACACGCCACCATGCCCAGCTAATTTTTTGTATTTTTAGTAGAGACGGGTTTTCACCATGTTGACCAGGATGGTCGCGATTTGTTGACCTCGTGATCCACCTGCCTCGGCCTCCCAAAGTGCTGGGATTACAGGCATGAGCCACCACACCTGGCTGTCTGTTTCATATCTCACTGTTTTTTAAGATTTTCATAATGAGAATTACTTTGCATTTCACGTAGCTGTGTTATTTGCTGGCATTTTAGTGCGATTCAGTCTTTCCATACAAGAACACAGCGTGTCTTTCCACCTCTCTAGCTCCTGTGTCATGTCCTTCCATAGTTTCTAGTTTTCTTCATGCAGGTCTTTCAGTTTTCTAGCTACTCTACATTTAGCATTTGCTGTTCTGAGTAGATTTTTCTGTTTGCAAAAATGTTGCTGGGATAAAGGTAAATTACTTGTTTCTTATATTTACTGTGTGTTGGTACCTTACTGAATTCTTTCATTGATTCTAATCACTTGTTTTTCTTTATTGCTAGTGAGTCTGGTTAACGTGCTCACATTATCTAAAGGATAATAATGTTCTCTCTTACTTTCCATTGTTTACACTCTTTTCTTATTACATGGCTGGAATTCCCAAAACAAGTGGTTGTAGTAATGATGAACATCCCTCTCATATTTTTATTTATTATAATATTTGCTGTAGTTTTATGGTGAATATTCTTTACTGTATTTAGGAGTTTATTGGTTCATTCTAATTTAATTTTTGCTCAGCTGAACTTGTTCAATTAATTTCCTCAGAAGGTCCATGAGTAGTGTAAGATCTGAATCTGTGCTTGTCCTCCTGTCCCCAACCCATCCCCTCAAAACAGATTTCCCTGCCCTCATTGATGATGATATGAGAGGGTTGGATGACAATCTAGAAAAAGTCTATATACACTTCAGTCTTCCCATTTCCAGAATGACAAGGCAGAAATCTAATGATAGTTTGATTATGTTTCTTTTCCTAGGTTTTCTGTCTCCCTCCCTCCCCTTTTTCCTCTCTCTCTCTCTTATTCTCTGCATTTCTTTCCTTCTCTCTCTATTTCTCTCTCTCCTGTCTTTTGGCCATTTTAAAATTTAATAAGTATATACCTAGATGTGTCTTTTTCCTTTTTTTTTTCCCTCTAGGACTTGTCAATTGAGAAAACTGATGAGGCAAGTCTCAATCATTTTAGGAGATTTATTTGCGAAAGTTAAGGATGCATGCCCAGGAGACAGGTCTATGCCTTTCTCTGAGGATGATTTTGAGGGCTCCAAATTTAAAGAGCAGGATATTGACAAGTAGACAGTTTTCATATAAGACCAGGGCAGGGAAAAATAGTCATTCACACCTCTGTCTGGCTCAGTGAATCTGGATTTTTTTAAACATAAGATGACATAAACAAATGAAGCTAAGGAAAAATGCAGCGACTCTGCATTTTACATAAGAGAACATAGACGAAATTGGGCAGGGGAACAATCAGATATGCATTTGGATCTGGAGGGTGGGGTGACTGCACTTGTAAAGATAAGTTATCAATTTGCATTGCCATGGTGAAATGTTAACAGCTCACTAGGAATTTCCTTGTGAGCAAAATATGGTGGAGGCATTTTTCATTGTAGCCATTTTATTTAGGAACTGAAAGAGGGTGGTAGGTTTGCATGACGTAGTTCCCAGCTGGACATTTCCCTTTGGCTAAATGAGTTTGGGGTCCCAAAATTTAATTTCATTTCACAGACTTAAAGTCTTTCTCAGCCTAAAGAAGTTCTTCTTGTGTTTCTTTGATTTTTTTCACTTCTCCATATATTTTTCTCTCTCCTTTTGGAGCTCTTACTCCTTGCATATTACATCTGTAACTGGCTTTCATGTCTGTCAATGAAAAGTGTCGGACTCTGAAATATTTGAAGAGATTTATTCTGAGGCAAATATGAGTGACCAATGGCCTGTGATGCAGCCCCAGGAGATCCTGAGAACATGCGCCCAAGATGGTGGAGGTACAGCTTGGTTTTATACATTTTAGGGAGACATAAGACATCAATTTGGAAAGGTGAGACAACTTGGGGGAAGGGAGCTTCCAGGTCAGAGGTGGATTCAAAGATTTTCTGATTGGCAACTGCTTGAAAGAATTATTATCTAAAGACTTGGAATGTCTAGGTTAAGATAAGAGATTGTGGAGACAAAGTTTTTATCACACAGATGAAGCCTCCAGGTAGCAGGCTTCAGAGAAAATCCATTCTAAATATTTCTTACCAATCTTAAAGAGTCTGTTCTAGGCCGGGCACAGTGGCTCAAGCCTGTAATCCCAGCACTTTGGGAGGCCGAAGTGGGTGGATCACGAGGTCAAGAGATCGAGACCATCCTGGTCAATATGGTGAAAACCCATCTCTACTAAAAATACAAAATAATTAGCTGGGCATGGTGATGTGTGCCTGTAATCCCAGCTACTCAAGAGGCTGCGGCAGGAGAATTGCCTGAACCCAGGAGGCAGAGGTTGCGGTGAGCAGAGATCGCGCCATTGCACTCCAGCCTGGATAACAAGAGCGAAACTCTGTCTCAAAAAAAAAAAGTCTGTTCTATCAGCCTTAATGGCTCTGTGTTGAAATCAACGCTGATCAGCTGTGCCTGATTTCCAAGAAGGATAATACAATGAGGCATGTTGAGCCACCGATTCCCATCATGGCCTGAAGGTTAACTTTGGCCAAGGGGAGGGTCCATCAGTCAGTTGAGGGACTTAGAATTTTATTTTTGGTCTTTCTGTCTCTCATAGTTTCATTTATGGCTTCCATTTCTTTGTAGTTTTGTCCATATTTGGGTTACATGTTCTATTTTGCACAAAGCACTTCTGGGCACATATTAAGTGGTCCATAATTAGTTGTTGAATGAACATCATCTCTCTTCTAGTGTTAATAAGTTTAGCTTAAACCTTTCTCTTTACATATTTCAAATTCAGCCTGAAAGTTTCTCTGTACATAGTGAACTGTAACCTAACTGGACATGTAAACAGACTGTCACCTACTCTCTTAGCAAGTACGTGAGTCTCAGCCAATCACAGCAGCCAGACTTCAGCCTCTCACAGCAGCCAGCTGTTCAAACTGGGCTCAAATAAGGCAAATGCTGAACCATCACCAGTCTGACTGTTTCTGTACCTCACTTCCATTTTCTGTATGTTACTTTCCTTTTTCTGCCGGTAAATCCTGTCCAACTACAAGGCAGCACCAAAGTCACTCTGAGACTGCTCTGCTTTAGGGGCTGCCCAATTCTTGAATTGTTCTTTGCTCACTTAAACTCTGTTAAATTTAATTTGTCTAAGGTTTTTCTTTTAACACAAGAGACTAACATCTCACAGTGATTATTCTCTTTGTCTGTTTCTCTATTGAAATCTTCATTCAGAATTCAGGTTTGTGGTTACAGAAAGTCTTTTTACATTCGAATTATCTAACAGCATCTCCTTAGGATCTCTCTGTCTGTCTCTAATTCTCTCTCTGTTTCTCTTGTTTTCTCTCTCACTCTCTCTCTCTTACTTTTTTTTCCAATAAATTAAATGCTTTCTACTTCTTTGTTTTTTTTGCCTGGGTGTTCCACTTGGCTTTCCTCAATGGAGTGGGATTCCTTCTCTGCTAGTTAATGTCTGTTTCTATGCAGGCCTTTGGCTCCTGTGCAGGTCACCCCATCGGGGTCTCTTAGACAGCAGTGACCTGCAGTGGAAGGGACAAAGATATTTGATTTCAGGGGGCAGTTGTAAACTAGCAAGCAAGCTGTCCTGTCCTCATGTGCTGGGAGGCCATCACCCAAGTGGGGCATTTCTGCCCATTGCTGCTGCCACCCTCCACAGACCAGGGCAGGGAATGAAGTGAGAAAGTCTTTTAGGTGCTAAAAAAGTATTCCACGTCTGTCCAAGTGGACTATTCACTTAAAAAAACAGGAATGCCATTTTCTGGAGCAGATGTCCTTGCAGGGCTTATTGTTTACATACTGAAAAACATCCCCCCACTGAGCTTGTGAAATTAGCTAGAGCCTTTGAACTGTCCAGGTAAGGAGAAAGTCATCAGTAATATTTAAATCAATGTGACCAGTGATAGCTAATTAATTGATCATTACTACCAGTGAGGTTACCAAATGACTGGCTCGATTTTAGATATATATGTCTTTAGTTATTTTCCAAAACAAAACAAAAACACTCATAGACCTGTCCATATTTTTATGCTTGTTAATATACTAGCATTGGCATTAATACAAACAGCAAAAAATGGAAGGTTTTCTTAAAGTCCGAGAAAGTAGAATATTATAAATAAACCAACAGTGAGAAACGTAAGGTGCCATATAACAGAAAACATTTGACAAAACACATTTGTTGTCAGAAGGATCATATCTGATCCTTGTTCACCTTTTTTTTGATCCTGAGGAGCGGCTACTGGGCCAACAGGACACTGTGACAGTTGGGATTGGGGGAAAGTAAAAACACAGATTGTATTTAATGAACACAGAACTTTTTTATGACCTAAAATCTCAACATTTTACTTTCCCCACACAAGAAAGTTTTAAAAGGAAGGAGAATTAGGAATACAAATGAAAAAGCTAAAATCCTAAAATGTGAATTTTGTTTTTGTTACCGGAAAAAGGTCCTGATCCAGACCCCAAGAGAGGGTTCTTGGACCTCCGCAGGAAAAAATTCAGGGTGAGTCCATAAGGTGAAAGGAAGTTTATTAAGAAAGTAAAGCAATAAAGAATGGCCACTGCATAGGCAGAGCAGCAGCATGGACTGTTCGACTGAGCATACTTACAGTTACTTCTTGATCATGTGCTAAACATTGGGTGGATTAGTCATGAGTTTTCCAGAAAAGGGATGGGCAATGCCAGGAACCGAGAGTTCCTCACTTTTTTAGACCATATAGGATAACTTCCTGACATTGCCATGGCATTTGTCATTAGACTGGTGGGAGTGTCTTTTAGCATGTTAATATGTTACAATTAGCATATAATGAGTATTGAGGATGACCAGAGGTCAGTTTCATCACCATCTTAGTTTTGCTGGGTTTTGGCCAGCTTCTTTACCACAACCCCTTTTATCGGCAAGGTCTTTGTGACCTGTATCTTGCATCAACATCCTGTCTCATCCTGTGACTTAGAATGCCTAACCTCCGGGGAATGCAGCTCAGTAGGTCTCAGCCTTATTTTACCCAGCCCCTATTCAAGATGGAGTCGCTTTGGTTCAAACACCTCTGACATTTTCAGTTTAAGTTTAGTCAATAAGTAAACAAAGGAAAAGCAAAATAAACATTTTTCAAAAACCCAAATGCCCAATGCCACAGGATAAGTTTCAAAGATGCCAGATTTGAGCATGTTTACTGGATGCAGTGCATGGCTTGTTTTGTGGGAAGCTGTTTTGATTTTAACAATCCCTGAACCTGCTATTGGCCAGCAGGTGAGAGAGGGAAGCCTTTCAGCCATCTGTGCCTGGAGCACTCTGCCAGGCCACCTGCTGCTTTGTGGCCCTATTGTGAAGGCATAAGAACTGTCCCATTTCCTGAAATGCCACACTCAGGACTTGCACGCAGTCCAGGGCACACACTGACCAAGTTGGCAGAATGGTGGATATCCAGGTTGGGCATGGCTGGGCAGCCTTAGCCCCTTCTACCTCCAGTGACTGGCAAGGCAGGCCTCTGCTGTTCAGTGACACCTCTAGTAAGTGAGGTCTCCTGAGGCTACCTTCAGAGCTTTATATGCACTGGTGCCCACCTGTACCAGGGTAAGCCCAGTCCCAGGGTTCCCACTCTGATGCTCAGGGCACAGCAAAGTTGGTACTGCTGGACTTTGGAAGAAGTTCCAGAACCTTACTGGACATAGGGTCAGCCTGTGGTGTGTTGACTTTTTTGTGGGTACATCTACCTCCTTGTGTAATATCATCAGACAGTGTAGGCAACCCTCAGCTAAGGAAGCAGACCAAAGGCCGGCGTCTAACCTAATTTCTTCTCCTTTCTCCTGCTCAGATGGATGGAGTGGAACCCTGGCTTCCCCTTGAGCATCGATGCCAAATGCCACAAGGATTTACCCCGTGATATCCAGTTTGATAGTGAGAAAGGAGTGGACTTTGTTCTGAATTACTCCAAAGCGTAAGTTTATGAGAACTGAAGGATGCTGGGCAGCCCCTCCAGTGGCTGGTGCTGGAGAGTAGGACCCTCATTTCTTTCTTCATGGGGTCTTTCGGTTGGGAGAACAGCCTAGCCAAGCAAAATGCTTTGATGATATGTTGGCCATAGGAGTGGATTTTCAATGCACTTTGCAGGACAACCAGTATCTAAAAAAAAGTCACAACCTAGAGGACTCCAGACACAAGACATAGATGTGTTTTTGGCCCAAAGCAGGGGTCTTCAGTGGAATGCCTCTTCCCCATCCATATCTCATCCCCTCTATGGCCACTTCAAGGGTGTGAAGACTTTGTGTCCAGGCTGTCACCAAGATGGCAGGTGCTATAGTAAGGATGGCCAGAATGCTAGAGCTGACCCCATGACATACGTCCCCTGTTCCTGCGTCACAACCCCATGAAGGAGGCACAGTCATTGTCCCCATTTTGCACTTAAGGAACTGAGGAATATGGAGGTTGAGTACCTTCCTTGCCAAAGGCCCCCCACTAATAAATGGCAGACATGGGTTCTGTGCACCTTTGTTTAATCTGAATGTCTGCAGGGCCTTTTAAAGCTTGCCCAGGCTATCAGGAGACTCCGGACTGCTTGTTAAACATATGGATCCCCTGACCCTAGCCCAGGGCTAGTGGAGGGGTCTTTAAATCTGCACATTGACCCTGTAGGGAATTTTTAAAATAATGTCAGTTTGACAAACCCTAAATCCATGGTTCTGAAACCGGACTGAACCTTATGTAATCCAAAAAGTATCTGAGACAGGTCTCAGTCAATTTAGAGGTTTATTTTGCTAAAGTTAAAGACATACATGGAAAAAAAGGAAGACAAATCCACAGGAACAATCAGTGGTCAGTGCCTTTTCCCAAAGACGCCTTTAAGGGCATCAATATTTAAAGGGGAAAAGCAGGCTGGAGGGAGGGGATGGTCACATTACTGAATCCACATGCCGCAACAGAAAAGGAGCAGGTAGGGGAATAGTCAATTATGTATTCCTCTTGTGCTCAGTACATAAGCACTTGATAAGGCGAACCCAAGAGCTACCTGTGGAGGTTTTTAACCTTTTATCTGTAAAAATATGTCTTAGTTTCTTGCACGACTCGGCTTTCAGCTTAATTTTTCTCTTTTGGCAGAGTGAATTGGGGTCCAAAGATTTTCTTTTCCTTTTACAGCCTGTTTAAAAGGATGGATGGTTAATGGATGGTTGGATGGATGAATGGAGGAATTAATGGTGGAGTGAAAGCCAGACTGTCCCTTCTTATGTCTGCTCAGAGGAGCATTACTCCTCTGAGGAGAGTTAGCACCTCCCAGTGCCGGGCCAACCCTACACCCACAGATGACATTCTACGAGGGTGGGACCCCAGCCTCGGGTCTGCACACCCAGCAGGTAGACAGGGCTGAGAACCCAGTCAGTCTTCAAAGCTTAAAATAATATTATCTATTTATAAACACTGTTTTATGTGTTTTGGGGGGTATAATCACCTATTTTAAGCTTCATGGCCATCCTGGGAGATAAATAATATTATTGAGCAGTTCCAGGTGAGAAAACTGAGGCTCCAGGGGGTCAAGGTGAAGGAATTTGCCTAAAGTCATTTAGGCAGAAATTGGCAAAACCAGCATTTGAATCCAGCCTGTTTGGGTCCAAAGCTGGGGCATTTTTTTCCTACCACAATTGGGGTCTACTAGCAAGAAAAATTAAAGCCAAACATCTGGACTAGTAATCCAGCATACCCAGCATCTCCCCGGAAACATCGCAGCAGTTAAGGGTTCACTTTCCCTCCCCTAGTCTGGGATTGGGATTGCTGATCAAAGCCATGTAGCTTTAGTAGGGTAGGTCCCAGGCCAGGATGGAACAATCAGGACAGAAGGCCCTTGTGAAAGGGGCAGTTTGGAGAGAATGATAAGGATGGTGGGGTTGTGAGGTGGAGAGTAGTGCCACCTGGGCTTAGTAATGGTGGAGGAGGGGATGGAGGAATACAGGATCGATAGACAAACAAAACAGATGGATAGGCAGATGAATGGGTTGAGGAATGGATGGATGATAAATGAATGGATGAAGGGAAGGAGGAAGGAGGGAAGAAAAGATGAATGGTGGATGGATGGAAGGATAGATGGAGAAACTGATGTATGAATGGATGGATTGATGGAGGGTGGTGAATGGATGGTAGATGGAGGAAGTATAGATAGAGAGATGAATGGATGGATGGATGGATGGAGGAATTAATGGTGAAGGCCAGACTGTCCCTTTCTTTTTTTGGGGGGGGCGGGGGAGGAAGGCAGAAAGGAAGGGAATAAGGACGGTAAGGAGGAAGGAAGGGATGAAGGAAGGAAGGAAGGGAGGAAGCGGGGAGGGAGGGAGGGAGGGAGGGAGGGAAGGGAAGAAAGGAAATCAAGCAATGAAAGAGACATTGCCGACCTGGATCTAGAGGTTTATAAGTTGATTTCTTTTTTTTTTTGAGAGAAGGAAAGAAAAAAATATAATAAGTAAAGGAGAGGAAGAAAGAGGAAGAGAAAGAGGGAGAGTAAATGGAAATATTGCTTTATTTTGAAAAAAATTGGGTATTAATAATGGCCAATCAATGTTTCATTTAAACTAATGGGTAGGTGTGATGTGTTATTGACAAGAATGTATATTTTGTGTATTTGAAGTGGAGAGCTCTATAAATATTTATTAAGTTTACTTGTTCTGGATCTGAGTTTGAGTCCTTGATATCCTTATTAATTTTCTGTCTCATTGAATCTAAGTCTCCTATCTGGGTGTTAGGATCGTTAGCTCTTGTTGTTGCATTGATCCTTTTACCACTATATCTTTGTTGCTTTAAAATCTATTTTATCCGATACGAGAATTGCAACTCCTGCTTTTTATTTATTTATTATTTATTTTTGCTCTCCATTTGGTTGGTAAATCTTTCTCCATCCCTTTGTTTTGAGTCTTTGTGTATCCTTGCATGTGAAACAGGTCTGGATGTAACATGCCGTTGGGTTTTGGCTGTGTCTTTTGATTGGGAATTCAGTCAATTTAAATTTAGGGTTACTGCCATTTGATGTTGACTAGCTGTTTTATCCATTTGTTGGTGTAAATTCTTCTTTATGTTGGTGCTCTTTACTTTTTGGTGTATTTTTAGAAAGGCTAATACTGGTTGTTTCTTTCTGTGTGTAATGCTTCTTTCAGAAGCTCTTGTAAAGCAGGCCTGGTGGTAATAAAATCTCTGAGTTCTTGCTTGTTCATAAAATATTTTATTTTTCCTTCAGTTGTGAAGCTTAGTTTGGCTGGATATGAAATTCTGGGCTGAAGGTTCTGTTCTTTGAGGATGTTGAATATTGGCCCCCACTCTCTTCTGGCCTGTAGAGTTTCTGCCGAGAGATCTGCTGTAAGTCTGATAGGCTTGCCTTTGTGGGTAATCTGACCTTTCTCTCTGGCTGCCCTTAGTACCCTCTCCTTCATTTCAACCCTGGTGAATCTAACGATTATGTGCCTTGGGGTTGCTCTTCTTGAGGAATATCTTTGTGGTGTTCTCTGTATTACCTGGGGTTGAATGTTGACCTGCTTTGCTAGTTTAGGAAAATTTTCCTGAATAATATCCTGAAGGGTATTTTCCAGCTTGGATTCATTCTCTCCGTTGCATTCAGGTACACCTATCAAACGTAAATTTGGTCTTTTCACATAGTCCCATATTTCTTGGAGACTTTGCTCATTCCTTTTTATCCTATTTTCTCTAATCTTTTCTTCACGTTTTATTTCATTAAGTTGGACTTTGACCTCTGATATCCCTTCTTCTGCTTGAACAATTCGAGTGTTTAAACCTGTGCATACTTCTCGGAGTTCCTGTATTGTATTCTTCAGTTCCATTAATTCACTCATACTCCTCTCTAAGTTGTCTATTCTCAATAGGATTTCATCAAACCTTTTTTCAAAGTTCCTAGTTTCTTTACGTTGGGCTACAACATGTTCTTTTAACTCACCCAAGTTTGTTATTATCCATTCCTTGAAGAGTGATTCTGTCATCAGGAGGCGCTCATTCTCCATCAAGCCTTGTTCCATTGTTGATGTGGAACTGTGATCATCTTTAGAGGGAGAGGCGTTCTGACTTTGAGTATTCTCAGCTTTTTTACGCTGGTTTCTTCCCATCATTGTAAATTTATCCCCCTGTCGTCTTTGAAATTACCAACTTTCAGATTAGGTCTCTTGAGTGGAAGTCCAGGTTGTTAGTTCCCAGGGCCAGAGCAGCGGCGTTAAAACTGATGGTGCTTTTCTGCCCAGGATTCTCCTGTCGGGCTTCCTTCTTGTTTCCCTAGTAGGCGACTCTGCCTTCCCGGGGCTCCAAACCTCGGTCAGAAGGGGAACCAGTCCCATTTACTCTGCGCCGAGCGCTGCCGCGTCGAGGTGCCAGCGGAACCGCTGCGCCGACCACGAGAGTCGCGCGCCGACCACGAGAGTCGCGCGACTCGTGTGTTTCCACCACTGGGGTCGCTCCGTGAGCGACCAGACTTTGTCTGAAAGTGTGGCTTCCTCTAGTTCTCCGCGCCTTCCCTGAGAGCTGCAATCCCGGGATGTTAGCGATCGGCCATCTTGGATCGTTCTCCCAGACTGTCCCTTTCTTATGTCTGCTCAGTGTTTCTGAAGATCATTGTCACCTCTGTATCTCAGGAGCCTCTGTATCTTAGCTATCACAGGATAGGTGCTCATTAAATCCTATTAAAATGAAAGTGGGACCAGCTGGGCCACACTCCATTTTAACAGGGTTTAATGAACACCTATCCTATGGTATAGAAGGTAACTGTGCACCCCCATCTTGTGTATCCCCATCATAGCTAATGGCAGCCTAGATACATGGTTCTCGATCCTGTGTGTTTAGTGTTACAGACTCCATGCTGCCCACCCCACACAGACTGTGGAACCAGGGGCTCTGCAGTCCAAGCACAGTTATATTTTAGGAGTCCTGGGAGATTCCAGTGTATAGCCAGGATTAAGACCACTGACCTGGATGCTTCCCTGGGCCTCCGCACTCCCCACACATGGTTGCATCTATTTGCTGAGTTGAGTCCATCTGCTGGGTCCCAGGGAGTGTGTCCTCCTCTCCCAGCTCCACCATCTCTCCTGGGTGAGGGCAGGAGCATCTTTCCTGCTGCCTCCCTGAGCTCCATCTCTCAAGGCACTGGGAGGTCTTATTCTCAAGTGCATGTATAACTTGTTGGAGGCTCTTTCTAAAAAGCAAATATAATTTCTTGATTGGCTCAATTACAGGTGAGAGCCCAGGTGTCTCTACCCAGAAATGGAGACACTCCATAAGGACACACCCACCCTTGCCGTCTCTCCGGTCCCGTGTGCATAGGACCCTCCACCCTGGGGATCCAGCAGGGCTTTGCAGGGCCTCTCTTGTCTCTGCCCTGGCTGTTTCCTTTGCCACACCCGCCCTTCCCACTTCCTGGCCAAGACATGGGTGAGGGACCCCTTCTTGCAGAAGCTTCTAGAAGCCCTGGGCCTCAGTGAGGCCTCCTCTGCTGTGCTCCCCAGTGCTGCCCACCCTGCCCCTGCCTCAGCCCCAGCAGTGAGTGCAGCTGCCCCATGTTTCTCCACATCATCCTGTCACTTAGCCCCTTGGGTGATGGCCTAGTGGCAGGAGCAGAGAAAAGGAATTCTGAGGGGGGCCCTTCTGTCCCTCCTGGAGCAGCAGGCCAGACAGTCAGCTTAGCGCCCCCTCTGAGTACTGCTCTGTGTTGGCACAGTGGATGGAGACCCTTGAGTTCTGAGGAGGAGAGAAGAGGTGCCCCTGCATTAGAGGAGCGGAGCCAAGAGGGCTCCGCTACAAGGAAGCAGCTCAGAGGAGCCTGTCTGAGGGGATGAGGGGTTCCTGGGAGGGGGCCCTGGGCTGGTAGGGGGGGGCCCTAGGGAAGTCATCTGGGTTCCCTGACCACTGGTGACCTAAAACCAACAATGACACCCCAGCCTCCCCAGGGCTGTTATGAGATTGAAATGGGACCACACACATCAGCCCCTCAGAGAAGTTTCTCCCCAAAGAGAGCCTTTAGTCTTCTCCATTCTTGGGGAGGGGGTCAGGCCCTCTGGGTCCAGCGTCTCCACCATCACACACTGGCCTAGGGCTGCATTCTTGGAAGGACCCCTGCGCTTGGGGGCTGGACAGGGGGACCTTCGCTCCACCCCGCTGTCCTCTCTGGTGGGGCCCAGTAAGGCTTTGGAGCGGGGGCCATCTGACTAGGTCTTACTGGGGCCTGGAGTATGGCACCGGGGGCTGCAGCAAAGAGAGCACTGTGGGCACAGGTGTGGCGAGGCCAGGCCGCCCGAGAGCCAAGTGGTTTGCGAAATTTCCTGGTGGTGTGGAGGGAGGAGCAGCTGATGTGTTCACCATCCATTCCGTTTGCAGCCTGGAGGGCGATTGCGGCGGGCGGTAGGGGTGATAAGGAAATGTCCTCGTTAAAGGAAATTGAGAAAGAGAGTTTCCTATACAGTGGGGCAGAACAGTGCAGAAACACGGCTGATCCTGGGAGAGGTGAGGGCCAAGGGTGGGGACTCACACGCCCAGGGATTGCCCACAGGAAACCTGGCGGGAGCAGCTCGAGGAAGGTCGCGGGTGGATCCGCCCTCTCCCCAGAACCACAGGGCGACTTTCCGTGAAGGCGGCAAGGGAAACGCCAGTCCGTGCCGCCGCGGGGGACGTACAGGCGCTGTAAGCCCGACCTTCCCACGTCCGGGGGCAAATCGGGAGGCGTGACAGTCAAGTCGCACGGAGGCTGCCCCGGCCGCCTTTGCGATCAGGTGAAGGCGCAGAGGCGGGGAGGCCGGGCGGAGAGCAAGTCACCAGCGAGAGGCCGAGAGAGAACGCGGGGCACCGGGCCCGGGGGGTAATTTACAAGAGACGCTGGGCACGAAGGAGGCTGGGGCGAAGATGAGTCCAGGGGTGGGCGTTGGGGTTGAGAGCGCTGCGGATCCGGGCTGAGCCGAGAAGCTGATGCGGGACTCCAGGCAAGAGACGGGAAAAGGGGGCCGGGGGCGGGGCAGAGGCCAGGGTGTGCGCTATGAGGGCAGCCACTCCCACCCGCCCTGCCCCAGCCCCGCAGGCCAGAAACCTGCCCCTGCTCCAGGCGACCCAGCTACCAGAATGGCAGCCTCCTGAGGGGGGTTGAGGGGCAGGGCGTTGGTGCGGAGGCTCACGACTATAATCCCAGTTTTCCGGGTGGCCCAAGCCGGAGGAACGCTTGAGCCCAGGAGGTGGAAGCTGCAGTGATCTCGCCACTGGACTCCTGCCTGGGCGACAGAGTGAGACTGTCTCAAAAGACAAAAACAGGCCGGGCGCGGTGGCTCACTCCTGTAAACCCAGCACTTTGGGAGGCCGAGGCAAGCGGATCATGAGGTCAAGAGATCGAGATCATCCTGAACAACATGGTGAAACCCCGTCTCTACTAAAAATACAAAAAAAACTAGCCAGGCGTGGTGATACGTGCCTGTAATCCCAACTACTCCGAAGGCTGAGGCAGGAGAATTGCTTGAAACCTGAAAACGGAAGTTGCAGTGAACCAGGATCGCCACTGCACTCCAGCCTGGAGATAGAGCAAGACTCTGTCTAAAATATATATATAAATAAATAAAAGCACCAGGGGTGCAGGGAAGGAGTGACAGTCCCCCAGGCGAGGAGGGCTGCAGAGGGGCCAGGCCAGGAGAGAAGGGCCTGGATTGCAGTGGATGGGCAGAGTTCGTGTGGAGGAGGGGAAGGTAGCACCAGCACGAGAAAGGGTGAAGGGCAGGCTGGGGTGGGGAGAAGTGATGGTGAAGGAAGGAGAGAGAGGCAGGAAGAGGAGGGAGCCTGCTGGCCTGGCATTGGAAACCAGAGCAGGGGTTTATATATGTGGGAAAAAGACTCCATTCCCTCTTATGGTCACCCCAACTCAGAAACCGTTTGACCCCATGTCACCAAAGCACTCATAGGAACCACTTTTCCTGTGACACAAGTAGGATTCTCCCACTTTACTTCCCAAATGCTACCCAAAAGCCTCTGAAATCCTTGGAAATTAAAAAAAAAAAATCCCCTCCTATTAACCAATGGCTATAAAACAATGACTTTCATTAAATTTTATTGTGAAATCAGAGATGTGTCCCATTGTAAAATAAATTTGTTTGGAAAATGTAAGGGGGGAAATCCCATCTAAAAGTTAGACAAGGCTAGAAAATTTCTATTTTATTTGCTAAGGTAGCGTTGTGTTGTTGCTGTTGTTAAAAATGCGTCATAAAATAAGACCAAGAGTTAAGACGAAACATGAAGTCATGTTTCCCTCAAAGAAAACGATTTGTTTGGTAGTCAGGTTAATTTGGAAAACATTGCAAATTCTTCAGCAGTGGTTCTCAAAGTATAGCTTTAGTCAGAATCCTTGGGGCGCTTGTTAACATCCGGATGGCTACACCCCTAGAGTAGGTTAAACTCAGTGCCCACTGGCAGGAAACTGAAACTCGTGATTGAGGTCAACTAGGAGGCCTTCCCCACTGAACCGCTGGCTTGGGACAACTTGGTTTCTGCACCGCTTCTCTGTAATTCTGGCAACCAGTTCCTCCTAGCCACCTGCTGTGCCTGGAAGGGAGCCAGCCCTCCTCAGCAGGCTTTGCCCCCTCCCAGCACAGCACAACTGTGGCATGGAAAATGGAAAAGCTGTTAGCAGAAAGAAAGAGCAGGGAGGTCAAGGAAGCAGAGCTCCCACCCCACCTGACACACAGCCAACAGCTGGGGCCCAGCCAGGGCCACAACTCCGTGTGGGAGAAAGCTGAAGGCTCAGGAGAAAGTGAGGTCACCACTCCTAGGCCAGGTGACCACAATGACTGTTACCCACCTGTGTGGCCTTGAAAAAGCCTGGTTCCCTCTCTGGCCTTCAGGTTCCTTCTTTGTACAAAAAAAGGATCTTCAAAGCCCTGAATATTCCAGGTATCTATAAGGATATAGAAATATTTTGCCTCTGGATGACATGCAAATGTGTTCCTCCCAACTCCACTTCTTCCTGGATCTGTGACTTCCTCTGAGAACTGCCACACCCACCCTGTTTTCAGAGCAAACCTTCTGGTTTGAGGTCAAAAAGACCCAGCTGGGGAGATGATGACTCATTCCTTGTTCCTCCAAAGAGTAGGGGTGAGCAACCACCCTGGACCTCAGGCGCCCCAACACTGGACATCTTTCTGAGGCACCATGTGGTACTGGGCCATCTTCAGGCCCTACAGGGCTCTCGGGGCCCGGCAAGGCCTCTCATCTCCCAGAAATAAGTTCTTTTCCCCACCCAGACTGACACTTAAACAGCAGACATTTGTCTCTCACAGGTTTGGTTGCCACAATGAGGTTTTCTCCTCTATCTTGGCAAGGGCTTCTGGCCCAGAACACTCAGCTGATGAGGGGTTCTGGGGGAGGAAGGAGGCAGCAGGGCTGAAAGAAGCTTCTCTGGGTATTCCAGTGCCTGGCTGCTGGTCATAACCCTGGTGAGGTCGCAGCAGCCTCCCTGGAAGGCTGCAACAAGCACCTGTGTAAAAGCCCCTCCTTCCCCGCAAGGGGCTGGATGCAGGTGAAGAAGGCACCAGAAGGACTGGAAGATGATGCTGGCATTACTCAACAGCTCCAGGGTGTTGCAGCACTGAGCACCTACTGTATGAGCCCATCATGAAGCTGCCCACACTGCCCAGGCTGTGCCACGGCAACTTCCAGCAGTTCCTTTTCTCGGTCACCTGCAGGCTGCTGGTTTGTCCCGACACGTGAGGAGAAAAAGACAATGCTCACAAAGGCCTCAAGCCTCGTGGCCCCAGGACCCTCTCCTGAGCATCATGGCCTCCTAAGAGACCCAGGGTGGCGAGGACAAAGGAGACAAGCATTTGCTAAGCCGAGGAAGGATGGAAGGGGACTGCTGTTCTGCCTGGATGCTCCCCTAGGCCTGGCAGGGCAGGCAGCAGAGACCCTCAGTGTCTCTTGCTTATCCTAGGAGTTCCCCCTGTGGCTGCTCCAGTTTGCTGCCTTCATGTATGTTTACGGGGTGACTCCTGTGGGACAACAGAGCTGGGATGTCACCAAGCCCTGTGTCCCATCAGCCAGCCTCTCACCAGACTCCATCCTCTGATGCTGCTGGATCAGGAGAGTGTATGGAGGTCCCTGACTCCTCAGCTTTCCCCATGACAAGGTGTGGTGTGTCTACAGCTCAGCCCCAGCCACACTCCACCTGAGAAATGGGTCCAGGCAGAGCACTGGGCCCTGGCCACATAGGGCTACTTCCTCGAGGTGCCCAGGAAGCAGGGAGTCACTGGGGGAATTCCCAGGTGCAGTCCCCTCAGGTGAGGTCACCTCCCAGTCCATGAGGTGATGCTGCATGAGCCCCTCTGGACGCTAGGAGGCCTGGGCTCAATGCTGAGTAAAGCACAGGCATGACCATGCCCTCGGCAAGCTTAGGGCAGACGCACAGATTCACACACATGAGTTTGCACTTAAGCTGCAGTAAGAGCTACAGAGGAAAAGAACAGTGATGGCATCACGTGAGTGAGCCCTCCAGACAAACTTACCCCATGTGTGCAGAAGGGGAATAGCATAGTCTGTTGGGACAGCCACATCAAAATACCACAGACCAGATGGAGTAAACAGCAGACATTTGTCTCTCACAGGTCTGGAGGCTAGAAATCCAAGATTAAGGTGCCAGCCAATCCACTTCCTGGTGAGGGCCCTTTTCCCAACCTACAGATGTCTCTCTGTGTTCCCACAGCATGGTCACATGGCAGAGGAGAGAGGGGGAAAGGGCATGAATAAGCCCTCTGGTGCCTTCCTCTTCTTACAAGGACACTAATCCCATTATAGGCGTCCCACCCTCGTGACCTTATCTAATCCTAATCACTTTTCAAAGGCCTCACCTGATGCCATCACACTGGGGATCAGGGCTTCAGCATGTGGATTTGGGGGGCACAATTCACTCCACAGCAGAGAAAAAAGGGGCACAGAGTATTCCAGGTTGAAGGAAACAGATGTACAGAGGCCCAAAGCAAAGACCTGAGCTCTGAGGGGCAGCCAGAGTCAGGCTGAAGAGCGGACAGAAGTCGAGCACTGACCATGGGGAAGAGACAGGATAACGGGTTAATCTCAGTAATGTGTGTGCCAGAGAGGGAAACTGAGGCAGGATATGTCACGTTGAACACTGGGCAGCATTCCCACACCCCTGTCCTGCACCCTGTGGAGTTATGGAGAAAGCCTGGGAAGCCTCTCCCCACTTTTCCACCTTTTCAAGACCCATCCCACACCCTGTCTCCTCTAGGAAGCCCTGGGGATTGCTCATACACTCACATCTCACTCCTTAGTACCTGCAGTCTGCCTTCTGAATTTTGCAAGCTCTAACCTTGGGTTTCTATTTTCTGGTCCCGTGCAATGAGCATTTGGAAACTTCTGTCTTCCTCAGCACCAAGCACAGAGCCATTTAGCAGAAAATAAATGAGTTTTCAAGTCAATTGAACTGTTCATCTCCCCAAAATCCAGGCAACACGGTAGAGCAACTGGCTCTCTGTTCCTGGAAGCTTGCTCATGGCCTGGCCCACCGAGTAGGGGGGCAAGAAGTGCCTGAGGAGGAAATGAATGAGTGAATGAATGAATGAACATGTGTGGTTAGAATTCAAGGCACTCTAGGCTATTCTGGACGGTGCTGACTGGCCTGTCCTCCACAGGTGAGGTGCAGTCAGAACAGCATCCAGTATAGGTGCCAGTTTCTGTCCTGGTTCCAAAAGGCCAATCACCTGTCTCCTTGGAGCTGCCTGGGGGTTGTGAGGACCCCTGAGAGCTCAGTGTGAAGGGGCTCTGCAGAGGGAGGCATGGCTGGTGTGTGTGAGGTGACTTCTCTCTTGATCTGCAGGATGGAGAACCTGTTCATCAACCGCTTCATGCACATGTTCCAGTCTTCCTGGAATGATTTTGCTGACTTTGAGAAAATCTTTGTCAAGATCAGCAACACTATTTCTGGTGAGTGTGCCTCTGGGGGCTCTAGTGGTGCTGGGGAGATGGGGGGATGTTGCTTTCCCATCTGAGACTTGCTGGGAAATTGGCAAGGACTTTCCCACCTGCTGCAGCACAGGGGCCTCCTGCTACAATGTGACCCTGGCCAGCAGCCCCTACACTCCACACCTTTTGCATCACTGTGGTCACCCTTGTGCCCAGAGGCTTCTCCTCCTCCAATATTCAAGCTCGAGCACCCCGACCTCATTTCACCCTCAAAAGTCTCAAGAATAATGACTTTTTCTTGGCACAGATTAACCATTTGTGCTTCTGAACAGAGCAAAAGCAGATCTTGGCTTGTGTTTTAGGCATTTACATGAAAGCAGCTTTGGGTTCCTTTGGACTAGGATGTGTTTGGTGAGAACACTAGCTTTATAATGTCCAGTCATGACATGGGAAGGACGTTAAGGAGGCAGGAATGGCTGGATGAGAAGAGGTGCTGAAATCACCTGGTGGGGAACCAACCTCGGCAAACTCCTCCTAGGGACTGCCTTCCACTCCCCTCCTCCTTCCGTCCTTGACTCTCTATGCTGGGCTGCAGGATCTGAGTTCATGAGAGACTGGTGCCCCGGGAGGCTTCTGAGCCACTAAGAGCCAGCTCAGGTATGATGAGGTGGTGCCACAGCCTGACCCAGTGGCAGGCAGGGGGCAGCAGTTGGGCACAGCATGTGGAGCTGTGCCCATCCAGGGAGCACTCAGGGAAGGAGACCAGGCAGGGACTCTGCTCTCAGGAGGGGTCAAAAAAAAACCACAGGCCTGAGTGCCCTCTGTTCAGAGCTCAGGATGGACCTCACTTCTCTCCTGGTAGAACGGGTCATGAATCACTGGCAGGAAGACCCGATGTTTGGCTACCAGTTCCTGAACGGCTGCAACCCTGTGTTGATCCAGCGCTGCACAGAGCTGCCCAAGAAGCTCCCGGTGACCACAGAGATGGTGGAGTGCAGCCTGGAGCGGCAGCTCAGCTTGGAGCAGGAGGTCCAGGTAGGGGTTGATGGGCTGGGGAAGTGTCCAAGGCCACACTCTGTCAGGTGGAAGCCATTCCCTCCTGGCCAGCTCTCATAGGCCCTAAGATGCTAACTGCAGGCCCACCTGGGCTGGAGCAGCCACTTCCTTTTCCTGGCAGCATTGTCAGCTGGGGTCCCTGGCATTATGCAGGCTGTCTTGTGCAACATCAGGGGAGGAATTGAGGGGGATGTTTCTCCATGATGCTCGGGTTTGGGAACATATGTCAATATTTTCACTATCAGTATCAATAATTACAGGAGCTTACCTTAATTAGGGACTTCTGTCGCGGGACAGGCATTGTGACAGGTGCTTTATACACATAGTCATCAGTTGTGACCCACCTTGCACAGGAGAGAACACTGGAGAAAGAAGCAGACCTGGTGTGAGGATAAAAAAAAAGGGGGCATGAGGAGAAACCCAACAGAATGCTTGACTTTCTCCTTGGAAATGCTGCTGCCCATGCTCCTGCTGCACCCTCCTCCCCACCGTCACCTGCAGACTAGGTCCCGTCCGGCTGCAAGGCTGACCTAGTCTTGAGACAGAAGTTCAAACCAACTCCACCTGGCTCTGGTGGGGCTCAGCAATAGGCGCTAGCTAGCTCATCAGTCTGCCTCTTCCTCATGGAGACAGCATGACGGGGCCTCCAGCCACCAAGGCCCTGCTGCTGCCCCAGGTGTCCAGGTAGCCTCTGCCTCTTCCAGTCCCCTTGTCTTTTGAGCTCAGCTCACCCTGGGGCTCTAGTTGGAGAGAGACGGTTGGTGCCCTCTAGGGATAAATGTCCAGCCCCAGTACCTGGCCCACCTGAATCTACAGGGCACCCACCCAGCTGAAGTCCCTGCACAAGTCTTCTGCCCCAGGGCAGGCAGTGCTTCCTAGCCTCCTCCTGCTGTACCCCACCAGGCCCAGAACACCTCCTGGTCATGTGAACAGCTGACAATAACAATCCCACACACAGAGAGGGAGCATCTGTGTTCCTCACTGGACAGAACTGCCAGACATAGTAACATTGATTCAGTGGCTATAGGTTTCAAACTTCAAGTCAGAGATCATAGAACCTTAGTCATACAGAATCCTAGAATTGGAAGGCTCTGAGCAGCTGTCTTTGCACGCAGCAGCCAAGGAGTAGCCGTCCTCAGCACCTGGGCAGGACATCAGCCTCCAATTGGGAGTCTCAGCCACCTCCAGGGCACGTGGGTTCGGGTCACCTTTCCTTTGAACTGAGCCACCCCTCACTGACTGGACCCTTACACACACACTGCCCCACGCCCTACACACCAGCATGACTCTTAATCCCCACAGTCACTCATGCTGCCCATCTGGCAGCATCTTAGTGCTCTACAGCAAGCTGGTGGCCTACTAAAAACTCCTACATTGTTGTTTTTTAAAATGTGCAGTTATTTTTTGGAATATGAATAGAGAAATTGTATCCCTGTTGTTGGTATGATTCATTGTTCCAGGTCAAGTTTGTGTGAGTTCTTAGACTTTATATTAGGATTCTTTCATTTCAGATCACAAAAATGAACTCAATCTGGTTTAATGCAAGAAGTGCATTGGCTCAGGCAACAGTAAAAAGCAATGCTAACTTTTTTGGGACCAGAACTCAGAGTCCCCTGGCACTGTCTCTCTCTCCATGTTTCAATTCTCTGCCTCTGCCAGTTTTTCCTTAGAAGGGATTTTGTTATGTGGAGGTAAAGAATGATCACCAGCAACTTCAGATTTACCTTCCACCAGCTTGGCAAACACCACCCACTCCCAGCAAGAAAGACCCTGTTTCCCAACACTCCCAGCAAACGTCTCAGGCCATCTTCTGGCCTCACCGATTCTGTGAGCCAGTGCCTGTGGCCAGAAGAATGGAACACGCTGACCCAAAGGGGACAGGGACTCTACACAGACAAGAGCACCAGTGTTTCAGCAGCAGAATCCCAAAAAGTCAGAACCGAGAGATAGATGGGTTCCTTGTTTTCCTTGGAATAATAGATAAATGTTGCAGGCAGCACCCCCAAATCCCAGACCTCCTGTTCCCAGCATCATGTTCACCAGCCTGGGTGGTCTCAAGGTTGGATTAGCAGTCCTTCCTTCTGGGTAGAGTCTGATGGCCACTTCAGCTCTCAAAGTCCAGCTGTCCAGCCATCGTCCTAGAAGGCAAGCCACTGCTGTGCCCTACGAGCCTGAGGGTTTCTACCCGCCCACCCCCAGACAAGGTGCCCTGAGCGCCTTCGGGAAAAGTCCCAGTCCCCATCCCCTTTCCCACGCTTATCGTGACAGATGCTCAGAGCTCATCCCTGGTGTCACAGGACAAGATGGAGGAGGGCGGTGGCCAGGCTACGAGCTCCCGCCGTCCCCATGGGACAGCCCGGGATTCCTGAGCACTGGCGCGATCGGTGAAGCTACAGCGGGGCTCTCTGGGATGTGTCCAGGCAGCGCAGACCCCTACCCCTCTGCAGCCGGGACCCTTACCCTTTCCTTCATCACCCAGGAAACAGAAAAGGCTTCAGAAGGAGCGGCCCTTCCCTCGGGCTTAAGGGCTCCGTGCCCGGCCCAGCAGGCCCACCCCACGCCCTGCGTTCCTAGGGGCCCCTCTGTGCTTCCCACTTCAGCGGCACGCTTGTTGTGTGCCGAGGTGTATTAACTCCTACAGAAAAGGGCACAGATCCGATGTCAGCAAGCCCGACGAATTTACACCAATGACCCACCGTGTCCCCAGTCTCGGACCAGGGCACAACACGCCCACCCTGCAGACCACCCCCACCCCCCCACCTGGCGACCGCAGACCCGTCCCACTCTGCTTCTGCAGCCCATGTCCCGCCACCTGCCCATTCCCGCCCCGGCAGACCTGTCTTACCTCCTGGAGAGCCCCCTCAACCCCTGTAGATTCTCCTGCTCCTGCAGAATCCCCTCCCCCTTCCCCTGTCTCCTACCCAGTCGGGCGGACAGCCCCGCCCTGTCCCGCTTCCCGTCGTCTCCTCCTCCCAAGGGGAAGCCTTGTCCTGGCTCTCACGGTTGAGTTGCCCAGCTTTGACTTCTGTGGAGAGTCTTTCAGCAGCATTTTTTGGCATTTAACTGGTCACATCTATTTCACCTAACCTCTCCTTTCTTCTTATTAAACTGACACTCAGGGTGGTCTCTCATCTTTCATGTGAGTCAAGCAGGTTTTAGATACCACAAATGCAGCATGAGCTGCTGCCATTCCTTCACCTTGACCGAACTGCCACAACCTGTGAACACGCTCCATGTGACTCAATCAGCCTTTGAGCCAGAGGAGAGAAGTTCACATTCTGAGCTCTGCTGAGTGGTAGGGAAGGGAGAAGGGGCCCCAGGGGTCAACACTCTTTCCCCAGACCTGATTCGTGGTCCATCCGCTGAGCCTGATTTGGACACATCTCTCTGCCTCCTGCAGCAAGGGAACATTTTCGTAGTGGACTTTGAGCTGCTGGATGGCATCGATGCCAACAAAACAGACCCCTGCACACTCCAGTTCCTGGCCGCGCCCATCTGCTTACTGTATAAGAACCTGGCCAACAAGATCGTCCCCATTGCCATCCAGGTAGGCTGCTGGGGTACACACCTTTCTGGGCAGCTCAGTCCTCAGCGATCCAGGGCTCCTGGGTGGCTCCATTCACATTCCAGCTGAGGAAGCTATGCCTTGAAAGACACTAGGGCTCCTGCCAGCCCTGAGGTGGGCCGTCCACAGGGGCGGAGAGGGCTCTACTCCCCCAAGGCACACTTGAGAAACCCCTGGCTGGTCAAGGCACACTGTGGAGGACCTGTCCTGGGATGACGTTCTGTACTCTCCACCTCAGCACCCTGACCAGGGGCCTCCAATCAAGGTGCTGCCAGGGGCCAGGCAGGTGAAGCTGTGGGCTGAGCTGGAGACCAAGGCTACTGAGGGGCACCATGGGCTCTGGGGTCAGGAACCAGGCCAGTCTGGGTATGCCACCTTTGATGATGGTATGGGTCCTTATGTCTACCTAATACTAGAGAGGAGGAAGAGGGGGACCCTGGAGGAGAGGCAGGCAGGCACAGGGCTTTGTCTCCCCTTGTTCCTGGCACCAGCCTGCTGCCAGACTGGGAGCTGGTATGCAGACAGCAGGGGCCAGGGCCAGGACTGGACTGTGTATAGGTCCCTGGGGGTAGGGAGGAACTGTGCAGGGGACCCCATGGGAGACTGGCAGGTGAGTATTCAGCAAATAATGTTCATGAAATGGACCCTGGGAGCTGTGGACACAATAGCAGCTGGATAGGTCAAGCAGCAGCCACATGCCAAGACCATCCCATGGGTTAACCTGCACAGTCTACAATCCCCACTCTCCATTCTAAATCTCAAAAATCTGAAAATTGCTGCATATTTCAAAAATGTGCAGCAAATTCATTGTCTGTAAACAAACCTTCTTTGAAGCAATAGGTGAGGTTATTTAGAGGCTTATTCCCATTCAGTGTGATATTCCTGTGGATCACTGCAGAAATGCTGCTGTTTGATTGTAAAAGATTATGTTGCCCTAGACCTGGGGTGGGAGGGGGTATGGCACATAATGAAGTATACCCACTGCTAAAATCCTAAAACTTCTGGATTCTGCAGCTCATTTGACCACCGGGGTTTTAGATAACCTATCTTTATCTGTGTAATCATCACCACCACCCTCCTAGGTAGTGGGCTCTATTGATGTTGATCATTTTACCCAGATAAGGAAACTGAGGCACAGGTGCCCACAGCCAGCCACAGAGCTAGGATTCAGGCCAGGTCATCTGACTCTAGATTCCAGGGTCCCCACAGTCTCCTGGGGCACGTACCCTCAGAGGAGTTTCCTGTCTGTTACCAGAGAGAAGCCCTGTGCCTAAGAAACTGAAGCAGCAGGTAAAGGGACAGGTGATCTAAAAGACAACATTGCTGGGAGATCCCAGGAGATCCCAGGCACTACTGGTGGGTGCCTTCAAAAGAGACCTCTTGGAGTAGCCTGGAGTCAGGCGCCTGGCCTAAATTCCAGCTCAGTCACTTGTTAGCAGGCTGTGGAACCTTGGGCAAGTCACAGAATGTTCCTGAGTCTCTTTCTTCTTCTGAAAATGGAAACTTTGCAAACCATAAAGACCCAAGCAAATGAAAGGTCCTTTCATTTCAAAGAACCAATCTGGTTCTTTGAAAGGTCCAAAAAATAATAATAATAACCTCCTCTTGAGGCTGATGGAAAGAGAGGAGAGGGAGAAAAGGAGTCATAAGAAGAGTAATTATAGCCAGGCACCATGGTGGTGCACAACTGTAGTCCCAGCTACTTGGGAGGCTGAGGCAGGAGGCTCATTTTAGGCTGAATTGTGCTATGATTACACCTGTGAGTAGCCACAGCACTCTAGCCTGAGCAACACAGTGAGACCCCATCTCTTAAAAAAAGAAGCGTAATTAGATTATGTATTTCTTAAATGACAGTAATATGGCAACAAATTTGAAAAGTTAGAGGAAATGGATAAAAACCTAGGAAAAGACAAATCAGAAGAAATTGTAGAAAACAGGCCAATTCCATATAGTGACTGATAACAGACCCACATGGTGAGCAGCTGAGTCTCAGCCAGCCACTTACAGTGATTTGATATTGGGCAGGAAACAGTCAGTATAACATGAAAATGTCAATTCTACCAAATTCTAGTATACAAACTGGATGTGCTTTCAAATTAAATTGCAGCCAGAATCTTTTCTCTTTCTTGATGGGGGTGGGGTGTTGGTGAAGAGGAACTAAAAAGGAGAGAAAACACTTTAAAAAATGGATTCATATAGAAAGAGAAATCTAGCATAGTCAAAATTTTTGTGAAAAAAAATTAAAACCACACAGAGAGGCAGCATAAACAAGTGAGACCTCATCTCTAAAAAAAAAAAAATATGGTGACACATGCCTGTAATCCCAACTGCTCTGGGAGCTGAGATGGGAGGATGGCTTGAGTCCAGGAGTTCGAGGCTGCAGTGAGCCATGATCGCTCCACTGCACTCCACACTGGGTGACAGAGTGAGACCCTGTCTTTAAAAATAAAAGAAAAAGAAAAAACACAGAAACACTTTCCTTGCTGGATCTGTAAGGTTACTGTTAAGCAGATGCTGTGCTTGAAAACAGACTTGTGGGGCAGTATAGAGTAAGACCTAGAAATAGATTCCCCTGCAGAGGAATTTAATGTATCACAATGGAGGTTGTTCAACTCAGTGAAAAAGGGGTATTATTTTGATGGTGCTATCACACTAGTTTTGCATAAGAAGAAAATTAAATTGGACTGCTCTGTCATGCCATCTACAAAAATCAATCTCATGTTAGAGTTGCTTAGAAGAAAAAGAAAAAAAGAAATTTAGATGAAGTAAAAATTAAAATGAAAAAAGTAAACAAATGTAGAAAAACTATGTGGAGACTCAGAAGACTTTTAGAAGTAAAAGGAAACCAAGAAGTTATAAGGGGAAATCTAAGTATACTTGATTATGTAATGTTTAAAAATTTGAACGATAAACTGTAAACAAAGGTAAAAGGCAAAATAGAAATTGGGGGAAGAAACCATAACAGAAGTGACAGCTAAGAGAGGTCTGTCTATGCTATCCAAGTAATTCCTTCACATTGACAGGAAAAGGCAAATACTCCAATGGAAAAATGAGCAGAGAATGTGAATAGACAATTCACAAAGAAGAAATGTAAATAGGCAACCAGCACATGGAAAAACTCCTAATTTCACCTGTAGTTAGGGGAATGCAAGTAACAATGAGATATCATTTCTGACCTGTCTGGTTGGAAAAACCAAGAGGTAACTCCCAAACACCAGCAAGGACAGACCCCGCCCATGCACTGCTCATGAATTGTTGCAGCCTGACAGTGTTCACGGGATAATAATTGCTGGGCCTGGGCAGTCTGAGGTCAGAGCTCGGACCAGCACCCGAGCAGGTCCCACAGCACCTGCTGTACCAGGTGCACTTTGGAGTGGGCGGTCAGAGGATCCTGGTATTGGGGCTCTGTTACCAAGCTGCACTGGGGTCTGCTTGCCCAGTGCCGCAAAACCAAACACTGAGATTGGGATGGAGTCTAGGAGAACTGCAAGGCATTTATTGCAGGGATGAAAAAAGGAGAATTGGGCAGCTCACTCTTAAGACTGGAACTCCCTGATGGCTTGCAGGTAAGGGCTCTGAAAGGTGGAGTAAATTTCAGGAAAGCAGAAGTTAACAGGCAAAATCGTTAATCAATACACAGAGGTTACCCATTGGTTTTGGCCTAAAAGGGTGGGATATCTTTAAGTTTTTTTTTCAGTAGGGGGTGGCTTCCAGGTCATAGGTAGATTCAAAGTTTTGTTGTTTTGCAATTGGTTAAGGAAGAGAAGATTTGTTTAAACACTTGGGTTAGCAGAAAGGAATGTTAGCTCTGGCCTGTGGGCGGGACTTTCCCCAGGCCCCACAGGAAGAAATTTAGAGCAAAGAGCCATGCTCGGGGAGTTCAGTCCTCCGCTCCCTCGTATCTGAGGACTCTGTGCCAGTGCCAGTGGATCTGGTGGGGGTCTGGGTTTCTGAAAAACACCTGTTCAGATGTTCTGTTTAGTTTCCAGAGAGAACCAAACACCCCGTGACACTAGCTTCCTTGGCTGTTGTATTAGGCTGCCGTTACCCTCTTGCTTGTGAAGTTGCTCATTTACTTCTCAGGGCTAGCTGGGTGCTTGGAATTTCCCTTGAAGAAATTCGGGATTTTCCTTCATTTCCATGCTTGTTGTGGCAAGGGGGACTAGAGAGCCCTAAGAGGAGGCCTCTGCTCCGTCTCAATAGGAGGCGCACTGGAGGGGACTTTATCATTTAAGTGTTCTGACAGCTGGTAGCACTAAGCAGGTGTTCACCAGCAGAGTGAACCTGTCCGAGGAACAGTAGGCCAGGCAGTGTCTACTCAAAGAAAATACCCCCACACCCGCAGGGCTCAGCCTTCACTAGCAGCCACTCTGCAGAAATGAAAGCACTGATGTGTGTGGGTACTGGCAGGAGCATAGTTGGTGATGGGGAAACAAAGTTGAAAACAGTCTGAAGGTAGAAGAGGATTGAGTGAGTGAGCCCTTCCATGTCCTCACTGTCAGATGTTGCAGCATCTTTGAAAGGAATGCTTTCGTTCCCTCCCAGCTGATCTGGAGGGGTCTCCACAATGAGTTAACAAAGTGGAAAATCAAGACACAAGGGACAGATAAAGGATACATATCTGTCATATACAAATAGCTACTTCAAACAGCTAAGGCAATAGCCATGGTCTCATTTATGTGAAATGAATGGAAGGATGGTGCAGGCCTACTGTGAGCAGATACCTGTGTGGGCACGGGGACACACAGACATGGTGTCATCCTGTAGGAACACCGTGATGGCCCAGTAGGGGACAGTGAGCAAAACAAAGAAACAGATGTTCATTATAATCATATTCAGTTGATGGAAAATTGGGCAAATAAATGTGCACACATGCAAAGAAGCTCCCAGAATTTGGTGGTTATCCCTGGGGGCTAGATGATGAGAGGATGTTTTCTTTCTTTCTCAGGCTCTCCTGTCATGACTTGAATTTGTTTTTACAATAAACATGTATTCTTTTCTAATCAGAAACGTAAAGCTACTTCTTTACCCAAAAAATATATTTAAGAAATACAAATTGCTCAGGGCAAGTTCTGGCATCCCATGGCAGGCCAAGACCCTGGACAGGAGTGGGACGATGTGAAGGATGGGTCAGGGAAGGCTCAGCTCAGTGGTACCAGAGCTCAGGGGGATGGGCAGGTGAGGCCAGGCCAGGACAGGAGGTGGAGAGAGGCGGAAGGCAGAGTGATGTGCTGAAGAAATGGGCAGAGCACTGGGCTCTTGTCCTGGTTCAGCTCTTTGTTTACTGGTCAGAGCAGCACGTGTGTGTGTGTGTGTGTACACATATATATGTATTCGTGTATATATATGTCTGTATGGGTATATATATAAATATAATTTTAGATTCATGGGATGCACGTGCAGCCTTGTTACATGGTTATGTTGCATAATGCTGGGCTTTAGGCTTCTACTGAGCCCATCACTCAAATACTGCGCATAGTACCCAATACCTAGTTTTTCAATCCTTTCCTCCCTCCCTCCCTCCCCTTCTTGGAGTCCCCAGTGTCTTTTGTTCCCACTTTTATGTCCATATGTACACAATGCTTAGCTCCCACTTATAAATAAGAACATGCAGTATTCAATTTTCTGTTTCTGTGTTAATTCACTTAGGATTATGGCCTAAGTGCCAATCCTGAACTGCATCCATGTTGCTGCAAAGGACAGGATTTCATTCTTTTTTGTGGCCATGTAGTATTCCATGGAGTACATGTACCACATTTTTTTACCTGGTGCCACTATCAATGGGTACCTAGGTTGATTCTATGATTTTGATATTGTCAACAATGCTGTGATAAACATATGTGTGCATGTGTCTTTTTGGTAAAGCAATTCCTTTTCCTGCGGGTAGTTACGCAATAATAGGGTTGCTGGGTCAAATGGTAATTCTGTTTTCAGTTCTTTGCAAAATCTCCAAACTGCTTTCCACAGGAGTGGAAGTAATTTACACTCCCACCAACACTATGGAAGTATTCCCTTTTGTATGCCTCCTTCTCACATCTGTCATTTGTTTACTTCTTAATAATAGCCATTCTGACTGGTGTCTCATTGTGGTTTTAGTTTGCATTTCTCTGATGATTAGTGATGTTGACCATTTTTTCATATGATGGTTGGCCACTTGCATGTCTTCTTTTGAAAGGTGTCTGTTCATGTCCTTTGCCCATTTTTTAATGGTGGTATTTTTTCTTAAGTTCCTTATAGATTCTGGATATTAGTCCTTTGTGGATGTACAATTTGGAAATATTTTCTCCCATTCTGTAGGTTATTTACTCTGTTGATTGTTTTGCTGTGCAGAAGCCCTTTAGTTTGATTAAATCTCGGTGAGAGTGGACATCCATGTCTTACTTCCGTTTTTAGGGGGAATGCTTGCAATTTTCGCCTATTCAGTATCACGTTTTGGGATCAGCTCTTTATCTACCGTGTGACTTGGGAAAGCTGCTTAACCTTGCTGGGTACAGCAAGGAATACCTGCCTTGCAGGGTCAAAGTGAGGATTAAGTGAAGTGGCATAGGTAAAGCCCCTGGCACACAACAGGGGGATCCTTGGCCCCAGAACATGGCAGGAACATGCCAGTGTCCCAGAGCCATTAGGAACATGTCAGAGCATGTGGGGACATGTCAGAGAGTGTCCCAGAGCAGCCCAGTGCTCTAGGGCACAGATCAGGTATGAGTAGGCCAGGCAGCTCATGCAAATGGGTGTGGCAGTGGGACCCTCAGAGCTGGGACTGTGTAAAAGGAACAAGAGTGTAGTTCTGTGAGAACATGGGTGCAGAGATCTCAGACTTTCTAATATTTCAAGAAAACCAGGTCATTCAAATTTTTATGTGAAATTGTCTGATATTTAAAAGCAGCCAACTAATCTCATGTATAAATAGACAGGCAGGTCCTCAGGGAGTGCTGGGGCTGCTAGGGTCCCTCTGCGCAGGGTTGTAGCCACTGGCTGCTGGGGCTTTGGAGCACTTAGGATTCGACTCATCCAAACCAAGACCTGCTGCATGTGTGAAGTCCAAACTTGATTTCTAAGACTTAGAATAAGGAGGTAGGGAATGTGAAATGTCTCATTTAATAGTTTAGATTGGTTTCATGTTGAAGTGATAATATTCTGATTATATTGGGTAAAATAAAATTATATTATTAACCTACATTTCACCTGTTTCCTTTTACTTTTATTAATATGGCTTCCTGAATATATACAATTCCATGTGTGACTGGCATTATATGTCTATTGGACAGCACTGTTTTCAAGGGAGAGACACTCAAGGACCCCACTTTCCACAATACTTATAGGAAGTGACACAGCTGTGTGTTCTGGGGCAGTTCTCCCTCCCCAGCCATGGCCACTCTGCTGCAGTAACACTGATCTTTCCAGGCACCTAAAGTCTGGCCATGCCCCTTCCTGGCCACTCTTGGCTGCAGTCCTGCCACCTGCCTCATTCTTTCTGTCAACCCCTCCAAGACCCCACGTCTTCATCTAAAAATACGCAGTGCCAATACCGTCTGCAGGCTTTCATGAGAGCTTACTGTCAGGTGCTGAGGTGTGCTGGGCGCTCAGTGAGGGGTGACGCCTGGGGCTGCTGGCATGGAGGGACCTGGGGCTGGGTGCCGGGCTGGTGGCGGGAAGGTGAGGCTGCGTGTGCAGAGGCATCAGCGACCAGGTCACCACAGAGTTTGGGGATTTTATTTTCTGGCATCAAGAGGTGATTGAGGAGGCGGTTAACATGACATGATATACATTTTGGAAAAGAAAAAAACTCACCTTGTCCCAGTATGGAGTGGAACCTGGAAAGGGAAGACAGGTTCAGCCTCTGCTACAGAGACACCTGGCCGCAGGTGTGGGCTCCAGGTAGAGCTGGAGCTGCAGACCCTGATCTAGGAGGCTCAGCACCAGGAGGGCCCTGAGCCCTGGAACAGGAGGAGCTGACTTAGGGCAAGAAGAGAAGACAGGAGCAGTGGGGCAGCCCCTGGGGAGCACCAGCATTTCAGGGAAGAGGAGAGGGAGGAAAGTGTGGGAGATCAATGAGAGGCAGCGGAATAGGGAGCAGGGCAAGGAGGGGAAGAGGGGGCAGGGAGCCTCCCACTGCTGGGCCCTCCGCCTGCCTGCTCCTTCCATGCTGCCAGCTCCTGAGGCCATTCCCGCGGTAACTGTGAGCCGAGAGACCACTGTCCCCACATGACAGATGCTGAAGCTGGATCTTAGAAAGGCCCAGTGTGTCATCCAGAGTCATGCAGGTTTTGAATAATATGGCTGGGACAAGAAATACCACCCCAGGGCCCTCTGCCCCTCCAGGCTCTTCTGATTCCAAAGTCACTGTTGACTTTGGAAGAAATTCAGATACTTCAAGTTCTCCAACTCTAATCTGGAGTGAAATACAGCAGTGTGTTTCCTTTCCCCCAATGTGTCAGCTCAACCAAATCCCAGGAGACGAGAACCCTATTTTCCTCCCTTCGGATGCAAAATATGACTGGCTTTTGGCCAAAATCTGGGTGCGTTCCAGCGACTTCCATGTCCACCAGACCATCACCCACCTTCTGCGAACACATCTGGTGTCCGAGGTTTTTGGCATTGCAATGTATCGCCAGCTGCCTGCCGTGCACCCCATTTTCAAGGTACAGCCAGTTACTGCCCCACCTGCTGTGGGAGGACATGTGAGATGTGGAGTGGGAGGGGGTGCTAACATCCCACAGGGGGACCTGTGGCTGGGAGTGGGTGGCAGAAAGAGACACTGGAGAGATGTTCCCAGGGTCAGTAATGCCCCCAAAGGAAGAAAACAGCTGGGAGCCTCCTGTTCCCCAGGAGACAAGGCCGGTGTGGGGGCCTGACACAGGGGCTTCACTGGCCAGCTAGTAGAGCTGGAAAAGGCAGATGAGTTCAGGGTGATCCTCAGCTGATGCTGACGGCTGCTCCCGCCATCACTCTCGTTCCATGTTTCCAAATCCTTCAAGCATTGACTGTTGGGGTGACTGCAGGCTGAAAGTACCTCTGTGTGCCTCAGTTTCCTCATCAGTAAAAGAGGTCAAATAGTACACCTGCCCTACAGAATGATGGTCAGTGAACTCAGGGACCACAGAGGTAAGCCTTGTACAAGTGCTGGCCAGGACCTTCTGAATCTTTACCACGTTTGGTAAGCATCAGAGGGGTGCAGGCCTCCAGCACTCAGCAGAAAGATCAGCACCTGGCCTTCACTTCCTCCCTGCGCCCAGCATCATCCTGCAGGGCAGGCCTGGGTGGGGGAGCTGCAGGACCCTGGGGCACCTGGTCACCTGGCTGGGCCCCCTCTGAGGTTTCCTCCTTTCCCCTGCACAGCTGCTGGTGGCACATGTGAGATTCACCATCGCCATCAACACCAAGGCCCGTGAGCAGCTCATCTGTGAGTGTGGCCTCTTCGACAAGGTGGGTGCCCTCCTACCACACTTGTTGCCTGGAAGAGCCCAGCCTGGCCGCCTTCACTCCCTGTCTGAGATCTAGACACAGTTTCTGGAGGCCTGGGAGGGTGAAGACTGGAGGCTGTGCTCAGAGCAGTGTCTCTAGCATCCTCCCAATGTCTCCAGCCCCTGCCACCCAGCCAGGGGCCCTTCTCTAGGCACACCACCAGGTCTTCCTCCTCGATGATGGCTCCCCGTCCCCTCCTCCACCCCTCCCCTCTCCCAGCCCCTGGGACCAGGGTGTAGACCCCCTCTGGCACGCACTCCTCATGGCCCCCTGACCTCCTACGTTCCAGGAACCTGTGTCTCCCTCTTAATCTGCTGTACCCCTGCAATCCTGACCTGGCCCTCCCCAGCACTCTGCCTCTGGGGTCCCAACTCTCCCAGCCCCTGTCCCCTGCATCTGCCCAGCCCTCTCATTCCCCAGGCAGCACCTCACCTCGTTTTGAGCCCCCGTAGCCTCACCAAACTCGAACTCTCGCCTGGGCCCTCGCCCTAACCTTCCTCCTTTCCCCAGCCCATTAGTGACCACTGAAGTTGAGACACTGTTTGGGTTGCAAATGGCAAAATCCAACTCAAACCCGCTGCCTCGGGACAAGTCATGCCTTATCTCAAATACCTGGGCACAATGGAGGGGCAGGGGCCTCAGCCAGAAATGGATCCAGGGACTCAAGCAGTGCCTCAGGGTGCACACACACTGGCTCCCTCTTTCTCTTTCACCTGTGTTGGCAACACACTCTCCTGCTGCACACAGGCCCCCACAGGAGAGGGCACAGGAGCTCGGCATAGTAGTTCCACCTCAGGTTTCCATGTGGCCATTATTTCCCAGCCACATCCAAACAGAAAGTGCTGGAAGCAGCTCTGGTTGATCCCACTTGGGCTGAATGCCCACCGTGGACCAATCTCTGGCACCCCAGCACCCAAGTCTTCCTTCAAAACTTCTGTGGCATGACAGCCCAGCCCCGTGGGTGTATTTGTGTGTGTGCGTGCACATGTACACATATATGAGCCTGTGAGTGTGCCTGCGTCGCTCCACAGCCAGGATCAGAACCAGGATCCCTCCCTGTGGGTCTCTCCAGCCTCACCTAAGCCCACAACAAGGCTCAATAGAGTTGCATGGGGCCTGGGAACTGTGGGTCACTGAGAGAAATGACTGAGGTTCCTGTGCTCAGCACTAGAGCAGACTTCACAGGCCAGGCCCGCTGGTGCTGGGGTTCCCCACACACCTGCCTCCCCCTGCTGCCCTCCTGGAGGTGGGAATGCACTTTTCCGTTCTGCACGCTGCGGCCCCACCGTTCAGTCCCTTGCATTGGATTGGGCGGGAGGCTCCCGCCTGTCACCTCTCCACTCTGCTGCCCTTGTCATTCTCTGCATTAAACATCCCTCCCCCTTCTCACAGGACAAGGGTTTGTCCCTCTGCGTGCCTGGTTGCCCGCCCCCTGGCACATTTCCTCAGGGATGGATGTGTGGAGTGCACTGGGGCTGGACAGCTGTGGGGGGAGCCACCCGCTCAGGGACCTTGCCTCCCACTCCAGGCCAACGCCACAGGGGGCGGCGGGCACGTGCAGATGGTGCAGAGGGCCATGAAGGACCTAACCTATGCCTCACTGTGCTTCCCCGAGGCCATCAAGGCCCGGGGCATGGAGAGCAAAGAGGACATCCCCTACTACTTCTACCGGGACGACGGGCTCCTGGTGTGGGAAGCCGTCAGGACGTGAGCGCCCGCGGGGTTGGTGGTCCTGGGGGAGGAGCGGGGCCCCCTGCCTGACCCCCCGCGGCTGGCGCTGAAGCGGGAAGGGGTGGAGAAAGGAGTCCCGGGCCGAACGTTAAGGAGTCCATGACGGGGTGGGCGCGGGGCATCCGTCGCCCACCCCGCTGGGTCGCCCACCCTGGCTGCGCCCCGGAGCCAGGTTCACGGCTGAGGTGGTGGACATCTATTACGAGAGCGACCAGGTGGTGGCGGAGGACCCGGAGCTGCAGGATTTCGTGAAGGACGTCTACGTGTACGGCATGCGGGGCCGCAAGGCCTCAGGTAGGGCCTCCGGACCCTGCTCCCCGGCAGTCGGCAGCGCGGGCCCAGCCGCCGCCCCTCCGGGGTGTCCTGCCCGGGCACGTCGTGGGCCCCGGGCCCTGGGGTCCCTAGGGACGGGGCCTCAACCCGCCGATGGTTCGCCCCAGGCTTCCCCAAGTCGCTCAAGAGCCGGGAGCAGCTGTCGGAGTACCTGACCGTGGTGATCTTCACCGCCTCCGCCCAGCACGCCGCGGTCAACTTCGGCCAGGTAGGCGGGGCCGGGCCCGCTAGGCGGAGCTCCCTCCCCAGGGCCGCCGCCCCTCCCCCGGCCGGGCCTCGCCGGAACCCCGCCCCAGCCCTGCATCTGCACCGCACCCTCCAGCCCGGAATGGGAATTGCCGGGCGGACTCTGCCCGCTCAGCCGAGGGCGCTGGCCGCGGGGAAAGAGAATGGAAGGACTGCGGGTCCGCTGGAGTTGGGGGGCACGGGAAGGTTGGGGCCCCGGGAGCAGCTGGGCTTCGGGGTCGCCCACGCTAGTCCGTGGCTGTCTCCGCAGTACGACTGGTGCTCCTGGATCCCCAATGCGCCCCCGACCATGCGAGCCCCGCCCCCCACGGCCAAGGGCGTGGTGACCATAGAGCAAATAGTGGACTCACTGCCGGACCGAGGCCGCTCCTGCTGGCATCTGGGTGCAGTGTGGGCACTGAGCCAGTTCCAGGAAAACGAGGTGAGGCTGGGCAGGGCCATGCACGGGCACAGCTCCAGGTCTCCCCAGGTTAACCTGTTCCTCAGCCTGAGATCTTTGTGACTCAGGCCTCAAGGCTTACCTGGGGGCAGGAATCCTGACCTCCAAGGCTGGAAGGGCCCAGAGGGCTGCAGCGGTCACCAGGTCCCCCAGCCTGAGCCTGCACAGAGCTCAGGGTGGACGCGGCAGGAAGCGTACACAGGCTCTGCTCACTGTCACCACAGGGTCCTGTGTGACATCCCCTCCCCCCAGCTATTGACAAAACTCTTGCTTGTTTTTTTTCCCTGGCACTCCAGAGGGAATGACCAAGAGTTTCTTGTTTTTTCCCCCACGGACACGTGCACCTAATTTAACTTAACACCGAATCCGTTGTGTCTTGGTGGATGCACCCGCTTTGGGGTAGCTCAGTACTGCATAGAATGGCGGGATAGTCCAACCGGCTCCAGGCTGCTGGGCGTCTCAGTTGTTCCAGGCTAATGTGTTGGTCCCTCACTGGACATCCTTGTTTTTGTGCCTTTGCACATGTGTTCAGTATGACAGACACGTTCCTAGCAGGCGAATTCCTTAGTCAAAGAATATTGAGACTGAATTGCCCTCCACAAACTAAATCCAAAATCTCATCATCAGTAGCCAGTGTTTTTTATATCTTTCTAGCTCGGAAGCTTTGTGATCTTAATACAGTATTTTTTTCTAAATGATGTCCAGCTCTACCCCACAGACATCTGTGTGACCATGCCAACAGGGCAACCACCCCTTTGGGCTCCCTGGCCTGCCTTTTGCCCTCCTGGGCTGGAGAGGACAGCACTGGCCCCAGCACCCCTGATGGGAGGTGGGAGTGCTTTGTAGGGGTGGCCTGAGCTAGCAGAGTACCATGGCTGCAACCACCGGCAGCCTCTTCCTTCATCTGCATCATCTCATAACCACCTGGCAGCGGGCACTTATTTTCTCACTTATCCATGAAGCCCCAGCTCTGGAGCCTTCCTTAGGGAGGCAAGTTGGAGGCGACATTTGCCTTCCCGAGGCCCTCTCAGCAGGCAGCAGAGGGTGTATATGGGGAGGCAGGCAGGAGAGGGTGAATATAGATGTTCCCTCCTTCATCTCCCAAAGAGTGGTTGGCCCCAGGGGACGAGATAGGCTTGTCAGTTTACCTGGGTGGCAGACTGACCTATGTGTGTGTCTATGTCTTGGCCCTCAGCTGTTCCTGGGCATGTACCCAGAAGAGCATTTTATCGAGAAGCCTGTGAAAGAGGCCATGGCCCGATTCCGCAAGAACCTCGAGGCTATTGTCAGCTTGATTGCTGAGCGCAACAAGAACAAGAAGCTGCCATATTACTACTTGTCTCCAGACCGGATTCCGAACAGCGTGGCCATCTGAGCATACTGCCAGTCTCACTGTGGGAAGGTCAGCTGCCCCAGCCTGCCTGGCCAGGCCTCCTGGCAGTCACATCTCTTCCTCCCAGGCCAGTGCCTTTCCTTTTATTCTTTGATCTTTAGGGAACCCCATAGATTGATCAAAGTGTAAACACCGCAGGGACCCCTTCTACGCAGAGTAGGACTGCACAGCGTCCTGTCCACACCCAGCTCAGCATTTCCACACCAACAGCAAATCACAACCACTGTTAGATGTCTGTTCTTGTTGGAGACATGGGATGATTATTTTCTCTTCTATTTGTGCTTAGTCCAAATCCTTGCATACAGTAGGTACCCAATTCATTCTTACTGAATGAATTAAGAATTGGTTGTCATAAAAATAAAGTGGTTCATTTAAAATGGGTCTTGTTCCATGTGCTATGTTCCAATCACCCCAAACAGCTCATTGCCACCTCCCACACTAAGAGAAAAGAAGCCACAATCACCGTGATTTTATCAGGGCAAAAACCTCCCCACCCAAGTCTGGATGGAAGGTGTTTTTCCCCCAAGCAGTACCTACTCTCTTTGGAACATATTCCAAAGGCTACCACCTCTGGGAAGGCATCCTTGGTCCCTGTCTCTCCCCAGGGCTTTGTCAGAATCTCTGTTGCTGCCCTTTCTGTGGTCTCTCCCTGGGGACAGGAGCCTCTGGAAGGACAGAGAACCCATTTTATGTCTGTGCCCCAGGACTGGCACAAGGCACCAGCACTCGGCTGTTCCCTCATTTTCCTCCTGGCAGGGCACCTAGCTAACGGCTATCAGGCATTGTCTTGGGATCTGAGGCAGGGTTCTTAACATGACATAAAAAATAAAAATGGGCAGGGTGCGGTGGCTCACGCCTGTAATCTCAGCACTTTGGGAGTCCGAGGAGGCCAGATCATTTGAGGTCAGGAATTTGATACCAGCCTGACCAACATGGTGAAACCCCATCTCTACTGAAAATACAAAAAAAAATAGCCAGGCATGGTGGTGGGCACCTGCAATCCCAGCTACTCGGAAGGCTGAGGCAGGAAAATTGCTCGAACCCAGGAGACAGAGGTTACAGTGAGCCAATGTCGCACCACTGCACTCCAGCCTGGCAACAGAGCCAGACTCTCTTTCAAATAATAAATAAAATAAAATAAATAAATATTAAAATGCATTCTCTTTCCCCAGGCCTAAGCAGCAGAGCCAGCTCTGAGCTTGGACATGGTGACCCACTCTCTCCCTGTGCTCAAATGCCCAACTCCCAGCCTCCAGCCCCTGGCTTTGGAACGGTGTCATCAGGGTCTCCCATGTCTCTGGAAGGTGCTTCCAGTGTGGCAGACCAGCAGCTCAGTATCTGGGTAAAGGCTTCTACAGGGCAAGCATGGCATGGGGGAAGGCATGCATGCATTCCTGAAGCCACAGGCCTTCTGAGGAGACCTGACTATTGGGGTGGGTACTAGAGACTAAAGTCTAGCCCCTTAATGCCCGAGACTCCCTGCCATCCCTCGGAGAATTGCCCACCACACTTGTGAATGATCTTTGGGACAGGTGACATAAACATAGAGCCATGGTAGAGGCATTCAGCTCCATGTTGCTTTGAGAATGAACATACCAACCTTTAGAACAACAAGGCCATGTGGTCAAGGAGAGAGGAGAAATAAATAGGAGTAGGCAGGGGTGTTGAAGCAGGTCTGACATGAGCAAAAGAGAGAGAGAAGGATTGGGTTGGAAGGGCTTCAGACTGCAGAAGCCCTTTTACAGCATCTCTGAAAAGTCACACCAGCTAATGAAGAGTCCTGAAACAAAGTCACCATTACAAAATCCTACATCTGTCAGAAATGATAGCAATGGTCATGGCATGAAGCCCACAGTGGATTCAAAGCTGTGGCAGCTGAGATTGTCAGTCAATTACGTTCTCTGCAGCTGGTCCTTCTGGTTCGCTGGGGTAGGGTATCTGAATAGGACAGCTCCACTGCTACCACAGGAGAGGGAGAATCCCAAATTCTGTTCATAGACTGTCTAAACATCTAAGACACATGTGCATGGGGCAAACTGCAAACAGCCCAATTTAGGATAAAACAGCCTGTCTTACTCTGTGCTGCTATAATAAAATACCTTAGACGGGGTCATTTATACAGAACAGAAATTGATTCCTCACAGTTCTGGAGGCTGGAAGTCTAAAATGAGGCGCTGACCGCTTCAGTGTCTGTAAGGGAGGGCTCAGTGTCTGCTCCCATGAGGGTGCCCTCTATGCTGTGTCCTCACACAGCAGAAGGGCAAAAAAGGGCAAACATTCTCTTAAGGACACAAATCCATTCATGAGAGCACAACCCTCATGAATTAATCATTTCCCAAAAGGCCCCACCTCCTAATGCCATCACCTTGTGGTTTACATTACAACATATAATTTTTGGAAGGACACATCCATTCAAATCACAGCACAACCAAAGTGATATTTGAACTTTCAAATCGTTTGCAGTTTCAGTTCAACTAAGTTAATTACTTGCTTGAATAAAAAAAAACATCATGGCTGGGAATGGTGGCTCACCTCTGTAATCCCAGCACTTTGGGAGGCCAAAGTGAATGGATCACTTTAGGTCAAAAGTTCAAGTGTGACCAACATGGTGAAACCCTGTCTCTACTAAAAATACAAAAATTAGCCAGTCATGGTGGTGCATGTCTGTAGTCCCAGCTACTGAGGAGGCTGAGGCAGGAGAAGTGCTTGAACCTGGGAAGTGAATGTGGCAGTGAGCCTAGATTGTGTTACTGCACTCCAGCCTGGGTGACAGAGTGAGACTCCATCTCAAAAAAAAAAAAAAAAAGAAAGGAAAAAAAAACACTCTTTGGAGGAATCTAATAGAATTCAGAATCTCTACAAAATAACATTCATAATAGCTAGAACACAATCCAAAATTGCTCAACATACAAAGAATTAGGAAAATGTCACATAGTCTCAAAGGAAAAGATAATTAGCAGAGACCAATCCCAAGATGATGTTGGAATTAGCCGCAATTATTTTAGTGAAGTTTTTATATTTGTGTTCAGTGAGTTAAAGGAAATATACTTCAATTTATGAAAGATTGGAAACCTCAACAATAAATTATGCATCATAAGGAAAAGAAGATGGAAATCCTAGAATTAAAAAATACCAGAGGAGAAAAAATAACTGGGCTGAAAAAATAACCGAATAGCACAACAGAGATGACAGAGTAAAGAGAAAGTGAACATGAAGATAGAGCAATTGAAATGATCAATAGGAAATACAGAGTTAAAAAAATAAATAAATCAACAGAGCCCAGAGATCTATGGGCAGTATCAAAACTGTTATACATATAATTAAGTCTTAGAAGGAGAAAGGAGATGAAAGAGAATGAGACAGAACAAATATCTGAGGATACCAAGGCCAAAATTTCCCCAAATTTGGTAAAAGATATACATTTAAAACTTCAAGAAGCTCAAACCCAAGCAAAATAAACACAAAGAAGAAAACTAAAAGCCAAAATTGACAAATGGGATCTAACTAAACTAAAGAGTTTCTGCAGAGCAAAAGAAACTATCATCAGGGTCAATAGGCAACCTACAGAATGGGAGGAAAATTTAGCAATCTATCCATCTAACAAAGGGCTAATATTCAGAATCTACAAAGAAACGTAAAAACAATTTTATGAGAAAAAAATCAACCCCATCAAAAACTGGGCAAAGGATATGAACAGACACTTCTCAAAAGAAGACATTTATACAGCCAACAGACATATGAAAAAATGGTCATCATCACTGGTCATTATAGAAATGCAAATCAAAACCACAATGAGATGCCATCTCATGCTAGTTAGAATGGCAATCATTAAAAAGTCAGGAAACAACAGATGCTGGAGAGGATGTGGAGAAATAGAACTGCTTTTACACTGTTGGTGGGAGTGTAAATTAGTTCAACCATTGTGGAAAGCAGTGTGGCAATTCCTCAAGATCTAGAACTAGAAATATCATTTGACCCAGCAATTTCATTACTGGGTATGTACCCAAAGGATTATAAATCACTCTACTATAAAGACACATGCACACGTATGTTTATTGTGGCACTGTTCACAATAGCAAAGACTTGGAACCAACCCAAATGCCCATCAATGATAGACCGGATAAAGAAAATGTGGCACATATACACCATGGAATACTATGCAGCCATTAAAAGGAATGAGTTCATGTCCTTTTCAGGGACATGGATGAAGCTGGAAACCATCATCCCCAACAAACACACACAAGAAAAGAAAACCAAACACTGCATATTTTCACTCATAGGTGGGAGTTGAACAAGCAGAACACATGGACACAGGGAGGGGAACATCACACACCAAGGCCTGTCGGTGGGTGCGGGGCTACGGGAGGGTTAGCATTAAGAGAAATATATAATGTAGATGACGGGTTGATGGGTGCAGCAAACCACCATGGCACATGTATACCTGTGTAACAAACCTGCACATTCTGCACATGTACCCAAGAACTTAAATTTTAAAAAAATTCAAAAAAAACCCATACCTACATGCTTCAGAATCAAATTGCTCAAAACCAGAATTAAACAGAAAATCTCAAAAGCAGCAAAACATAACATATAGAGTGTAACAAAAATGTGAACTACAGCTAATTTTTAATCAGATACTGTGTGGGGCCAAAAAATAATGGAACAGTATTTTTAAAGTATTAAAAGAAAAAAAATTACCAACACAGAATTCTGTAACCAGAAAAAATACCCTTTAAGAATGAAAACAAAAATTTTAGGTGACATAGAACTAAGAGAATCTGTCACCAGCAGATCTGCATTACAAAACATGCTAATGGAAATTCTTCAGGCTGAAGGGAAATGCTAGATGGAAACTCAGGAAGGAATGAATAAAAACAGAAGTGGAAGATATCTGGAAAATGCAAAAGATTTTTCCCCTTCTTAATTTCTTTAAAAGATATATATAACTATTTACAGCAAATATTATAATATTGCCATGTGGTATTTATTTATTTATTTTTTTGAGATGGAGTTTCGCTCGTCATCGAGGCTAGAGTGCAATGGCGCGATCTCGGCTCACCGCAACCTCCACCTCCTGGGTTCAAGCAATTCTCCTGCCTCAGCCTCCAGAGTAGCTGGGATTACAGGCATTCACCACCATGCCCAGCTAATTTTTGTATTTTTAGTAGAGACGGGGTTTCACCTTGTTGACCAGGATGATCTCAATCTCTTGACCTGGTGATCCACCCACCTTGGCCTCCCAAAGTGCTGGGATTATAGGTGTGAGCCACTGCGACCGGCCTGTCATGTGGTATTTATAATGCATGTAAATGAAATACACATGAAAATGGCATAAAAGACAATGGGTAGTAAAGGGATTTACTCTGTTACATGGTTTCTACATCGTGTATCATGTGGTACAGTATTAATTCTAGGTAGTTTCTGAAAATTTAGGGAGGTAGATTATAATCCCTAGAGCAACCACTAACAATAACTTAAAGAAATGTAGATAAAAAGCAATAGAGGACTTAAAATGGAATTCTAAAAATGCACAAATAATGAAGACAGGAAAAAGGAACCGAGAAAAATAGAGGAAAAACAAAAATCAAACAATAAAATACTAGACATAGCTCTAGTCTTATCAATAATTATATCAAATGTTTTTTAAATTTTTATTGTAGAAACAAGGTCTCCCTATATTGCCTAGGCTGGTTTCCAGCTCCTGGGCTCAAGTGATCCTCCCACCTCAGCCTCCCAAAGTGCTAGGATTACAGGCATAAGCCATTGAACCCCGCCCATCAAATGTTAATGAACTAAGAACTCAGAACTAAAAGAGATGATCAGAATGCATTTTAACAACTAATACCCAACATGCTATATATAAGATACACAATATAAATGCGTAATATAAGCGGAATTTTTTCTGTCAGATATTTAAAGTTTTTCTTTGCCCTTCTCCTGATTGTAATATTTTTTTATTTTAAATCAGTTTTCAAATATTTCATCACTTCACTGAGATACTATGTGCACATTAACTGTCTCTCTCTCTCTCTCTCTCACCATTGTCCGAGTCATTCACCAGTCTACTTTCTATCTCCAAAGATTTGCCTTTCCTGGACATTGTATATAAATTGAATCTCACAGTATGTGGTTTACGGTACCTGGCTTCTGTCAGTGTGTATGAAATTATGAGGCTCATCTACATAGTAGTATGTATCTCCAGCTTGTTCTTTTTATAGCTAAGTAGTATTCCACCATGTGGATAGATTGTTGATTCATTCACCAGCTGACATACCATTAGATTATTTTCACTGTAAAAATTATTAATAACAATGACAAGAACCTTTACGTGCCAGTGTGTGTAGATATATGTTTCATTTCTCTTGGGTAGATAACTAAGAGTAAAATTGCTGGATTGAGAAGTAGTGTAACTTTATAGTGTTTTTGTCCCTTGGAAAATATAAACACTATATAGAGAAAATGGTGGGATCATGTCTATGATATTACACACTAGATTTGATGGAAGCAAGACCGGACTCAAGAAAGAAGTTACACTAGTTCAAAGTGTGGATAGGTAAGAATCCTTTAAGGAAACAGAGTGAGGTTTTCCTAATCAGTGATGACAAAGATAGAAAAGACAAAATTTGTAAAACAGCATGATGAATAGCTTAAAGAAGGCAAAATACACCAAGAGATCGGGTAACGGGAGTTTGGCCTCTGCTCATTGTAATATTTAAGGTTTTTCAGACCACAACCTGTTGGCTTTTTTTTTTTTGAATTTTACAGTTTGGAGATGCATGTGCAGAATGTGCAGGTGTGTTACATAGGTATACATGTTCTACGGTGGTTTGCTGTACCTATTAACCCATCATCTAAGTTTTAAGCCCTGCATGCATAGGTATTTGTCCTAATGCTCTCCCTTCTCTTGCCCCTCACCCCCGGACAGGCCCTGGTATGTGATGTTCCCCTCCCTGTGTCCATGTGTTCTCATTGTTCAACTTTCACTTCTGATGGAGTACATGCAGTGTTTGGTTTTCCGTTCCTGTGTTAGTTTGCTGAGAATGATGGTTTCCAGCTTCATCCATGTCCCTGCAAAGGAACATTCCTCTTTATGGCTGCATAGTATTCCACGGTGTGTATGTGCCACATTTTCTTTATCCAGTCTATCATTGATGGGCATTTGGGTTGGTTCCAAGTCTTTGCTATTGTAAATAGTGCTACAATAAACATATGTGTGCATGTAGTGGAATGATTTAAAATCCTTTGGGGATATACCCAGTAATGCGATTGCTGGGTCAAATGGTGTTTCTGATTTCCAGATCCTGGAGGAATCACCACACTGTCTTCCACAGTGGTTGAATTAATTTACACTCCCACAACAATGTAAAAGCATTCCTATTTCTCCACAGCCTTGCCAGCATCTATTGTTTCCTGAATTTTTAATGACTGCCATTCTTAAAACAACCCTAGCTCAAGAGTCTTACAAAAATAGGCCATGGGCTACATTCGGTCAGTAGGCTGGCATTCTTGGCCCTTGATATAAAAAAACAGATCAGACTTGTGAATGGCAAATAAATACATGGAAAGATGCTCAGCATCATTAGTCATTAGAAAAATGCAAATTAAAACAAAAATGAAATATAACTATAAATCTAAACTACTACTACAACTACTAATCTACATCCAGAATGTCTAAAAGGTAATGACTGACAACACCAAATGTTGGCAAGATATAAAGTAACTGAACCTTCACACATTATTGGTGGGAATGTAAAATGGTGCTCCAGCTTTGGAAAAACATCTCACAGTTTCTTATAAAGCTAAACATATCCCTATCCTCTCTGAAACAGAATTCAATTCCCAGGTAATTAAAAGAAATGAAAACATATGTCCAGAAAAACACCCGTACAAAAATATTCTTAGCAGTTCATAATAGCCAAAACCTGAAAATAGTTCAAGTATCTAGTAATAAGAAAATGGATGAATAAAAGGTACAGTCATGCAATGACATACTATTCAACAATATAAAGGAGCAAGATAACTGATACAATAGCATGGATACATTTCAAAAACATTATGCTGACTGAAAAACCCTTACACAAAAGAGTATATACTGTATGACTTACAATTATGTCTCTGGTGGGAAAGAAATGAGAACAGGGGTTTGATTTTGGTGGGGATGGGACAGGGGTGGACTAGAAAGCAGCATTAAGTTTTCGGGGTTGGGATAATGTTTTGTATTTGGATAGGGGTTTAGGTTACCTAGATAGATACACTTATCAAAAGTCATCAAGTGGTACACTTAAGATGTATGCATTTCACTGTATGTAAATATTACCCCAAAACCAAAAGAACCATAAGCTAATACTGAATTCTAGTGAATGATACACAGACAGAAACTTTTGTGGTGAAGTAGAATTATGGCTGCAGTTGACTCTGAAACACATAAAAACGTAAGATGATGGATGAATAGAACGATTAACAGATGGAGATCTGTGGTGTAGCATACAAAGAAAAATGTTAATTGTAGATTCTAGGGTTTAGATATATTCTTACTATACAATTAAATTTTTTTATGTTTAAAAATATTTATAATAAAATGTTGAAAAACCATGAAATCCTACCTAATGCAGTAAGATAAGAAAAAGAGATAAAAGGCATATATAATGGTAAGGAAAAAAATAAAACTGTCTTTGTTAGCAGATGACGTGCTCATCTATGTAGAAAATCCAAAAGAATGGACAAAGAAACTCCTGGAACTAATAAGTGATTAGAGCAAGGTTGTAGGATACAACGTTAATATACTAAAGTCAATCACTTTTATACACCAATAATGAGCAAGTGCAAACTGAAATTAAAAACAAAATAGTTTACATTAATGCCCCAAAACTACATACTTACGTTTAAATCTAATAAAATGCATATAAGATTTTTATGAGGAAAACTGCAACCCTGATGACAGAAATCAAAGAGGAACTAAATAAATAGACATAAGTAAGTATTCCCCAATAAAACTCAATATTATCAAGATGTCGGTTCTTCAAAATTTGACCTACAGATTTATGTAATCCTAATCAAAATCTCAGCAAGTTATTTTGTGGATGTTGACAAACTTACTCTAAAGTTTAGATAGGGAAGCAAAAGGCCCAGAACAGCTAACACAACAATATAGTAGGAAAATAACACATTTGGAGAATGGATACTACTCAACTCCAAGACTTACTGTAAAGCCACAGTACTCAAGATAGTACTGTACTGGTAAAAGAATAGACAACAGATCAATGGAACAGAACAGAGAGCCTAGAAATAGACCTTCATAAATACAGTCAACTGATCTTTGACAAAGTAGCACAGACAATACAATGGAGTAAAATCGTCTTTTCAACAAATGGTGCTGGAACAACTGGACATCCACATGCAAAAACAAACAAAGAAGCATGAGTACAGACTTTATGCTCTTCACAAAAATTAACTCAAAATGGATTACAGACCTGAGTGTAAAATTCAAAGCTATAAAACTCCCAGAAAACAACACAGGATAAAACCTAGATGACCTAGGTATGGCTATGACTTTTTAGATATAACACCAAAGGCCTGGTCCATGAAAGAAAGAATTGCTAAGTTGGACTTAATTAAAATTAAAACCTTCTGCTCTGCAAAGGACCACATTAGGAGATGGAGGAAATATTTGCAAAGACAAATTTGATAAAGGATTGTTATTTAAAATGTACAAAGCCCTCTTAACAGTAAGGAAACAATCTGATTGAAAAATGGGCCAAAGATTTTAACAAACAAAAGAAGATACACAAATGGCAAGTAAGCATGTGAAAGCAGCTGCACATTATATGCCATCAGGAAATGCAAATTAGAACAATAACAAGATACCACTATACACATATTAGAATGGCCAAAATTGAGAACAATGACAGCACCAAATACGGAGGAGGATGTAGAGCAACAGGAACTCTTCATTAATTACTGGAGAGAATGCAAAACGGTACAGCCACTTAGGAAGACAGTTTGGCAGTTGCTTACTAAACTAAATGCTTTTACAATCCAGCAATCACACTCTTTGGTATTTACTGACGTCCACACAAAAACCCTCATGTGGAGCAGCTTTGTTCATAATTGCTAAAACTTGGAAGCAACCAAAGATGCCCTTTAGCAGGCAGTAAATAAACTGGTATATCCAGACAATGGAAATATTATTCAGTGCTAAAGAGAAATGAGCTATCAAGTCATGAAAAGACACGGGAAAAACTGTATCACTAAGTAAAAGAAGTCAATCTGAAAAGGCTGCATATTATAAGATTCTAAAGATACTACATTGCAGAAAAGGCAAAACTGTGGAGACAGTAAAGATTGCCAGGGGCTAGGACAGTGGGAGGGATGAACAGGCAGGGCACAGAGGATTTTTAGGGCAGTAACACTACTCCGTATGGTACTATAATGTTGGATACATGTCCAGATCCACAGAACGTACAACACCAAGAGTGAACCTTCAACTATGGACTTTGAGTGATGAGGATGAGTCAGTGTAGGCTCATGCATTGTAATAAACGCACCACTGTGGGGGGTATTGATAATGGGGGGAGCGCTATGTATGTGTAGGGACAGGGGTAAATGGGAAATCTTTATACTTTTGTTACCAGTGGAGGGTGTACAGCATTTTGAACAAAAAATTGGACAAATGCACAAAGCAAGGAAAGAATGGAAGCAACAAAAGCAGAGATTTATTGAAAACAAAAGTACACTCCACAGGGTGGGAACAGGCCTATGCAAGTGGCTCAAGGGCCTGGTTACAGATTTTTCTGGGGTTTAAATACCCTCTAGACGTTTCCATTGGTTATTTGGTGTACACCCTATGTGAACTAAGAGGCTAAAGTGAAGTTAGTTACTTGGTGTACACCCTATGCAAATGACAAGGATGAAGTGAGGTTACAAAGTTTTTTACTTGTTGTAGAAAATTGGGGTTTTTCTCTTTGATTTAGTTGTAGGAAGCCCTTAGGTTACCTGCCTCCAGATCCTATTCTCCTGCCTCACTTTCTTCCTAATTTTGCTGTGAACCTAAAATTGCTCTAAAAAATAAAATTTTAAAAAAGAAAATAAACACAAATTGCAAATAAGTATCACTTACAAAAAAACAGTTAACGTCCCCATATCAGGAAGAAAACACCTATGATTCAATGTAAAAATGCTAAAAAGTACCAAGAGAAATGCCAAGGCATCAAAATTCACAGAAGCAGAAATAGGCAGTAAACAATGCTCAATCTCATTTATCTGAGAAATGAAAAGTATTTCAGTGACACACAAAGGAGTAACAAGCATTTTAGGGACAATTTAAAAAATAACACGTGACGTGGCTCGGGAAAGATTCATATTCTCACTGTAAGAAGGTAAGTGAATCATTTTGGAGGTCAGTTTTGGAACTTAGAAGTTCAAATGCATCTACCGTTTTTCTACTTCTAGAAATGTATCTTCAGAAGTGCCCTTCCCTCCCTCACACACCCCTAAGTGTACAGAGATAAATGTCACAGATGTGAACTGCAGTCTAATACCAAAAATTAGTAAACAACCTAAAAATCTATATCCATGAGGATTTAAAGCAATCCTGCACAAGTCAGAATAAGGTTGATGCCTGTGTAATTCGTGTATAGAAAATAACAAACTGGTTGTTAGATGAAAAAAGCAAGCTGTGAGTGATTTAATGTGCAAATGCAGTAAGCAAAATACATTATATACATATATATACACACGCACATAGTTTACACACACAGTACTTTCTCATGCATTTACCTTATGAGAGTGTGATGCCTCCAACTGCATGGCTGTGGCTCCAAAGCAGGACCTTGTAACAGAGCCTCTGCCCTGGACTGTTCCTGCTCTGAGGGGCTTTCCCCTGGGAAAAGAACCAGGTTTGATTTTCGATCTCTTTTGTTATCACCACGCTGACAGATTTCATTGTCATATGCCTTTCCCTCTGCTGTACTGATTTTATCTTACAGAAGTACTTCTTAATGCTTAATCAGATACTCCTTTTCAAAGCGAAGCCAGCCATATTCCCTGGTCATCTGGTTGAGCTCGAGGTGAGTCCTGGGGATTGTCTGCCTCCTACCAGCCTGATGCTCCAAGTGGTGAGGAGTGCCTCTTGGCTTTTTCAAGCAACTCAGAGATGTGCCAGGACTACAGATATTGGCTCTTCCAAGTTCCTGGAGAGTGACTCAACGCCTCTGTTATCACGACGTGTCACACAGGCTATGTACCCACAACTCTACAAGCACCCTTCACCTTGACAAAGATTTTGCAAGCTTTTTCTATAAAGGGGCACACGGCTTTGTAGATGATTCAATCTGTCCTATAATTCAACTTTGCCCTCTGTAGCAGTGAATCAGCCATAGATAATACGTAAGTGAATGCACATGGTTTCTTGCTAATAAAGTTTACTTACAAAAACAGCTGCCTTTGAGCAGTTTGCTACCCCGACACAGACTGTGGGGAGTCCCTGGTGTTGGCGAGTTGTAGGTAGCCCAGTACCCCATCAGTGTCGCTGGTGCCATCCCCTCAAGCCTGCCCACACCCAGACCCTTTCTGGTGTCCCTTCAGAAAAACTCCCAAAATTCTCAAAAAGCATAGCGGAGCCACTACCCTCACCTTCTTACAGGGGAGGGTTCTTCTTCCAGTTCCTCCCTCCTCAGCATGGAGCTCAGGGCCATCCCTGCCTCCTCTTGGCCACAAGCACAGACCTTCCTACACAGGCTCAGCAACTCTGCGGACTTGCCCCCCACCTGGAGCCACAGGCCTCCACTCCTGGGGACACAGGTATGACCATGGCTCTGCAAAGCAGCCTTGTGCTTAGCTCCCAAATCGGCCAGCAGCCCAGAGTGGAAGAATACTGTGGATCACCACCAACCCAGCAGCTCATCTGGGAAAGTCTGGCTTCCCTCCCTTCACCTGTGCAACCCGACCCTGGCCATGTATGTGGCAGAAAAGCTGCAATCTGCCCTCAGCACTCCCAGCCCTGTGGGTGGTTTGGTATCTGAGCATCGTGGCACTGCCTTCCCTCTGAGGCCTTGCCAGAGCCAGGGGATACAGCCTGGCAGAGCTGTCACTGGTCTCTCTGGTGCTTTCACAGCTGGGCTGTGGGTCAGGAGCGAGTTTCCATGGATAAGGCTGGTTCATAATCAAGTGCTCTGCAGTCATGTGGCAACACAGACTCAAGTATGCCTTCCCTCAGGGTGGTGAGCCCAGGTAGGGTCTGGGTGTTTGAAGCAAGCACACCTGTGACAAATCTCTGTTTTCACTCCCATCCCACAAACTCATCCAGACACCTCCGACCCACTGCCAATACACACGTGTCTGAGGGACGCTGAGGAAAACAGACACCTCCAGGAGCCATGTTCTTTCCTGACAACACTGCTGGAGTGCCTACCAACGTCCCAGGCCTCCCTGCAGGGAAACACTCTAGTGGTGAAACTCCTTTTTAAAGAAAGGCTTTATTGCTGCAATTAGACATCCCAGTGTATAGCACAAACCCCCCTTTACAGAGAATTATTCAAGTGGTAATACTGAGAAACAGTGAACATACACAAAAGAATACAAAACTAGACATTTAGATTACTAGAAATTTTCTAAGAAAAATTTGAAATGTGAAGTGCCTTTTAGAAACTACACCACATAAGCCAGTATAAATTTGGTTTAACGATAAATTTCCATAAACACTGTATCTAACTGTGCATTGATCAACTGCACAACTTCAACAATTACTTTCCAAGACAAAGATAAATGCTTTTAGTTCCCTATGTTTTGGTCTTTTCTTGGGCTAGAGATGTAAGCTGCATGTTTTAAGCCAGATTCAAAAGGGAAAGTACTTTAAATGTGTATTTGCCTCCAGCCATATCCACAGCCTCACGGATCTCACTGGGTTGGTCCCAGGCCTTCTGCAGCCCTATAGCCCACACCAGGGATGCAGAGGCAGCCCTGGATCGTGTAGGCATCAACTGAGGCTCCCAAACTGGCCCAGGTGCCTGAGGCGGGCATGCCTATGGCCAGGTAGGACACATGTGCAGGTTTGAAAACTAGGTCTACATGACCGAAGAGTGGACTGAAGCAAAAAGGGGAGAAACATTAGAGGCCTAGAGTAGGAAGATACCTTTTATAGGGTTTTCAGGAAATTCTTACAATAAATCTGGGCACAAAAATCAAATTGCTGAGGCCAAAAGCCTGCATATGGTACTGTGACTTATGGGGAATAGAGGCCAAATCAGAGAGGGCTGGCTGGTGATACCCCAGACCACTTGCCTCTTCCCCTTCCCTGGCCCTGAGATCTCATTCTGGGCTTCTATATGGGTCAACCAAATGCGATCCTTTCACTAAAGCTGGGTGCAAAATAGGGGGCATGAAGCGGGGGGAAGCTGGGGAACACAGAACCCAAAAGAATTGAGGGAGCAAGTTTACCCAGGTTATTGCAGCACTGGCAGAGCTGGTGGTGCCCACACCAGATGGGAGTACCACACCCCTGCCAGGCTTTGTGCTTCACTGCTAGATGCAGGGGGCTAGGAGGGTCTGATGAATCAGGAGCTGAACTAGAATCTTCAAGAAAAAAAAAGGCAAGGGGGTAGCTCTGTGTCCTGCTAGGAGGGGAAATAAGAATGCGTGCAGATTGTCCACAGTGAGGCCAGAGATGGTAAGATGGTATTAGGCAGAAAAGGGAAAGGGCTTCCCATGAGAATCTGCTTGGGCATGGGAAGGGTACAGGGCTCAGTTATAAAGGCACCTTTGCCATAGTGGGGTGCCAGCCACACTGGGTGGGCTGCCCAGGGGCTGTCCCTACCTAAGCACTCTCCTGTCTACAGGAAATCTTGGTGCTTTTCAAGTTCAGCATAAGGGGTTCCATATATGAAGCAGGGATTCACACTTAGAAAATCTAATCTGGTACTGCTGGAGGGTGGCAGGAACGAGTATACAGAATCAGGGGCCTTGCCTGAGCAGTTCCTCAGGGACACTGGCAGGGCGGACCTGGAATTCAGCTCCCCTGAGTGGACAGTCTGTGGTTACCTGGGGTCCCCAGGCTGAGAAGTGGTATGGGTAATTGCACTTTGGGGTACAGTGAACACAGGCATGGGCTGTAGGTGGCCTGGGAGATAGAGAGGGGAGGCTGACCTGTTTTCAGGAGCTGGCTTTGGCTAGACAGTGCCTGCCCAGCCAGAGGAAGGCCACAGCAGAGCCACTCCACAGACTAAGACCTGTGTTGCCAAGGAAATCAGACACCGGCTTGGAGGAGACAGGAGGGCAAAGCCTGCTGCCATTAAGCCCAAACCACAGCTCAGAGATGCTTCAGCATTCTGGCCTTCAAAACAAACTCTAGGACTTCCACTCTGAAAGGCAAATATATCATCTTGTGTTTGCTTCATCCCCTTAGTAGCAACAAAGTGCAGGGCAAATGAAGCGCCTAAGGCCCAGAGAGACTGAGGGCAGGACCCCCAGCATCTCCCGCCTCCTCCCTGCAGGCTGGGTGAGAGAGTATCCTGGAGAGAAAGCATCTGGACTACTTATATTGTATTTCAGGCCCCCCGGCAACTTTCCCAGAGGTAACTATTTGCCTGGCACTAGGAAACTGGGTTTGAAAAACAGAATTTTGGCCGGGCGCAGTGCTCACGCCTATAATTCCAGCACTTTGGGAAGCCGAGGCGGGTGTATCACGAGGTCAAGAGATCGAGACCATTCTGGTCAAAAAGATGAAACCCCGTCTCTACTAAAAATACAAAAAAATTAGCTGGGCATGGTGGTGCGCACCTGTAGTCCCAGCTACTCGGGAGGCTGAGGCAGGAGAATCGCTTGAACCCAGAAGGCGGAGGTTGTGGTGAGCCGAGATCATGCCATTACACTCCAGTCTGGGTAAGAACAGCAAAACTCCGTCTCAAAAAAAAAAACAACAAAAAACAAAAAACAAAGAAAAACAGAATTTTAAGCAGACTTTTTAGAGAGACAAGGCCATTTGATGGTAGTGATTTGGTTTTATGAAAATGGTACAGGTGGTAATAATCCCTGATGACAGAATGGACCGAAAGTGGGGCCAAGGGCCCCGAAGGATCCTGTTCAGTCTGGTTAAGGCGACAGCTGGGCGGGTGTATGGCCGGGTAGCAGTGGCACAGCAGACCCTGGCAGTGTGCTCATACCTGGCCCTCGTCCCAGAGCCAGCCTGCCTGCCTCATGGCCCTGGCAGTGACTCCACAGAACCTCCATGAGCAGAAGCCTCACAATGAGCCAGTGCCCATCTTGCGTGCAAGGGAGAACCTGCAGTGCATACAGCCCAGCCAGGGTGGCACATGGCTGCTTTTTCAATGTGAAGCCAGCACCAACTGGAGAGATTTACCATAAAGCAGTATTTTTAAAATATTCGGTTTTGTTGTAATTACTTCCTTTCCTTCCATTTAAATCTCAAAAACTCTTCTTTTTCAGTGTTGACGAAAAGAAATGTATGGGTCAGGTCTATGAAATAACACCTTGTCATAAAACAGGCTCAAAAGCATAGGAATCATGCTTTAATTGCCATTAAGAATCCATTAATTTCCATGAGATCTGTGATAAAAAAGCATCCGGCCTATTTGTCCTGTCTTAAAGTCATGAGTCTGTTTTATGAACAGAACGAATGCCATGCTTCTTAGCATATATAAGGCAAAGTGGGTTTTTGATCGGTCATGTTGTAAAGGAGATAACAAAGGTAAGGAAGGGAAGATTTGTAAGCGAGACTTTTTTTTTGAGTGTCAATCCCACTGGACACACATATTACAAAATAAAAATTCTCTTCTGTAAAGTGCTGTTTGCTCAGTGAATCATGCGCCACCACAGAGCACCACGGCCCCATCTGCTCAAGAGCACGGAGGAGGCAGCACTGGCAGAGGGCAGGCTGGAGTCTGTGTTTGGAGGCCTGTTTCAGTACCGCCTCCTGGGGCTCTCCGTGGTATGGAGGGAATCCTCTCAGCATGGCTAGACATTCCCCAAGCTCTGTTCCAGGCTGGGGACCAATGTAAGCTGGAGGCAGCTGCATATTAGGGCCTGGGTGCCCCTGCTCCTGCTATTCCATTGGAATTGGCATTTTATGCTCTCATTCTGCTCAATACCATGGGTCGGAACTCCGCTGGCCCCCCATTGTGTCATCATGGAGCCTTCCACCTTCCCTTCCCACAGAGCTGCCAGGCAGAGGCAGGACCCAGGCATGCCCGGCCCACAGGAGGGCTTTCTAGGAGGGTTTAGAAAAAAGAGAAGCCACTATAAATAGTCACCTGCCCAGTCTATGCTATTAAAGGACATAAGAAAGGTACACAAATTGGCAGTAAACAATTTCCTTCGGCTCTTCATGAATGTCCAGGAAAATGACAACCCGCACACAATCAGACATGAATGATTTCTGGTCCAGTGTCTTCAGGCTCTGTGCAACAAGAAGAGTTTGTGTCGGAATGACAGATTCCACGTCCATCTTTATTTTCAAAGTTGGGCTCTGTTAGTGCAGATTTTTCAAAAATATTCTTTTTGCTTGTTTCTGGACAGTTTTGAACATAGATCACTCTATTATAGGCCTTGAGTCTCTTCCACAATTGCACGTATACTTTACACTGAACATACATAAAAAGAAGTCCTCCAGTGAAGCCGATGGCCACAACTACCAATTTAGTCCAAAAGGGCCATTCCAGGATTCCTGGAAGGGAAAAACTCAGCCTATTAGATATTATTTAAGACCTGAATTAAAGAAAACATATGTCTGAACTTCCCATTACCAACTGATTTTTTTTTTTTTTTTTTGAAGAGATGGAGTCTTGCTACATTGCCCAGGCTAGAGTGCAGTGGCTAGACCACACATGTGATGGTGTGATCATGGCACACTACAGCCCTCAACTCCTGAGCCCCAGCAATCCTACTTGCCTCAGCCTTTTAAGTATCTGGGATTATAGGACTACGCCACTGACCAATGGATTCACAGCTCATCAAATGTGGCTTAAAGAAGAGTGGAAGACAGTGTCCAGCTACTTCCTGCTTTTCTAGAACACAGTTTATGGAAATTCTCATGCTCCAGAATATGAACTCTCTGACTGGGTTTCAACAACTACCACCACAGCAAAAGAAATGCCAAAAAGGAGGCCTGGTGCCCCTTAACTGCTGTTCCTCCTCTAGAAACCCAAACTTTTTTGGCCTGACTGGAAAATCCTCTGACCCCAGGACTCCTGTGAGCCATCCTCGCCTCGGGGGCTGAGCTTGCTTTTCAGCCTGGGAACTCACCTGTTGCCTGCCCCTGCTTGATCTCCTCGGCAGTACGGTCAATGAGCACATACAAGGACCAGACCACACATGTGATGGCGATAACGTGGAATGTCACTGAGCACATAATCTTCCTGCGCTCGCTGGCCGTCATCTGCAACTTCTCCCACTGGAAAGACAACACAGAATGTGAGGCTCAGGCTTCTGGGGAAGGGCTCTGGTCAGGTGAGAGCATTGTAGGTGGGTAAACTGGCTTTTTGCCCCACTTCTCCCTTCCCAAACTAGATGCATTTCCCCAAATACCCAAAGTTGTTCTCCTTTAACCAGGTACCAGGTGCAGCCAACTTTCTATGCAATGAAAAGAAGGCGGGAACGAGATGAAACTGAACTATCATCAAAAATCTCCTTGTCTGCTGATTCTTGCAAGCAGACATAAAATGGCCTAATAAAGAATTCTATGATTTCAGTCCTAATGAAAACATTATGTTGGCCCAGAACCCAGATGCTACGTTTTAAGTCTTCCTGTGTTGACTGGCATGGAGGAGCGGAAGAAGAGGGTTGATGATGCCACAACACACTAGCAGATGGCTCACGCTACATCACGAAGGTGAATGGCAGAAGACGCTCACTCTTTGGTCCTCGCTACTTTGGCAGCAACAGCTCGAAATCGACGCTAAGAGTTCTGAGTACAAGCAGACTCTGCCAGTCTCATCTCCTCTAGGAGCACATTAATTTACTCCAAATAGCCAGACTTTTTCATCTACTGGTTTCCGAATCAGGAGAAAACACATAAAGGTAGAGAGAAAGAACAATGTGTAAACACTCCGCACATATCCTTTGCCAATCCTAGTCACAGCCTCTTTCCAGATGGGTCTATGCAAGGTAAGTTGTAAACAGAACCTCAAGGACTTCCTATAGCGAGAGATTAGCATAGAGTAGGCACCCAATAAATTACAAGGCTTCTACTGGGGCAAAACATTTTTTTAAGCACTTTGCGCAAGGCTTCACTAACATCTGGTTGTTTTCTGCTGGAATTTTATATACTAGCAAGTTCCCTGGTCTTCCTCCCTATAACACAGAGTCAGCACCCCAGCGCCCCATGCTCCCTGCTACTTCCTATAACACATGTGGCTTGACACTCTGTTAATGCTCACTCTCACCTTTCTGAGGTATGCTTTACTCCATAGACAGCTTGACCTCTCTAAACTCCTTTCACTCTGCCTTCAAATCCTAGTGATCTTTCAAGAACCACTCTAAAACCCAAACATCCTATGAGGCTACCACGGCTGCACTTCCCCAGACCTCTAGCCCAGAATGAGCATTTCCTTTTCTGAATGACTGATAAGCCCTACCAGCACATCATTTAACATTTAATTAGCTAGTATTTGATTATGTGACTTCTCTTACAATTTATACCTAACGTTTTGAGATAGAACAGTCTTTTATTCTTCCAGACAAAACCTGCTATGCTGGGCAAGAAAGACGTATGAAACAGTCGACATTTAAACTGGAGATCAGGGCTGCAGACAAAGTTCCTCTCAGAGGGAGCAGTGACATGGGCCTCCAGACAGCTGCACGTCATGCAACATCTGTGCTTCCTTTCCTTTCCCCATCCATCTACTCACACTCTAATCCACCAAATACTTATCATGGGTTTATACAAATAAATTTACTGTGTGCTACACAGTGCTGGGTGCAGGGGAGAGATACTGATCTCCAACAGACAGTCCTAATCAAAGCAGCAGGACATCAACAGTTAGTATGTATAAAGTTAGGTGCTAAGATACGTCACAAACAGTCTGTGGTCAAAGGCCAGATGACTGACACTGACAAGCAAGCAGACTTAGTTTGAAGGGAAAAGAAGATTACGAATGGTCAGAAAGAGCTTCTTCCTGAGGGGAGGGACTTGAAAATCAGCACCAGAAACAATCTCTACAATGCAAACATAAGCACCAGCCCCAGCTTTTTAAGGTAATGAATGCAGGCAAGCTATGACCCCAGGATCTGTGACACCAGCTCTCTGAGTCACTGGTTTCAGGAAGGGTGAAGCACTTCTGGGAACATCCCTTCCTTCCACATACTTTTCTCAGCGGCTTCAGCTTGGTCTCCATGACAAACTCGTACTTGCAGAGCTCACAGCATCGCGTGTCGGAGCTCTTGATCCACTGCTGCAGGCAGGCCTGGTGCACAAAGTGGAGGCTTCCTGTGCAGCGGCAGGGGGTGATGAGGGGGCTCTCGTCGTCTCCTTCACAGTGGCATATCCTATGGTGGAAGGAAAACCCATCATTCCAAGGAGAGCTCCACAACAGGGAAGCTGATGCTTCAGTAGAAGGTCAATTCCCCCAAAGAAAACTTTCAGAAACGAACATGACAGAAGTGACTACAGGCACAAAAACATACAAACACAAATGAAAACAATCACTACAAACTAAAAATTTCTAGCTTACCGCACCAACATGGAAAGTCTGGAGGGCATTTGGCAACAAAAAGGAAAAAATGATGTAAGAAATGACAAAGTGGTCATTTTTTGGTAAGACATGAAATTCCTTGAAAGGTGAATTTAAAGCAACATGGAATCATTTTCCAGAACATAATAAATAATTAGAGGGAAAATTTCTATATAAAACAAAACCAGCATTCCAACTTTCAAAATACCAGTGACTTTAAATGATGACATCTGCTTTTTAGCTATAATCACTGACTTTACCCTCATACCCCACAACTACACATTTCTGTTATCTCTCAGGAAGTAAAGAAAGATCACAGTACCTCTCCTAGACCTAAAAAACTCACCATTACAAGATGCTACAATTTCATCTCTTTTTCTTGGGACCACTAATAGCAATAAGTGAGAATTAATTTGAAAGCACTCATTATTTCCAAGGAAGTATGCAGCAAGATATAGCTGTTGGTCTGAAGGAACATAACAGGCTTTTAAGAAACAGAGGGTTCTTTTCCAGCAGCTAGGGGCACCTGTCCTGGAAGGAGCCAGGGTCTCAGGCTATTTGTTTTAGTGGGGGGGGGGGGGGGCGGGTCTCTGATCCAATTATTAGAAATGGCAACAGCTGGCACTAGGAGTCGAGACTGGGGAAAGGTCAGGAGGAGGAAGGCACAAGAGTCACAAAAAGTGAATTCTGGAGGCCAGACAAGGATCCTGCATAAGGGAAGACAAAGGTGGGAAATGGAGTTAGGGCGGGACGTAGGTGGCTACACTCCAGTGGAAGCAGGGAGGGAAGGAGGGAGGGAGGGAGGGAGGGAGGGAAGGAAGGAAGGGAGGAAGGGAGGAAGGAAGGAAGGAAGGAAGGGAGGGGCGAGCTACTGGAGAACAGCCAGTCCCCACACACCTTTTAGGGGTTGGTGGGGAGCAAGGGTTAAAAAAAAGAGGCTGGGAGATGCAACAATGCTTAAAATCTGGACCATCAGGCTGGAAAGCTGGAGCTACTAATTTCTTTCTTCCAGTTTCTTTATGCAAAGTCTACTTATTTTTAGTTGAGAAGAGTCAGCTTGGCCTTTAATATGTGTAGCTTCTTCCTTTGTTTTTTTTGGCAAGAGAGTTTCACTCTTGTCACCCAGGCTGAAGTGCAATGGCGCAATCTTGGCTCACTACAACCTCCGCCTTCTGGGTTCAAGCAATTCTCCTGCCTCAGCCTCCTAAGTAGCAGGGACTACAGGCGCCCACCACCACGCCTGGCTAATTTTTGTATTTTTAGTAGAGACGGGGTTTCACCATGTTGGCCTGGCTGGTCTTGAACTCCTGATCTCAGGTGATTCACCCACCTCAGCCTCCCAAAGTGCTGGGATTATAGGTGTGAGCCACCACGCCCAGCCAGCTTCTTCCTCTTTTATCATTTGTGAAACTGTCTTGGGACCCATGTCATAAAAACTAAGTTTTTCAAATGATACTGATACTCCATTCTTCTGGAGAAAATGATTAACCCATAACTGGTTACAACTTCCTATTACTTCATTTTCCTGAAACTTCACATATTAAAGCAAGGTGAGTGAGGCTCCTGATGTGAGCAGAGATGGCTAGAATGGCACTTCCTGGCAAACCAACCTGCAGGCATCCCCTGATGTGGACACAGGAGATACAGGGGCTAATTTTTCAGAGAGGGGAGAAGGACAATCCAGGTCGCTGTCCTTTTCCGTGGAGCAGAGGGGAGCCCGCAGAACCCTACTCTTCAATTTTGCAGATGTGCTGTCCTCAAAGACGTCGTCATCTCCCATGTCGTCAGAGCAGAAGCCCGTGCTCCCTGCCAGCCCACTGGAAGACTTGGCAGTGTGCAGGCGAGCGGTGCAGCTCTCCAGCTCGTGGAACCTGTGCAGGCTGCTGGCGCTCGAGCCACGCGAGAGTGAGAACAGGTACCGGAGCAGTCGCCGGCTTCGGGATGCAGCCTCGCCATCTGCCTTCTCTTCCAGCAGCAGGCCAGGCCTGCCCCCCTTGCCAGCTTCCACCTCTGGGGCAGCTGAGTGACTGGCAGAAAGGCATGAAACACAAGAATGTTTGGAATTGCCAAGAGGTTTGTAGTTCAGGGTTCTTTTTTCTTTATGATGGTACTTGCTAGTTCTGAGACACAAATCTTGAGGGAATATTAATTTTCCTTCAGAACAAGTTCTTTCCACATAAGCAAAACTTTCCGAAGAATCCTGTGCCTTCTCACCCACATCACTGAGGGATCTTGAGAACTTTAGTGTTCTTCTGGCTTTGGTATTCTTAGCAGGCCTCAAGGCCTGGACCCATTCTGAACCAAAGGAATTTCTCTTTGACGCCTGTAATGTGTCCTTACAGATAACTGTCACAGTGAGCCCTTGTGTCAGAGAACTCTGGCAGTGAGGAGCTTTCAAGACAACAGCAGACTGCATGGAACTGTGGTGACAACACTCAGAAAACACTGCACTGGAACTGCATGCAGAACAGTGGGATAAAAGCACAGAAAGTAAAAACAATTTTAAAAGAGAATAGACATCATAGTGAAGAAATAAAATTTGCATGGGTAACTTGGTGCACAAACCACACATAAAACTGGGCCAACTGTTTAGACCAAAGGCAGACTGAATAAGCAAATGGAAATTCAATAACCTGCAAGCACTAATGCTTATTTCTGGTTGCACACTGATCACGGCAGCATCTGAAGCAGAGTGTTACCTGCAAATGTCCTGGCTGGAAGGCGTGATAGAAGTGCGAGAGAAGGTGGACACTGGAGCCGGAGCTGATGCTGATGTAGGACTCCCAGCCTGCAATGACAGACCTCTGGTCAGTGTTCAGGAAGAGCCAAGGGGACCATGTGCACTGTCTCCTGGACAGTGTCGGGCAAAACCCCTAGAATTATCTGCTATTTCCTGCTGTTCAACGAGTAACATGTATTAGGTCCCTCTAAGCCTAGGCAAAACAAATCAAATAGCACTATTCTATTCTTAACTGTGGATAAAAGTATAACCAAGAAATGTCTGAGGCTATAGTACACCACTACTAATCTCCTGCAGGTCCAGGGGCCATTTATTTTCTAAGCATCTAAATTGAATTCGTTCATATATAAGTGAAGAAACCAAGTACTACAAGATATCATGCAAATGTAAAAGAAATATGTGGCTCCAGGCCTGCCAGCACAGGGTTCCCCAGCACTCTCATCTAGTTCCTAAGATCACCAAGGCTGGCAGATTTAAGAGCTCTCTCTTACCTCACAACCTCATGCACAGTGCCAGATGCCCCTGTGCTCCACAAAGCCTCACTGCCCTGCCACAGCTCTTCACACAAAAGGGAGACCAGACCACCTGACCACAGGGGCTACCAGGGGCTGAGGAGGAACACAGAACGCTCCCAATAGGTCTAATCTTGGAACTGTAAACTAAGAAAAATAATCAAGAAAATTTAGATTTGAAAGAAAGTGCAGCGAGAGGTCATAGGATAGAATAGAGCCTCTAAGGTGATGAATGGTCAAACTTAGAGAAAAAAATCTAGGAAAGACAGGAAGCACCTCAGTGAGGAGAGAAATGGACAGAGAGAAATAGGGACAGTGAGTGCCGCTGAGCTGAGGATACACCACCACCACTAGAGGGCCCCAGACACCCAAGCCAGCCTCGGATTCCCCAGACTCCACAGCCCCCAGACCCACGAGTATTCATAAAAAAGCATTCTTCCCTTCTTAAGATGGTAAGCTTAAATGAGCATCTGCTCCATGCAACCCCAATAGCCCCAGGAAAACAGTCCCACATGTCTGTTATCACTGGAAAGGCCACATCACCAACCACCTTCTGCAGGCCAACCTGCATGGCCCTTGGCCCTAACTCCTTGATACAACGGAGCTCCACCCTGGCCCGCAATTCCCCGGCTGAGGCCTAGCCCCAATGTTTCTAAGTGCCATCCCCAAGGGTGCATTCTCATCCTGGAACTCCACTCATGGGACCCCTGACATTGGTCAGTCACCAGAACAGATATGGCCATTGCCCAGAAACTCCTCCTCCCCCTCCCTCTCGCAGCAAATGCAGCAGCCTGGAGAAAGCTAGGATGGCACTCGAATTAAGGTGCCCATCGCACGGTTGCTCCCACTTCCAGCACAGAGATTAAACACCACTTTAATCCAAGTCCATCTAAAGAAACAAGATCCACGAAGCTCCTCGTCAGCATGCTGCAAGTGTATGCTGAGATCATGCCGCACCACTCCATGAGCATATCTTCAAATTCACCAAAGAATCTACATTTATTTTCTAACTGAATGTGCATATGGGCATGGGGGATATGGTCTTTAAAAGCATTCGAAGTCAAAGTTCTTAAGAATCTAAAGTTTACTTGGAGACATGAAAATAGTATCCTTGAAATAACCCTCCCATCACCACCTTTGTCAATATTCTTCCTAAAACAATGCGGGAAACATCTTAGGATGCCTGTGGACACTATGCTGTGACATCCCTTGCATCCTCTAGGTCTGACTGCATGAGCCATTGTCCTCTTTCTCCAACTGTATTAGATACTGTCTTCTTTTTCCAGCATCGTCCTCTCAGGGCACCCATCACTGGCTCCACCTGCCCCAGAGACGAGCACTCAAGGCCTTTGGTATCATGGCCTTTACTGTTTATACCACAGGGGAGCAGGTTGAGGGGGCACCCATGCTAAGGTCCCCAAACTCCTACAATCCCCCTGTTCTCTGACATTTAGTCCTTACACTATTCTAGGACTGAAAGCCTTCCTGAACTTATTGCTGTCTTCTGTTACTTCTGAGGATGACCAGCTCTGTTCAACATACAAACGCAAGGCTGAATTGTGTCATGAAGACCACAGCCTGATCATGGTGTACGGCAGAGAAGTGAGCATCTTCATCACCAGTTCCCAGGTAGACTCTGAGGAACGAATATCCAGCAATATTCACATGCTTGCCCCTCATTGCTATTAGGTCACCTCTTTTTCCTCTGTGTTGCTGGGTCAATCTTACTCCCTGGAACTGAAGTATGGAAGGAAGCCCCCACCCTCCAAGTGATGGCAGCAGAAGAAAGTACCTAGTCACCATCCTCCCTTTTAGCTTAGTAAGAGCATGGTCCTCCTGGAACCTTGTGTATGTTCCTGTATTGTGAAGGGAAGGCAAACCCTGTGGGAGGAGGTGGCGTCTTATCTGGAAAATGGTGCCCAATCAGGGTCAGTGTCCTGGGGGGAGGTAGGCTCCTGATGGGAAACTAAATTTCTGAATTCCAGTACTGAACTACAAGTAATTCATGTCAAAAAGGTACTCTGGGACAGGCACGGTGGCTCAAGCCTGTAATCCCAGCACTTCTGCAAGGCTGAGGCAGGTGGATCATGAGGTCAGGAGATTGAGACCATCCTGGTTAACATGGTGAAACCCCGTCTCTACTAAAAATATATATTTTTAAGATTAGCCGGGCATGGCGGCATGCACCTATAGTCCCAGTTACTCGGGAGGCTGAGGCAGGAGAATTGCTTGAACCTGTGAAGTGGAGGTTGCAGTGAGCTGAGATCATGCCACTGCACTCCAGCCTGGGTGAGAATGAAACTCCATCTCAAAAATAAAGGGTACTCTAAGGTAATGATTCCAACTTTGCCTGCCCATGATGAGGAGGAGCAAGGCCTGAAGGAAGGAGGGTACAGCCTTGTAACAGAACAGAGCCTGGACTGAGGAAGCAGCCATACCAGGTGCACACGCGCCAGGACATGTGTTCACTTCCCTGTGTGGTTTCCTGTGTGTGTGCACTTGTAGCTGACGTCAAGGCCAGCATGACAGTGACAGTGGACCCAAGGAGGAAGGGAGTTCTTGCAGGGCTGAGGAGATTCTGCCCTGCTCAATTTTACTTAGGAAACAGGAAACAGCCTTGGCATCCTCTTGTCTATATTCCTGCTCTCATTTCACATTTCACTCTTTCCAATCTTATGAAAACACTACAGGATATTCTCAGCAGGTATGTCTAATCCTCATCAAGCCTCTTAATGACAGAGAAAGGGTCTCCCTTCTGATTAGATCACAAAACTTCAAGAAAAATTTTAAAATCTACTTATTGTTTTACATAAATATAAACTTCAACATATGCCAAATCCTCCAATAAATCAAGAAAACCAGAGAGATTTGTGGGGTCATCACAGCTCCTAGAAGAGTCTCCTTCTGTCACTAAAGAACAGCAAACATTTCAAAGGTTAGGACAAATCTATAGGCAGAATGGGCACCAAAAACAATTTTAAAGAGGTTTATTTGTTGCTGGTATAGATAGAGCTGAGAGAAATCCATCAACCAACAAAGATCTAAAAGACTGGCCTGATCAACAACAAAATAAAGCTGATAGTTTCAAACATGGTTCCATGGTCAGATTCTGGAAGCCAGTGTAGTCAAAGGCCAGCAATCCCCTCTTAGGAGCTCTGCAGGATGGGACCTCAACTAGATGGGACAGGACTAGCCATCCTGCTCTTTCTGAAAGCAGCAGACAGTGTGGCACGCGGGAGCTGGGGCAGTAGTAGCCTCAGTGATCCGTAACACACAAAATCCAGAGAACACCTACACCCTACTGTCCATAGGATCAGACCACACACGACTCAACAGTTACTAATAAAAGTACAAATGTTCATCATGCAAAAATCCAAATGTGTCAAGAAAACTCAGGCCCTCTGTTCCTGAAGTTTTTTGTGCACTGTCAACTGACAGACTTTCCAGTCATGAAAAGGAATATAAAGCAATCTCACTACAATAAAATTCCTGTAAAAATCCGCTCTTCTTAAGAAGTTGTAATTAATTATGCCAAAACAAACCTCTGGATTTCTATCCAAGTGTAAATACCAGTTTATTTCTTAGAAATGACAAATACTTGGCTGGGCGCAGTGGCTCAAGCCTGTAATCCCAGCACTTTGGGAGGCTGAGGCAGGTGGATCACGAGGTCAAGAGATCGAGATCATCCTGGTCAACATGGTGAAACCCCATCTCTACTAAAAATACAAAAAAATTAGCTGGGCATGGTGCCTGTAATCCCAGCTACTCAGGAGGCTGAAGCAGGAGAACTGCCTGAATCTAGGAGGCGGAGGTTGCAGTGAGCTGAGATCGCGCCATCGCACTCCAGCCTGGGTAACAAGAGCGAAACTCTGTCTCAAAAAAAAAGAAATGACAAATACTTATTGGCAAATTTGTTTTGCTACATTCAAGTCTCTCAGTGGCTGGCTTTCTTATCAAATTCACTGTTTTAAATGATTTTAACAAGACTTCCAAAGAACATATGGGGAAAGAAACCTTTCTATACATCCTTGGCAGAAACTAGCATTCCCCTTCTCTCAGTGCCCTCTTAGAGTGCCTGCTATCACTGGAGCAGCTATGGCAGTGTGCTTACCCAGCTGACGTTGCACACCTCCTTCTCACTGCAGGGCACCAGCATGCCTTCCTTGGCCTCTGGTACCTTCTACCAGGTTACTACCCAGCCTCCTCTATTACCCATGCTCCCCCTTTTCTGTGCAACCCACTGACAGGGCCTTCTTTTCACTTACCAGCAAAGTTAATTTTAAACATTTAGGTCTCAAGCCCCTAACAAAAGCAAACTTGCCCATCTGATTTATCTTCAAAGGGAGAGGATCATAGGAATGGTCTGTTTGGGTGAGCTTGTTTTTAGGCAAAAAGGAACGTGAAGAGAGGTTGGATAAAGATGGTTAAGAGGCGATCAGAGCTCATTTTTACAACTGACCTCAAATTACAGTACAGTCAATCAATGACTTGATAGAAACAATAGGAAAAGATGAACAGACAGCTGTCAAAACATGAAGATACTTCACTTCTCTCACAATGAGAAATGCGAATTAAAACTAAAATGAGATACCCTCATCAGCCAAGAAAATTAATCAAGTAATATGTGTTGGCAGAAGCGTGGAGAAGCAGATATGCTTATACATTGCTGGTGGGAGCAAACGGTGAATTTCCCTAAGATGACAAAAGGCACATATACGCTGTCTTGGCAATTCTTTTAGGAATTCATCCCCACACACCTGCGGGAAGAGGTTTGTACACTGCAGTGTTTGTGACAGTAAAGGGCTGGAATCATCCTAACTGCCCATCGGCTCAGAGTTGACTGAGGCAACACAGTTCCATCTATAGAAAGAAGTATCAGCAGTCATTAAAAAGATGGGGAAAGCTCTCATTATGTCCAGTAATGAACACGCAAAGTTAAAAAAGTGGATAGAGGCCCACTGCCATTTGTGCTGGTGCTACACAAACTACCCAGGAGGAAGACTAGGAAACCTCGATGGAGGGACCAGGACTTGTCACAGAGACCCGCAAAACCATAATGCCACTTTGCACTGAGTACCATTTCCCAAACAGAAATTCAGTTTTAAAATAATATGTGACTGATGATTTTAAAAAGTAAAAAACTGCAGAAATATAACCAACTGCAATGACTTTCCAACTCTGGAATGACAGGTAATGAAATCAATGTAGTGGGTGATAACCTATGATTTTAAAAATGAAATAAAAGAGAATATGTCAATGTGCATTTGACATAAAAAGGAAAAAGTCTTTTGGGGTAATTTTGTCTCTCAGATGTGTATTTAAGTGAACTGGGTTTCAATATAAAAGCTTCTTACTATGGATCATGGTCAAAGTCATTTAAAGTCACTGCCTGACTGTATTTCTACAAAAATACAAAATAGCAAAAAAAAAAAAAAAAGGGGCCGGCCATGGTGGCACACGCCTATAATCCCAATACTTTGGGAGACTAAGGTGGGCTGATCACGAGTTCAGGAGTTCGAGACCAGTCTGGCCAACATAGTGAAACCCCATCTCTACTAAAAATTCAAAAACTTAGCTGGGTGTGGTGGTGTGAGCCTATGATCCCAACTACTCGGGAGGCTGAAGGCAGGAAAATCGTGCGAACCCAGGAGGTGGAGGTTGCAGTGAGCCAAGATCATGCCATTGCACTCCAGCCCAGATGACAATGTGAGACTCAGTCTCAAAAAACAAAAACAAAAGAAATAAAAGAAGAAGGTTGCTAAAATAAGAGATCATGTTGGCTGTTGGCCCAGAGGCTCTGAAAGTGAATGGCTCTGACAGCTCACTCCAAAGAAGGTGTTCCTCTACATGGAAAGCATCTGCCACCCATGAGATGTCTGTTGCTATGTAAATAAATCACCGGAAACTCAGTGGCTTAAAACTACTCAAATATAATCACTTCACAGTTCCCATGGAATAGGAGTCTATGTGCGCATGCTGGGATTCTCTGCTCTGGTCGGTCTCCCTCCTTCCTGGAGGCCCTGGGAGGAATGCGTTTACACACGTTCTCTCAGGTTGTTGGCAGAACGAAACTTACTGCAGCTTGAGGATTGAAGGGCAGGCCACATGCATCTGCAGTCACATGACCCCTCCCATCTTCAAAGTCCACTTGTGCTATCAATCTCTCTGACTTTCCCTTCTGCCACCAGTCAGCGAACATTCTCTGCTTTTTAAGCGCTCCCAGGATTCCACTGGGCCCATATCTATAACCCTAAATAATCTCCCTTAAAGGTCAACTGTGCTACACAACGTAATTATAGGAGTAGTAACAGCAATGCATTCACAGGTTCTAGGCAATTGCAGAGACATTTTGGGGGGCACTTTCAAAATCATGCTCACCAAATCACTTCTTTGTGTCTCCTGCTCATGAGGTTGCTAACGGTTATTGCCCTCCCACTTCCAAACCCAGAGATAGGAATCTGCTGGTAACTGCCAGCTCAGCAGGCCTGACTTCATTCGACAGAGCCAAATAAAGTTTTCTCACTTGGTGTTTATATATTGCAATGTGCACACTGAGATTACATCTTACCAAACTTTCTGCTTAGCACAGAAGTTACTCTGTCAAACCAATGCTTCATTATGAGAACGTCTGCTTTCAATAAATAAATACCCAATTGTGTTCAACTTCAAAATGGGCCACAATTAAAGGAAAAGAGGCCATTCTGTGGCTTTTTCTGAGGATTGCTCTGATAAATACATGTTGACTCTTATGCAGGGCTGTGCCAAGAACAAGCTTTCACAAAGGCAATTAATTAAAACTGACCATTAAAAAATTAAGTATATACAATATAGGATTCACAGAGGAGCATGTACAATAAAAACTAATGAATGCTAAAATGATTTCCATCATAAATAACTCATTAGCATTGCTTAGCAAGTAGTATTAACATGGAATTCTTTTCTATAGTGGCCTTTTAAAGGGAGTTAGAACTACTTGAGTAGCAATACATCCCCAGAACAATGAGGAGCATATATTACAGCGCTGGTTGGAGGGGACAGAAGGCCACAGCTGAAGAGACTTTTTCAGGGCTGTCTTCCTTCATGCTGCAGTTGGGGATCTTGCAAACATAATCTGTTTTCAATAAATTACATTGAAGACATGATTTCTGGGCAAAGGTGGCTTCACACTTCCAGAAACTACAGAAATAACATGGTGAAAAGGGCTGTGTTTGTGAGTTATTTATCACGCAAAAGGACCCTTTAATACTGTTAATTTCCTTTAAATATTAAACTTTTCAAATATAGTCAAAATACATTTCATTGCCCAGAGGTAATAAAATATTTATTTTGAGAGAATTTTGGGGCAGTGGCCAAAGCACTGGCTTTTGACCCCCAAAATCTTCCCTTTGTGTTCTGGGGCCAGTCCACCGAGCACAATACCAAGCAGGAATTTAATCGTTTAAAAAATGAGGTCAACAATCTTCAGGGTTACCAGGATCAAATAAAGTCAGGGGTGATGCAGAAATGCAGCACATACCACTCCAGGCACACCTTCTGTGTGGAGCAAGACTTCCGTGTGACTACCACTCTTGAGTCTTGATCTCGAGAGTAAACCTGCAGGTCTCATGTCTGCTACAAAACGCCTCATTCCAACCAAGGTGACCACCGTCCACCCACCTGAGAAGAAAACAATTTCTGCTCAGGCTACTCATCTGGCCAGCCCTGGCCCAAGATGTACAGAGCTCTAAGGGCAAACCCTGAGCCCTGGAGCATACTACTGATGAAAACATGGCGGGCAAGAAAAATGACCCTCACTTCCTCTCGGCCTGGGCCCTGTGCTCTGCCCAGCAACCAATGGCCTTTCCCATCCCTCCTCCTCCGCCCAGAACACTCCCACATCCCAACCCAACATGACTGGCCTCTCTTCAGGTTTCTCCTCAGAAAGGGCTTTTCATCCCTTTTATCATATCCTTGTACCCTGTTTGTTTCTTTTGTTGCACCTATAAAGGTTTATGAGAAGATGTTTTTGGGATATGTTAACTTAGAAGCTTTTGCTGATTGGCCTGGTACATAGTAGGTATTTAAATAACATTTGCTGAATGAACTTAACAGCTATCTTCTGGGGAGACTATGCCTCTACAACAGAGATTCTCAAATGTGTTGGCCAAAGGACCTCCTTACACTCTTAAAAATTACTTAGGCCCCCCCAAATAGCTTTTGTTTACACAGATTCCATCTCTCCATCTTTGCTTTATTAGAACATCTTAAAATACAGGAACATATTCCACCAGCTAAGAAATATGCTATCTTGCATGTTTAGCTTCTGTATGCTCATGGGAGAGTAAGAGGAAAAAATGCAAATAATCTTAGTATTATTGGGAAATTGTTTTAAGCCTGCCTGCCTTCCACCTTCAGGAAACTGAACCAAACTTTAGCAAAACTAAACTAACTGTAACCAGTCGGAAGAAAAAATACTGCAAAGACAGTCAGTTAAACTTTGCAAAAGAGCTGAACAGAAACACTGCCTCGGTGCTCTCTCAGGAACTCAAGCAAGGCTCAGTGGTGCTGGGGCCATCTGATCCCCTGCAACTCCACCAATTCATTCCCTTGTTTGTGTCACTTAGGAGTAAGTATCCTGTTTTGGGACAGCTGTTTTCTTCAGTATAAACTAAGAAAGCACATCCTACCGTATTTGTAACCCACAAAGTCTGGGTAACCTCAGTGTGTCACTGATCAACTCTGGATTCAGAAACAGAAAGAAGCAAACCTGGTCTTGACAACCACATCCAGGTCTGCCCTTGCATAGTAAAAGTGGGTCAGCAAAAATTCCTTGTAAGGCATGTCCACCTGACATGTGACATTCTGCTGTATTTCATCCCTGTCTAATGGCAACAATAACCAGAAAATTCAGGAGGCCTATGAGGGTCAGTGCTGAAATTCATTGAGATGTGCTTGCCAAGCAATAGAGCAATCATTTTAAGTGCTCATTAAACATGTCCAGTCTGATTCTACCCAGGAATATTTAATTAACAGGAGATACATATCACAATCTGCAGGGTACCACCCTTGGGCAACTGCCAGAGCCTACAGAGCCAGGCTGGCTAGGGGGCTGTAGGAGAGGTACCCATGCTACGGGCTTCCACTGCCTTCTCCCTGCGGTAAGTGCTGTCAATCATGAACTTGCTCAAGAAATTGTGTCACCTGGACCAAGTCTGATTCCCATGGTTGAATGAGAAGGCTTCCCTGGGGGTAAAATAACATCGTGTCTATGTACTGCCCTTTTTACACCACAGTCCTCCCCTGAGAGGCATCAAGAGAGGCTCCAGAAAGTCTAGTCCCTATGATTAGCCTGGCCTAGGCCAATTCCTGGTATTAAAGAAATTATAGCTAAACAGAGTGGGTTCAAGCCTCCTCAGGGAATTTCAGTCTGCCTCTAAAGGATTTTAGGCCAAAGTACTCACATGAATGCCACAGCCAAGATAATCTTGTGGTTACAGGCATCTGCAATGGGGTGCCAATGAGAGCCATCACCCCTAGCCACTGAAGATGACTTTCACTGTCCCTCTAAAGTACTGGACTTCACAAGCAGGTGACAAATTATTATTATTATTTTTGAGACAAAGTCTCGCTCATAGCAAAACCTAGGATACAGCAAAAGCAGTGTTAACAGAGAAGTCCACAGCAATAAACACCTACATCAAAAGAGTGGAAAGATTTCAAACTAAGAATCTAAGGATTCACCTCAAGGATCTAGAAATCCAAGAAAAAAAAAAAAAAAACCAAACACAAAATTAGTAAAAGGAAAGAAATAATAAAGATTAGAGGAGAACTAAACTAAATACAGGCTAATAAAATAATACAAAGGGAGCAATGAAAAAAATGGATTTTCTGAAAAGCTATAATTGACAGATCACTAGCTAGCCTAACCAAGAAAAAGAGAGAGAAGACCTAAATAAAATTTGAAATAAAAAGGATCCATTACAAATGACACCACAGAAATATAAAATATCACCAGAGACTAATACAAACAACTATATACTATCAAACTGGAAAACCTAGAGGAAATGAATAAACACATAACCTACCATCAGTGAATCAGGAAGAAACAGAAAACTTGGACAGACCAATAAAAAGTAATGAGATTTAAAGAGTAATAAAAATCTCTTAACAAAGAAAAGTCCAGAATTGGCTGGCGTCCCTGCCAAATTCTACCAAGCTTTCCAAGAAGAACAATTCTTCTCAAACTATTCCAAAAAACTGAAGAAGAGAGAATTCTCCTTAACTCACTCTACTAGACCAGCATTATGCTGACACCAAAACCAGACAAGGGCACAACAAAAAATAAAAGTACAGGCCAATATCCCTAATAATCATAGATGCAAAAATCCTTAACAAAATACTCAGAAAGCAAATCCAACTGCACATCAAAAAGACACTACACCATGATTATCTCAAGGATGCAAGGGTCTTTCAACATATGCATATCAATAAATGTGATACATCACATAAACAGAATGTAGAATAAAACCATATGATTATCTCATTAGAAGCAGAAAAAGCATTTGGTGAAATTCAACATTCCTTCATGATAGAAACTCTCAACAAACCAGGCAAAGAAATGTCACAATATTAATAAAGGCCATATATGACAAACCCACAGCTAATATAAATCTGAATGGGGGAATGGTAAAAGAAAGCTGTCCCTCTAAGAACTGGTACAAGACAAGAATGCCCACTGATATGATTTGGCTGTGTTCTCACCCAAATCTCATCTTAAATTGTGGCTCCCATAATTCCTACATGTGGGAGGAACTCAGTGGGAGATAACTGAATCATAGGCACAGTTTTCCCATATTGTTCTCGTGAATAAGTTTCATGAGATCTGATGGTTTTATAAGGAAAACGCTTTTCACTTGGTTTTCTAATTTCTCCCTTGTCTGATGCCATGTAAGACATGACTTTTGCCTTCTGCCATGATTGTAAGGCCTCCCCAGCCACATAGAACTATGAGTCTTATTACATCTCTTTTTCTTAAAAAATTACCCAGTCTTGGGTATGTGTTTATCAGCAGCGTGAAAACAGACTATTACACCCACTTTCACCACTCCTGTTCAACAGAGTACTGGAAGTCCTAGTCAGACCAATCAGCCAACAGAAAGAAAGAAAAGGCATTCAAATTGGAAAGAAGTAAGTCAATTTGTCCCTTTTTGCAGATAATATGATTTTATACCTAGAAAAACCTAAAGGCTCCAATAGATCTGATAAATTCAGAAAAGTTATAGAATATAAAAATCAACATACCAAAATTGGTAGTGTTTCTATATATCAATAATGAACTAGCTGAAAAAGAAATAAAAAAGCAATCCCTTTTTAAATAGCAATGAAAAATAAAATACCTAGAAATAAATTTAATCAAAGAGGTGAAAGACCTTGCAAGGTAAACTATTGATGAAAGAAGCTGAAGAGGACACGGACAAATTGAAAGATATTCCATGTTCACGGATCAGAAGAATGTCATTAAAATGACTAAAATGCCCAAAGCAATCTATAGATTTAACGCAATCGCTAACAAAATGTCAATGTCATTTTACAAAGAAATAGAAAAAACAATCCTAAAACCATATGGAACCAAAAAAGAGCACAAATAACCAAAATAATCCTAATACAAAAGAACAAAGCTGAAGGTTTCACACTACCTGACTTTAAAGTATATTACAAGGCTATAAAAACCAAAATAAACAAGCTACTGTTATAAAAACAGATACAGGCTAGGAGCGGTGGCTCACACCTATAATCCCAGCACTTTGGGAGGCCAAGGAAGGTGGATCACCTGAGATCAGAAGTTCAAGACCAGCCTGTTCAATAGGTAAAACCCCATCTCTACTAAAAATACAAAAATTAGCCAGGCCTAAGCATAGTTAATCAGGGGGCTGAGGCATGAGAATTGCTTGAACCCAGGAGGCAGAGGTTGCAGTGAGCTGGGATAGTGACACTGCATTCCGGCCTGGGCAACAGAGTGAGATTCTGTCTCAAAAATCAAACAACAACAACAAAAAAACAGATACACAAAACAGTGGGAAAGAACCAACAACACAGAAATAAATCCATGTATTTACTGCCAATTGATTTTCAACAAAAACAAAAATCCAACATGCATTAGGGAAAGGACACCCTCTCAATAAATGGTGCTGGGAAAATTAAAGATCCTTACGCAGAAAAATGAAATGAAACTGAAGCCCTCTCTCTTATCACATACAAAAATCAACTCAAGATGGATCAAACACTCAAACATAAGACCTGAAACTCTAAATCTGTTAGAAGAAAACACAGGGATTGCAATTTAGGACAACGGTCTAGGCAATGATTTTATGGCTAAGCCCTCAAAAGCATAGGTAACAAAACCAAAAATAGACAAATGGGACTATGTTAAACTGAAAAGCTTTTGCGCGGCCCAGGAAACAATCAACAAAATAAAGACACAACCTCTTGAATGGGAGAAAATATGTGCAAACAACCCATTGAACAAGGGGCTAATAGAATATGTAAGAAACTCAAAAAACATTAAAAATACAAACAATCCCATTAAAAAGTGGGCAAAGCACATGAGGAGACATTTCTCAAAAAAAAAAAAAAGACATATAAATGCCCAACAACTGTATGAAAAACTATCAGCAGGGAATAACAGATGTTGGTGAGGACGCAGACAAAAGGAAACTCTTACATATTGTTGGTGGGAATGTAAATCAGTACAGCCAGTACAAAAATAGTAGGGAAATTTCTTACCAAACTAAAACAGAACTACTATAACTACTATATAATCTAGCAATCTCACTGCAGAGTATATCCCCAGAGGAAAATAAACCAGTATTATCAAAGAGGTATCTGTACTCCAATGTTTACTGTAGCACTATTCACAATAGATAGGGAATCAGCCTAAGTGTCCATCAATAGACAAATGAGTAAAGAATTGGTGACATACACACACACACACACACACACACACACACACACACACACACAATGAAATACCATTCAGCCATACAAAAAGAATGAAATCATATCATTTGCAGCAACATGAATGGAGGTCATTATGTTAAGTGAAATAAGCCAGACACAGAAAGACAAATATTACATGTTCTCACTTACATGTGGGAGCTAAAAAAAATTGGATTTCATGGAGGTAGAAAGTAGAATTACAGCTACCAGATGCTGGGGAGGGTGTACGTGGAGGGAAAAGGAGAATAAAAAAAGGTTGGTTAATGGGTACAAAAATACAGTTAGATAGTCATAATAAATTCTAATGTTCAATAACTGAGTAGGGTGGCAGTTAGTACAGTTAGCAATATATGATATACTTCAAAATAAGTAGAAGAGAAGATTTAAAATGTTCCCGACACAGACATGATAAATATTCACAGTGAGGGATAGTCTATGCATGTAACAAAATATCAGAGGTACCCCATAAATACGTACAAATAAACTGAAAAAAGAAAACCAATCAAATTTGTGACTTCAGACACTACACAATGATATAAAACTTGGAGTTAGTTCTTTAGAAAATTATTAAAGAAACAGCAGCAAGGAAAGTACACATGGTGAGTAGTGAGTGTGGATGGGAGATGTGGGGAACATCCTCCAGGATGGCACAGCTTGCCCACATGGTCAAGGACCCTGCAGTGAGGTGAAAGTCTGGGCAAGATGCATGGGGGTTTCATGAGGGCTGCACTCCAGTGCCCGTCTTTGTATAAGCGTGTCACCTATGGGACTCAAACTACCTCAGGCTTCTCCAGGAATTCAGCCAATTAAACAGATTTTTTTTCCCATCCTGCCGCTTCTAAAAATATAAGATTTTCTACACACTGCTATCATTACAAACTGTGACAGATGCTACAAAGAAAAAGAATACAAAACCCAAATGGGTGAAATAAAATTAGATTAAGGGGAGGGTGTCAAGAGTAAATGCCTCTAAAGTAGCCAAGAACTGATAAATAAATGAGTTAGGAATTTTAGCCATTCATGCAAAAAAGGGGTGAGACTGAGAGAGGCCTTTTAGACAGAATAGCACATGCAAATGTGAGCAGGTAGGAATTTGGCCTGAGAATCGTCAAGGTAGTCACCATACCCTAGGATCATCATGACCAAGGGGACACTGCACAGGATCAGGCTCCAAGTGGCCAGGGCCAGGTCACCTTAGATCTGACAGCTCAAGGTAGTATAATCAGAAACACTAAAGAATTGAAAAGAGAAGCATTAGGATTCTATTTACTGGCTGCTGGGTGCCAGATGGTTTGGGACAAATTCTTGAGAAGCTACTACAGAAATTTAGAAGGCCTGGACCTGGGAAGTGGCTAGGATGATGGAGAGGAACAATGGGCTGGCTATCAACTGTCTAAGGGAACACCATGCAAACATTCACTCAACATGTACTGACAACTTCCAAGGCTCCATTCCATCACTGGCTCTGCAGATTTAAGGATAAACAAAGCATGGTTCTACACTCATGGAGGTTACATGTGGGGTGAAGTTTCAATGGAAAAACTTCATGAAAACTCAGGCAGCAATAAGAACGCTCTTGAAAAATAAAAGGAAAAGGTAATTTTGGACCCCTCAAGACGTTAGTTGGAGGAGACAAATTTCATGAAATCCTGCCCTTGTAACAGAGGCTCAACAAATGATATCCATTAACATTATTCTATCAATACAAAATAAGTATTGGGTGAAGACTTTGCCATTGTAATTGCTTAAATATTCCCATATGCATCTTTCAAAACATCCCATCCAACCTACCTGATTCCTTCTTTGAAAATGGAGTCTGGTTTTTAAAGTCATATACTTCTAATACACACTGAAATACTTTGTAACAAAATCTAGATGGAATACTAGGTGACAGGATTAGTTTTATTTTTACCTCTTTTCAACCTCTAAACTTATGCTAGCAAGAGGTGAACTGCAGAAGCATAAAGCAGAATGCAGTGACTGGCTAATATGCTGACTCTAGCTGGGGGCTAACAGTCAGCAAACAAAGACTCCTGACAGAGACAGTGGGGATTTCAGGTAGCAGAAAACACATCCATGTTGTGGCCTTCTTTAATCTTAAGAGTACATCTGCTATACTGAAGATATGATTTTACATGTCATGACCTAAAACTGGCTTGAAACAGCAGGTTCATTTAATAAATACTCCAATAAAAAACTGCCTTCTCAAAAACACTTATCTTCCCCAGGGGGCCCTACTCCCCCAGTCCAAATGAACTGGCTCATGCCTAAATATCTTATACAGCATGCTTACTAACTAAGTTACAAAGGGGTACACTTTGCAACAAAATTTCACGCTGACAGGTTCACCAGGAAGTTCTGTGAGTAATCAGATGTTCTAAAGGCTCACTTCACTCAGATTCTCTCCAGTGACCCTACTAAGTATCCCAGAACTCACTGCAAAGTCTAAGTGTCCAGTCACAAAGAGCACACAATAAAAATATGTGCAAGAAGAAAAAAATAGAAACTATATGATTCTCCATTGTTCGGCAATAAATAATAAAGCTACAATTAAATGAACTTCCCTGGCAGAATCAATCAAAGATCACCAAGATTCAACGAAGTTTTTGACAAGAGTCAGGTTTGTTGGCTCAGTGTAATTCGTGAGCCGCCCCATGGTTCCATGCAAACATTAATCCCAAAACTCAGAACAACCCTGAAGGTGGTATTATTAACCTACTTTTACTGATAAGCAAATTAAAGCTGTGAGAAGTGTCCTTTTTCAAAATCACATGCTAGTAAACCATCATTTATGTTAACTCCAAAATCCTTACAAAGCAGCTCAAAATACCCACAACCCAAGCCAAGACCATATCCTTTCCTCTAGACATTTTGAGCTGGTGGTTTGCAAACAGTTTTTTAAACTGTAGGAAGAAGTTTCCTTTAAATAAAATATGACTGAAATCCATGAACGAACAGGTACATATTAAGGCATAGGATGATGTCCTCCTTCAGAACTGCCCTTGGCTACGCCTACTAGGGGGAGGCAACATGTGATACTGAGTGTGTTTTAAAACATTTAATTCAACTTAAGCAAACAGGCCATCTGCAGCTGCACCTTGTCACTTTTCTCCATGCTTAGACACTGATCAGCTCCTTTGAAAGGTGGTAGGGCAAAACTGGACAGTAATGGTTTACCACTGCAGTTTTAACACTGTAGGATTCCTGGCTGAAGGGACAGCAAAAGAAAAGAAATGGAGGTTGGATGAGAAAAAATATTTTGTGAAAGGCATTCATATTTTTAATACAAAATTAAGTAGAATAATATAATTAGATTAAAAATATGCCTAAGAACAGACAAATTAATGTCTTACAAAGGTTTGGTAGAGTTTACTTTTAGTTTCAAAAAAATAAGGTGACCTGAATGAAAACATATGTTGAGTCAGCACATTAAAATAGCATATAATGTAACTGTTTATTTCAGAGTATCTAGGAGGCCTGAGACAGCAGACAGGTTTTATCACTTGTTCAAATCCTCCCAACAGGATCTGTGTCATGTTTGGCCATATACTAAAAACACAGAGAAAAGATCTACCCTTGCAAAGAATTTTCATGGCCATAACTGTATGGCCAAGGGGTTGGTCAGAGTCAATGTCTAGGCTGAGAGAGAAGCACTGCCTGGGAGCAAACTTACTGCATCAGATACACTCTCCTGGTTCCTAGGTCATATCCTAGCAGCCAGTGTGCTCCTGATAGGCTGAAGTGACCACACCACAGGTGAGCAGATGCCACTGGATGCCTGATCCACTTCCTAAGCCTTCCTTTTCCTAGCTGCCTTCCAACTAGAGGTGGCCTGTGATCCAGTTCTGGACAGGGAGATGTAAGCAGATTTCAGGCGGCCAGGTGGGACTTCTGGGAAAGCTTTTGCCTTCCTGCTGAAAATGGTGACTCTCAGCTAAGAGACCCTTAATCCCTGATCATTCCTCTAATTCCCGCAAAGGCCACAACCACAGCGCCTGAAGATCCAGCTCTCATTGTGAGACCATGTGCAAGTAGGAGGAAGCACGGATAGAAAAGAGCCTGCCTGGGTCCCTGGCAACATCTGTGAGCAACTCAGCCCTAGACCACTTACCTCCAGAAACCTTGTCATACCATATAAATCCATAATTATCTAAGTCACCATAGTTAGCTTTTTGTTACTTTCAGTCCAATACATTCCTAATTGTGGCAAGAGACTCTCTTGTGCTTGAGATTTCTTCTGCCTTAAAGTATATGGTTTTCTGGAAAAAACGGAGTTTTTTCCTAGAAATCACTTCCCACAACACACACTCAAAATAGCCCTTCTAGAAAAACATAACTGCCACACACCTGTCCTGGTCCCAGAACAGATTACAGAAGTGTACCAAGAACTTTAATGTCTATTCAGAAAAAGAGTATAAACACATGTAAAGCCGGGCGCGGTGGCTCATGCCTGTAATCCCAGCACTTTGGGAGGCCGAGGCGGGTGGATCACGAGGTCAAGAGATAGAGACCATCCTGGTCAACATGGTGAAACCCTGTCTCTACTAAAAATACAAAAAATTAGCTGGGCATGGTGGCGCGTGTCTGTAATCCCAGCTACTCAGAAGGCTGAGGCAGGAGAATTGCCTGAATCCAGGAGGCGGAGGTTGCAGTGAGCCGAGATTGCGCCATTGCACTCCAGCCTGGGTAACAAGAGCGAAACTCCACCTCAAAAAAAAAAGAACACATGTAAGGCACAAGAACACAAAAGCCTCAAGGTAATAACATTTTTCAATGGCGCTCTACCTTAGAAATGTTGCTCGAATGACTCATGGAATGTCCCAAAGTCTTCTCATTCTGCAAGAAAATCAAACAGGTTTTAAATATGAATCTTTGATTAAAATACGCAAAGAACAAGTAACTGATCATAACAACCCTACTGACAAATTATTCCCTGAACTAGAATTTCTAAGCACAACCTACTATATACTAGATGTGTGTATCCAATCAGAAAATATTGGAGATTTGGGCAAATGAATAAAACAACAGTCCCTTTTCCTTAAGGATTTAACTTTTTATTTAAATTAAAATATTTATTTTTTTATTATCAGGAAAAAAGAAGAGTTTAGAATTCACTGTCAAAATAAGATGGTAATAAGTGTATTAAGTCACATTTCAGTGGAAGTTCAGATGGTGATAAGTATCTTAGGACACATTTCAAGTGAAGAGGCTACATGCTCAGTTGTACGTGATATAGTCCACATTATGAAGAGCCACTGCGAAAAAGCAAAGAAAAGTAGAACAGCTGACCAGCCCTGGGGTGTCTGGCTAACAAAGTGCTGAATATTCAACAGGGACATCACACAGCCAGTTTCAAGCCAGTTTCCTCCTTCAAGCCAGTTTCTCCTCCTGGACAGGGAAATCTGGGAGTCAAGCCAGCCCGCCTTCCTCTGGTGCCCCTCCACTTTCAGTCACATAGTCTTGTATCAAATTCTTGCTCCTTAATGCCTCTTAATCACAACTCATTTTCATTTTTATTGTCAATGCTTTGGTTTAAATTCTCATTTCTCAACTAGAATTCTTGAAGCATGAGGTCCCACCTGGCCTTTTTGCCTTTACGTTGACCTCCCTGACACACAACTGTTATGAGTTAAACTGTATATTCTCCTCCTTCTGTAAAAATTTAGTTGTTAATGTCCTAAACTACCTGCTCCTCAAAATATAACTATTTGGAATAGGGTCTTTAGAGATGTAATTAAGTTTACATGAGGTCATTAGGGTAAACTCTAATCCAATAGGGTGGTGTCCTTGTAAGAGATGATGATACAGACACACACAGATGAAAGACAATGTAAACACAGAGGGAGAAGACGACCTTCTAGAAGTCAAGGAGAAAGCAGCCCTGCTGCCACCCTGATCTTGGACTTCCAAACTCCAGACTGTGAGAAAATAAATTTCTTGTATAAGTCATAAACTTTGTGTTTATGCGTATATGTGTATGGCACTTTGTTATGGCAACCCTACCAAACAACTACGATCATCTTCCATGCTGTGACATTCTTTAAAAAAAAAAAAAAGTGAACATTCCAAACATAAATCTGATTTTTAAAAATACAGTCATTTTCCTGGATCCACTTATTCTTGCTCTAAACCCAAATGAGTAAGAAAAAAAAAAAATATATATATATATATATATGGCCTAAGGAAGAGATGATCTTACTTGTATCTCCTTGCTCTGTCGCCCAGGCTGGAATGCAGTGGCATAATCATGGCTCATTGCAGCCTTGACCTTTTGGGCTCAAGTGACACTCCTGCCTCAGCCTCCAGAGGAGCTGGGACTACAGACACATGTCACCATGTCCAACTAAATATTTTTTGTGGCGAGAGGGCTCACTGTCACCCAGACTGGAGTGCAGTGGCACAATCATGACTCACTGCAGTGGCACAACCGTGGCTTACTGCACCCTCAACCTCTTGTGCTCAAGTGATCCTCCCACCTCAGCCTCCAGAGTAGCAGGAATACAGGCATGTGCCACCATGTCTGACTAAGCATTTTTTGTAGAGACAGGGTCTTGCTATGCTGCCCGGGCTGGTCTTGAACTCCTAGCCTCAAGTAATTCTCCCATCTGAGTTTCTCAAAGGAATGGAATTACAGGCATGAATCACCATACCTGACTGTTTCTTCATCTTAAGACAGTCAATTAGTAAATTTTAAAGTATGCTCAAAGTGTTGGGAGAATGTCACCAAAGAATGTTTCTAAAAGACCAAGTTTAACTAGCAATTTCATTCAATCATGTTATTCACACATTCATTCACTGGGAATGGAAGTCCTCTGTCCAGAGAATAAGTAATCTATAACCATCTGAGTTTTGTTCATTAGTCAGGAATGTATTTATGGGTTAAACACAGGAATGTATTTATGGGTTAAACTGCTGTGAGTTCCAATTTTAAGGCCAAGCTACTGGTGACTTACTACTAAATTTTAGTAGAGTCTACTAAATTAAAACAAAGATAACAGAGGCCTTGGATTATCTATATAGAAAGCTAATTATGATCACTGCCACATAATTACTCTTTCACAAGGAATGGCTAGTTTGACACCATCTGGAAATCTACAGAGAAGTTCACAAGTACTAAGAGAAGCAATAAATCATATCCTCAGATCTTTTTGACATTAATTATTCCACAGAGAATGGATACTGGGGAGGGAGACCTACCTGCTAAGCTAATGTTATAAACCCAAATTGAGAGGTAACGTTGTTCCTTACCCTTTAATACATAAATTTGACAATGCAAGCTTTCATTTTGTTTTCTTATTAAAACAATTCATATTTTACATTGGTAAAACCAAACAAATAACAAGCCCCAGAAAACACAAGTGTTTTTTGTTTTTTTTTTTTTGAGACAGAGTTTCACTCTTGTTACCCAGGCTGGAGTGCAATGGCGCGATCTCAGCTCACCGCAACCTCCGCCTCCTGAATTCAGGCAATTCTCCTGCCTCGGCCTCCTGAGTAGCTGGGATTACAGGCACGTGCCACCATGCCCAGCTAATTTTTTGTATTTTTAGTAGAGACAGGGTTTCACCATGTTGACCAGGATGGTCTCGATCTCTTGACCTCATGATCCACCAGCCTTGGCCTCCCAAAGTGCTGGGATTACAGGCTTGAGCCACCGCACCAAGTGTTTTAAAGCCTGCAACCACCAATATTTAGGGTTGCTTCTCCACTATCTGGTAGAACGTTAACAATTTACTTCTAGCAAACCATCTTTTATTTTCCCCCAATAAACAATGCTATTTAAATGACCATTTATTTGGACTTAACAGAAAAATATAAAGTTCAGGACAACAACAGAGATATCTTCCAGAAAGTAAATCCCAGGACTCATTCAAATCAGGCATTCTTTCCACACTTATTTACCATGCAACTACTATGTGGAAACAACTGTTGTCAAGCACAGAATATGGACAAAAATCCAACTCCTAACCATGTGCCAATGATAATATAGAGACTCTCTTATTTGAAATGCTTCGGACCAGAAGTGCTTCATATTTCTGAGTTCTTTGGAATATTTGCATTATATTTGCTGGTCAAGCATCCCAAATCTGAGAATTTAAAATTTGAAAGGGGACAATGAGCATTTCCTTTGAGTGTCACACTGGCATTCCAAAGTTCCAGATTTTGAAGTGCTGGATTTCAGGTTTTTGGATTAGCGACTCTCAACATGTATTACCGTTGAACTGCTCTGAAACACTGTTTTAGTGAGAAATTTACAAACTAGGGAAAAGCTTAAGAATGACATTTTTTTTAAAAGCATATATATAAAGTATATCAAGGTGGAAGGGTGACATCACTCTGCCCTATAGTCAGAATGCTATCTTGGTTCTGAATGAGAAAGTTTGCCAAGCATCAATTTAAAGAGAACTGGAATTAGGCATACCAAAGAGAAAAAAGTTCCAGTTCAAGCCCAAACTAAGCTTCAATGCCCAAGTAATAAAAATCTTGGTAAATTATTTACAGCTCTTCAACACTTTCAGTCACTGCTTACTGGGTACCACCATATTGTGACCCCAGGACAGATGGAAGCCTCACTGCATCGTTCCTTCCTTCCTCAGAGAAGGTACTAAGAGATGTCACATACTTTCCTGGCTTTCATCTCCCCATCTCTCTGGTGGGCTCTTTTCATCTACATTAAACACGAGAGCTTCTCAGAACACAGCTTCATGCCTTCTTTTCATTTGTTTTCTCCTTTAGCCAGTGCTTCTCCAACTCTGGGCACTTAATCATTTAGGGATCTTGCTAAAATGTAGATTGTGGTTTCTTAGCTCTAGGGTGGATTGAGAATTCTGCATTTCCAATAAGCTCCCAGGTGACTCCCATGCTGCTGTCCCCAGACCACAGTTTGTGGTGTAAGTTTTCATTCCAAATCCTGAACCAGAAAAATCAATAAAGGCTGTAAGTTTTGTTTGCTTGTTTGAAAACAAGGTTTTGTCATGTTGCCCAGGCTGGAGGGCAGTGGCTATTCACAGGTAACATCATATCATACTACAGTCTCTAATTCCTGGGCTCAAGTGATCCTCCCACTTCAGCCTCCCAAACAGCTAAGACTACAGGCATACTACTGTCATGACTCCTTTTTTAAAAAGCAAATAATGACTATTTTAAAAGTAAATTTCTATGTAAAAGATGGCTGTGAACCCACAATTGAGTTAATAAAAATAAATCAATCAGAAACACATTGATACAGATTGGGAAAGACTGAGTCTGAGAGTATGATTCAATAGTTTTCTTAATGTAAGAAGTTACCAAATCACAAAGGTAAAGAGAAGCTCTGCTGTAGAAGAAGAGACATTGTACAATTTAATCAGCACTGTCAATGATGTTTTGCAAGTCCACATGTGGCTCCAACAGAATGTACCTTGAGGGTAGAGCCAAGGCATAGAACTCACTTAGACCAAACACACCCTGGAAAGTAGAAGCCAAAAATTATTAAGAAGACAATGAGGTAAGATGCCTAAGCAAGTTTTTGAGATTCTATATAAAACAGTCAAAAAATAGGACTTCATCATGTGGGGTTTTCCTGTAACTGACCAGGACCAGTCATTAAAAAAACAAACAAACAAAATATGTGGGCAATGAACATTGCTAACTGCATACTCAATACCCATCTCCCTTTGTCCCCACCAAAAGAACCCTGACTTCACCCTGAGCAGCAACAAACACAGCTAAAAGTTCTCACTTTCCCACATTGCTTTGAAGTTAAGGAAATATATTAAGTATGTAAAAAGTTCTTTTGAAAGAAATTAACTAAAGGTTTTCTGGGAAAACATTTTGCTTTCCTGATATAGCCATGGCCCATTTCTCCAGAATTCCTCCTCCCTCATCCAGCCTGGAAAACAGATGTAATACCAGTTTACTTTGGGACCATAAAGAGAAAAGTTACCAGAAGTCAAACATTTTGGGCTCAGGACCCCTTTATACTATAAAAAAATAAATAAATAAAAGGATTAAGGGTCAGGTATGGGGACTCACACCTGTAATCCCAGCATTTTGGGAGGCCTAAGTGGATGGATCACCTGAGATCAGCAGTTCGAGACCAGCCTGGCCAATGTGGTAAAACCCCATCTCTACTAAAAATACAAAAATTAGCTGAGCGTGGCAGCACATGCCTGTAATCCCAGCTACTCAGGAGGCTGAGGCAGGAGAATTGCTCAAACCTGGGAGGAGGAGGTTGCAGAGAGCTGAGATCACGCCATTGCACTATAGCCTGGGTAACAAAAGCAAAACTGCATCTCAAAAAAAAGATTAAGGTGATTATGTAGGGTTTCATCTATTGATATTTACCATATTAGAAATTAAAATTACAAATTTTAAAAACATATCTCTTCATTCATTTAGCATTAGCAATAAACCCAGTTAATATAAATAACATTTCGATGAAGTTAACTATTTTCTCAGTCAAAAAAATTAGTGAGCAAAGTGGTACTCTTGTATATTTTTGTAAATCTTTTATTTAATAGAAGACAGTTGGATTCCTGCATCTGTTTATGTATAAATCCCTTCTGATCTGTTGCTTTTGTGAGGACCCATTCAAAACTCCACAGTTGGTATAAAGATTTTTTTTTTTTTTTGAGATGGAGTTTTGCTCTTGTTACCCAGGCTGGAGTGCAATGGCGCAACCTTGGTTCACCGCAACCTCCGCCTCCTGGGTTCAGGCAATTCTCCTGCCTCAGTCTCCTGAGTAGCTGGGATTACAGGCACGCGCCACCGTGCCCAGCTAATTTTTTTTCACCATGTTGAACAGGATGGTCTCGATCTCTTGACCTCGTGATCCACCTGCCTCAGCCTCCCAAAGTGCTGGGATTACAGGCTTGAGCCACCGCGCCCAGCTCACATGCTTTCTTACCTCTTAATTTGGAGGAAGTGGAGGGGAAGGCAAGGGAGGGGAGGGGAGAGGAGGGCAGGCAGCAGGAAAGAAATGTTTCATCATGTACTCCATGGTACATGGGAACCACAGAAAGATTAACAGCTGACTCATCCTCAGAAACCAGGGAGGCCAGGGACAATGGAAGGACATTAAGAACTGAAAGGAAAAAAAAAAAAATCAATGAAGATAATTATAATCAGCAAAACTATCTTCAAAAATGAAGATGAAAAAGGCATTCATATATAAACAGAAACTCAGAGAATCCATTGCAAGCAGATGCACCTTAAAAGAAATACTACTCAGGAGGCTGAGGCAGGAGAATTGCCTGAATCCAGGAGGCAGAGGTTGCGGTGAGCCGAGGTCGCACCATTGCACTCCAGCCTGGGTAACAAGAGTGAAACTCCATCTCAAAAAAAAAAAAAGAAATACTAAAGGAAGTTCTTTGGGTTGAAAGCATGTACTGCCCAACAGTAGTCAAAAGTAATATATGTAACAGTAATAAGAGACAGGTGGGTACAAAGCTGTCATCATGATACTAATATCAGACAAAACAGATTTCAGAAAATTTTACCAGAGATAAAGAGGGACTTTTACTATGATAGGTTGCAATAAGGAAATGACATCACATGGAAATTCAAATCCACTGAAACAAATGAAGATAATGAGAAGTGCTAAGTTTAAAAAAACAAACTTTATAAACATATAATGCCCTCCTTTCTTTTATGTCTTTAAAAGACAGCTATATAAACTAATACTTGCTACAATGTACTGTTGGGTTTGCAACGTACATAGATATGTATGAACAATTATTAGCAAAATAAAGAGGTACATAGGAGAAATCATTTTATGTATTACAGGAATTAAATCAATATGAATCTGAGAAAATTGTTAGAAAAATATATACATATTGTAAACCTTGAAACAACCACTAAATAATTTTTAAATAGCATTAAAAATAACTGTTAAAAATCATTAAAGAAATTGAAATGTTACAATATAAAATAATGCAAAAAAAAGCAATAAAGAACACAGGAACAAAATTGGCAAGACACACAGAAAACAAAAAGTAAAATGGCAAACAAATCAAACTGTATCAATAATAGCATGAAATGCAAACGAATTAACAATTAAATCAAAAGGAAGGGTTTGTCAGGATGTGCAGAAAAAACAAAATCCAGTTGTATTCTAAGTTCAGGAGACACAGTTACATTCAAAATTATAAATAGGATTAAAGTAAAAGAAGCAAAAAGATACACAACACAAAACAACTGCTATAAGAAAGCGGTAGTCATTATATTAATATCAGACAAAACAGACTTAGGAAAATTTTGTTAGAGATAAAGAGAGACTTTTACTATGATAAGGTCAACCATCATGAAGCTAACAATTATAAATATATAAGCACCTAATATGAAAACCACAAAATATATAAAGCAAGAACAGAACTGAGTGAAAAACAGATGAACAATACTTGCAGACTTCAAAATCCTGCTTTCAACAATGAACAGCCAGGGTAGGTAAAAGAAGACTTGAACATCACTAAACCAACTTGACCTAACAGACAACCATAGAATACACAACCTAACAACAACAGAATATATATTCTTCTCAAGTGCATACGGAACACTCTCCAGGAAAGACTACAGAGCAGACAAACACCACAGAACAAACATCAGTAAATGTAAAAGGACTCAAATCAAATAAAATAAGATTCTGGCTACAAGAGAGTTAAACTTTAGAGTCAAATATTATTTATCAACAGCAGAAAGAAATTACCAAATTCACAAATATGGAAATTAAACAACAAAATCTGAAGTCACAAAATACCACACTTATATAATGCAACTAAAATAGTGCTTAGGTGGGTATTTATAGCTGTAAATAACAAGATTAAAGAAAGGTACAGAGAAAATGCAGTCATACTTAAGTCAGACAGGAAGGCGTACCAGAAACCAAATTTTCTGGCAATGTGATTTTGGACTTCTTGTGTCCAAAAATGTGAGAAATTAATTAAATTTCTGTTATTTAAGCCACCCAACCTATGGTATTTTGTTACGGCAGCCTGAGCAGACTAATACAAACATCTACTTAAAAACTACAGGGGCAGGGCATGGTGGCTCACGTCTGTCATTCCAGCACTTTGGGAGGCAGAGACAGGTGAATCACGAGGTCAGGAGGTCAAGACCACCCTGGCCAACATGGTGAAACCCCGTCTCTACTAAAATACAAAAAAATTAGCCAGGTGTGGTGACTCGTGCCTGTAGTCCCAGCTACTCAGGAGGCTGAGGCAGGGGAATCACCTGAACCCTGGAGACAGAGGTTTCAGTGAGCCAAGATCGCACCACTGCACTCCAGTTAGGTGACAGAGCAAGACTCTGTCTAAAAAAACAACAACAAAAAACAAAAAAAAACAGGTAACATTTATACTTCATTGTGAAAGACTGAATGCTTACTATCTAAAATTACAACAACAATTATGTCTGCTTTCACCATTTCTTTTTAAATTTTAAATTGTGGTAAAATACACAATATAAATATACCATCATATAAAATATGCATAATACAAAATTCACCATCTTAACCATTTTAAGTGTACAGTTCAGTATTAAGTATATTTACACTGTTGCACAATCTACAGAATTTTTTCATCTTGCAAAAACTGAAACTCTATACTCATTAAACAACTCCCTATGTCTTCCTACTCCCAAAACATTTTAAAAAAATTTTTACTTTGTTTCTATGATTCTGACTACCCTAGATAGTTTATATAAGTGGAATCATTACAGTATGTCTTTTTGTGATTAGCTCATTTCACTTAGCATAATGTCCTCAAGGTCATCTGTGCTGTAGCACATATCAGAATCTTTTTCTTTTCTTTTTTTTAAAGGAGTCTCGCTCTGTTACCCAGGCTGGAGTGCAGTGGCGTGATCTCAGCTCACTGCAACCTCTGCCTTCCAAGTTCAAGCAATTCTCTTGACTCAGCCTCCCAAGTAGCTGGGTTTACACACATGCACTACCACATCCAGCTAATTTTGATTTTTTGGTGGAGACAGGGTTTCACCATGTTGGCAAGGCTGGTCTCAAACTCCTGACCTCAGGCAATCCTCCCACCTTGGCCTCCCATAGTGCTAGGGATAACAAGCATGAGCCACCAAGCCCGGCCAGAATCCTTTTCTTTTTAAGACAAATAAACTATAGGCAATAAATGTACCATATTTTATTTATCCATTCATGCTTTGATGGACACTTGAATTGCTTCCACCCTTTGGTAGTGTAAATAATGCTGTTACGAACACAGGTATACAAATATGTCTTTGAGATGTGGCTTTCAATTCTTTTGGATATATACCCAGAAGTGGAATTGCTGGGTCATACAGTAATAATTATCTTTTATTTTCTGAGGAACTGCCATACTGTTTTCCACTGAGGTTGCGCTATTTTATCTTCCTATTAGCAGCACACAAACAGGGTTCCAATTTGTTCAGATCTTCATCAACATGTTTTAAACATATATATAACAGCCATCCTGATGGTTGTAAAGTGCTATCTCACTGTGGTTTTGATTTGCATTTCCCTAATGATCAGTGATGTTGACCATCTTTTCATATGTCTGCCAGTCATTTGTATATCTTCTTTGGATAAGTGTCTATTCCAACATTTCAGAATCAGATTATCTGTTGCTGTTAAGATGTAGGAGTTCTTTATATATTATGGATATTATCCCTTTATTAGATATATGATTTGTAAATATTGTCTCCCATTCCCTAAAAGTTGCCTTTCCACTCTGTCCACTGTAACCTTTGATGCCCAGATGTTTTAAATTTTGATGTAATCTAATTTCTCTATTTTTACTTCTGTTGCCTTTGCTTTTGGTGTCACATCTAAGAAATTTTTGCCAAATCCAACATCAAGAAGTTTCTTTCCCTGTTTTCTTTTGGGAACTGCACAGCTTTAAGTTGTAGATCTATTTTCAGTTAATCTTTCAACATGGTGTAAAGTAAGAGTCCAACTGTATTCTTTTGCATCTTAATTGATCCAGACCCCTGCCATCCCCTACCAATATCATTTGTTGAAAAGACTGTCCTTTCCTAACTGACTAGTCTTGGCACCATTGTGGGAAATCATTTGGCCAAATATGTGAGGCTTTATTTCTGGGGCTTTGTATTCTATTCCATTGGTTTCTATGTCTATCTTATGCCACTATGACACTAATTTGCTTACTGTAGCTCTGTAATAAGGTTGAAGTCGGGAAGCATCAAATCATCACTTTCTTCTTTTTGTTCAAGATCATTCTGGCTATTCAGGATCACTTGGGATTCCATAAAAATTACAGCACAGATTTTTCTATTTCTGTAAAATCAAAGTGACTGAGATTTTGATCTGGATTATAATGAATATACAGATTGATTTGGACAGTACTGTCATCTTAACAATATTAAGTTTTCCAATAAACATAGGATGTCTTCCCATTTATTTTGTGTCAAATTTCTTTCATCAATATATTGTAGTTTTCTGTGTATAAGTCTTTACCACCTTAGTTAGGCTTATTCCTAAATATTTTATGCATTTTGATGACATTTTTAAATAGGACTATTTTCTCAATATCCTTTTTGGATGTTCATTATTAGTATATAGAAACATAACGGGTTTGTGTGTGTGTTGATTTTATAACTTGAAACTTTGCTGAATTCATTTAGTTTGGTTTTTTGTTTGTTTTGCATGTACTCTTTAGGGTTTTCTATACATAAAATTGTGTCATATGTAAACACAGGTAATTTTACTTCTTTCCAATTTTGATGTTTTTTACCTCTTTTTCTTGCCTAATTGTTCTGGCTAGGATTTCCAGTAATGTGTTGAACAGCAGCGGCAAAAGCAGACGTCCTTATCATGACCCTGATCTTAGAGGAAAATTTTTCAGACTTTCACCAATGTCTATAATGTTAGCTTCAGACTTTTCATACATGGCCTTTATTATGTTGAGGTAGTTTCCCTCTATTACTAGTTTCTTGAATGTTTTCTACTATTCTTATTCATCATAGTGCCAGAAGTTACAGCCATCACAATTAGAAAAATAAAGGAAATAAAAGGCATATACATCAGAATGAAAGACATAAAAACCTTTATCTGCAAATGACATGACTGCTTATGTAGAAAATCCCAAGGAATCAACAATAAATAGCAACAACAAACTCCTAGAATGAGTCCAGCAAAGTCACAGGATACAAGATAGACATACAAAAATTAACTGCACTGCCATATATATATATATATCTCACATACATGTAATGATGAACAAAAGAACTCACAGTTACTATTACAGAGCCACTCTAAAAAAAAAACCTTAAGTATTTAGGTGCAAATCAGGCAAAACATAAATCTGACTGCTGAAGCTCCAAAAAAAAAATTAAATAATCTAAACATATAAAAAGACATACTGTTCCTGGAATGAAAAATCCAACATAATGAAAGCTGACAACTCTTCCCCAAGTTGATAAACAGCTTTAACATAATTCCTATCAAAATTCTAGCAAGATTTTTTTAAAAGATATAGACAGGTTATTCTAAGATTCACACAAATAGGCAAAGGAACTAGCATACTTAAAACAATCCTAAAGAATCCTAAAATAATAATAAACTGGGAGAAATCCATCCATTCAATTTCAAGAACTAATATATAACCAGAGTAATCAATACTGTGTAGAACTAGTGAAGAACCAGACATAAACATCAATGGAACAGGACAGAGAATTCAGTAATCAACCTATATATTAGGCCCAACTGATTTTTAAGAAAGCAATTCAATAGAGGAAAAAGAATTTTCAACAAATGTTGCTGGAGCAAAGCAATAAACTTTGACTTGATTCTCAAACTTATGCAAAAATTAACTCAAAATAGTATAATGTAAAACCATAAAACATTAAAAAAAAATAGGAGTAAATCTTCAGGATTCAAGGCTGGGCAAAGAGTTCTTATACTGACACCCAAAGCAGAATCCATTTAAGAAATTGAAAAATTAAACTTCATCAAAATCAGAAATATTTGCTCCAAGAAAGATCCCGTTAAGAGGCTGAAAAATAAAAACTATAGCCTGAGAGAAAATATTTGCAAATGAATAATCAATTAAGGACTACTATGTGGAATATAGAATTAATTCTTAGAACTGAACATTAAAAAAATCTAATTAGAAAATAGGCAAAAGATATGAAGGGACATTTTAATGAATAGAATACTCGAATGGCAAATAAGCACATGAGAAGATATTCAACATCATTGGCCATTAGAGAAACGGGATTAAAATCACAATGAGATATTACTACACACCTATCAGAATGGCTAAAAATTTTTTTAATAATGACATCACCAAATGTTGATGAGGATACAGAGAAACTAGATCAATTATACATTGTGTGCAGAAAAATAAAATGTGACAGTTATCCTGGAAAAAACGCTTTAAAAATTAAACATGAAACAGCTATAGCTCTTCTGAAGATTTACCTCAGAGAATGAAACATATGTTCACATAAAAACTTAGAGGTGGAGGATGAGTGGAAGATGGCGCTGTAGGACCAACTCAGGATTGCAGCTCCCAGTGAAATCGCAGAGGGTGAGTGCACGCTGCATTTCCATATGGATCTTTATTGCCCACAGACCAGGAGTAGGAGCTCCATGGGCCGCCAGCATGGCACTTTGGGCTGGCGCGGCTGTTTGGGCCAGGGCCGCAGCGCAGCAGCACTCCATACAAAATACACTGGTTTGGCTGCCCTGTTAAACCAGCAACTGGAGATTTTGGAACGCAGATTAGCACATTCATCTGATTAAATGGGACTTAAACAGAAAGCCAGCCCAGGAGATTCCTGGGCAGCAACGTGGTTTGAGCCAGTGCAGTGGGTCACTGCACAGGAAATCACACAAATCCCAGCGCCCTTGCAGCAGGCTACTGGAATACCTGGGAGAGAGTCAACCGTTGAACTTAAAAGAAAAAAATGGGGGCTCTGAGGCAGGCAGCCATGTGATCAGGCTCCGTAGGTCCCACCCCTACAAAAACAAACAAAACAGCAATTTGAAACCCTCAGGGTTGAGAGTTTCACAGCAAGCACAGCTGAACTCAGGACAGTGCAGCTCGGTGGGGGAGGAGCGTCCACCACTACCAAGGCTACTGAGGTACTCTGCCATTGCTGAGGCAGCCTACTGTTGCCGAGGCGACCCGCCATAACAGAGAGAGTCCACCACTACAGAGGCGAGCTGCCATTGCCACTGCAGTTCTAACCACACCCATATAAACAGGACTACAGGGAAATACACACAGCAGCAGGGCAGAGCCCACTGCAGCTCAGCATAGCCACTACAGACAAGAAGTGACTAGACTGCCTCCTTGCTGGGCAGGAAAGTGCAACAGATACTCATAAATAAAGACCTAACTCCCTGGGACAGAGCACCTGAGGGAAAAAAAAGGGGGGGGGGGCGCTTTATGAGTTCTGCTGCAGCAGACTTAAACGTACCTACCTAGCAGCCCTGAATGAACAACGGAGCTCACAGCTCAGCACTAGAGCTCCTATAAAATACAGACTGTCTCCTCAAGCAGCTCCCTGACCCCCGTATATCCAAAGATTCACCTCACAAAGGACTGATCAGACTGCCATTGGGCGGGCATCATTCAGGAACGAAGATAGCAGAAGAATCTAGTAGCAACCCTCACAGTTCCGCAGCTGCTACAGGAGTTCCCCAGGCAAGCAGGGCCTGGAGTGGACCTCAGCAGTCCTACAGCAGTGGGGCCAAACTGGTAGAAGGAAAACTAAGGAACAGAAATACTTCATCATCAACAATCTGGACGTCCACTCAGAGACCCAGTCAGAAAATCAGCAACTACTCAGACGACAGGTGGATAAATCCATAAAGACGAGAAGAAACCAGTGCAAAAAGCAAGAAAACACCCGAAACCAGAACACCTCGCCTCCTACAAAGGACCAAAACTCCTCATCACCAAGAGAACAAAGCTGGACGGAGAATGAGAGTGATGAAATGACAGAATCAGACTTCAGAAGGTGGGTAATGAGAAACTTCCATGAGCTAAAAAAACATGTTCTAAATCAATGCAAAGAAACTAAGAACCTTGAAAAAAGATTTGAGGAAATGATAACAAGAATGGACAACTTAGAGAGGAATATGAGTGAATTGAAAGAGCTGAAAAACACAACACAAGAACTTTGCGAAGCATGCACAAGTTTCAAGAGTCGAATTGACCTAGCAGAAGAAAGGATATCAGAAGTCAAACATCAACTCAATGAAATAAAACGAGAAGCCAAAATTAGAGAAAAAAGCACAAAAAGGAATGAACAAAGTCTCCAAGAAATGTGGGACTATGTGAATAGACCTAATCTACATTTGATAGGTGTACCTGAATGTGACAAAGAGAATGAATCCAACCTGGGAAATACTCTTTAGAATATTATCCAGGAAAAATTTCCCCAACCTAGCAAGACAGGCCAATATTCAAGTCCAGGAAATACAGAGAACACCACAAAGATATTCTGCAAGAAGAGCAACCCCAAGGCACAAAATCGTCAGATTCACCAGGGTTGAAATGAAGGAGAAAATGCTAAGGGCACCCAGAGAGAAAGGTCGGGTCACCCACAAAGGGAAGCCCATCAGACTCACAGCAGATCTCTCGGCAGAAACCCTACAAGCCAGAAGAGAGTGGGGGCCAATATTTAACATCCTTAAAGAAAAGAACTTTCAACCCAGAATTTCATATCCAGCCAAACTGAGCTTCATAAGTGAAGGAAAAATAAAATCCTTTGCAAACAAGCAAGTACTCAGATTTTGTCACTACCAGGCCTGCTTTACAAGAGCTCCTGAAAGGGGACCTACACATAGAAAGGAACAACCAGTACCAGCCACTCCAAAAACATACCAAATGCTAAAGAGCATCAACAAAATGAAGAATCTGCATCAACTAACGGGCAAAACAGCCAGCTAGCATCAAAATGGCAGTATCAAATTCACACATAACAATATTAACCCTAAATGTAAATGGGCTAAATGCACCAATCAAAAGACACAGACTGGCAAATTGGATAAAAAGCCAAAACCCATCAGTGTGCTGTATCCAGGAAACCCATCTCACATGCAAGGATACCCAAAGGCTCAAAATAAAGGGATGGAGGAAGATTTACCAAGCAAATGGAGAGCAAAAAAAAGCAGGAGTTGCAATTCTCGTCTCTGATAAAATAGACTTTAAAGCAACAAAGACCAAAAGAGACAAAGAAGGACATTACATAATGGTAAAAGGATCGATATAACAAGAGCTAACTCCTAAATATATATGGAACCAATACAGGAGCACCCAGATATATAAGGCAAGTTCTTAATGACTTACAAAAAGACTTAGACTCCCACACAATAATAGTGGGAGACTTTAACACTCCACTGTCAATATTAGACAGATCAACCAGACAGAAAAATAACAAGGATATCCAGGGCTTGAACTCAGACCTGGAACAAGCAAACTGATAGACATTTACAGAACTCTCCACCCCAAATCCACAGAATATACGTTCTTCTCAGCACCACATCACACCTACTCTAAAATTGACCACATACGTGGAAGTAAATCACTCCTCAGCAAATGCAAAAGAATGGAAATGATAACAAACAGTCTCTCAGATCACAGTGCAATCAAGTTAGAACTCAGAATTCAGAAACTAACTCAGAACCGCATACAAACTGAACAACTGGCTCTTGAATGTTGATTGGATAAACAATGAAATGAAGGCAGAAATAAAAAAGGTCTTCGAAACGAATGAGAATGAAGACATAACATACCGGAATCTCTGAGACACATTTAAAGCAGTCGCTAGAGGAAAATATATAGCAACACATGAGCACATGAGAAGAGTGGAGAGATCCAAAATTGACACCCTATTGTCAAAATTGAAAGAGCTAGAGGAGCAAGATCAAAAAAACTCAAAACCCAGCAGAAGACAAAAAATAATTAAGATCAGAGCAGAACTGAAGGAGATAGAGACACGAAAAACCCTTCAAAAAAAATCAATAAATCCAAGAGCTGGTTTTTTGAAAAGATCAACAAAATAGACAGACCACTAGCCAGACTGATAAAAAAGAAAAGAGAGAATGACCAAATCAATGCAATAAAAAACGATACAGGGGAAATCACCACAGATCCCACAGAAATTCAAACCATCATCAGAGAATATTACAAACAACTCTATGCACATAAACTAGTAAACCTAGAAGAAATGGATAAATTCCTGGACACTTGTGTCCTCCCAAGCCTAAACCAGGAGAAAGCCGAAACTATGAATAGACCAATAACAAGATCTGAAGTTGAGGCAGCAATTAAGAGCCTACAACACAAAAAAAGCCCAGGTCCAGATGGGTTCACAGCCGAATTCTACCAGACACACAAAGAGGAGCTGGTACCATTCCTTCTGAAACTATTCCAAATAATCCAAAAAGAGGGAATCTTTCCCAAATCATTTTATGAGACCAATATCATCCTGATACCAAAACCTGGCAGCGATCCAACAAGAAAAGAAAACTTCAGGCAAATATCCATGATGAACATAGATGCAAAAATCTTCAATAAAATATTGGCAAGCCGATTGCAACAGCACATCAAAAAGCTTATCCACCATGATCAAGTAGGATTCATCCCAGGGATGCAAGGCTGGTTCAACATATGCAAGTCTATAAATGTAATTCACCACATAAACAGAACCAAAAACAAAAACCACATGATTATCTCAATTGACGCAGAGAAGGCCTTTGACAAAATTCAACAGCCCTTTATGCTAAAAACCCTCAATAAACTCGTTATTGATGGAACCTATCTCAAAATAATAAAAGCTATCTACAACAAACCAACGGCCAATATCATACTGAATGGGCAAAAACTGGAAGCATTCCCTTTGAAATCTGGCACTAGGCAAGGATGCCCTCTCTCACCACTCCTATTCACTATAGTACTGGAAGTTCTAGCCAGAGCAATCTGGCAAGAAAAAGAAATAAAGGGTATTCAAATAGGAAAGGAGGAAGCCAAACTGTCTCTATTTGCAGATGACATGATAATATATCTAGAAGACCCCATTGTCTCAGCCCCAAATCTCCTGAAACTCATAAGCAACTTCAGCAAAGTCTCAGGATATAAAATCAATGTGCAAAAATCACAAGCATTCCTATACACCAATAACAGACTTAAAGAGAGCCAAATCAAGAACGAACTGCCATTCACAATTGCTACAAAAAGAATAAAATACCTAGGGATACAACTTACAAGGAACGTAAGGGACCTCTTAAAGGAGAACTACAAACCACTGCTCAACGAAATAAGAGAGGACACAAACAGATGGAGAAACATTCCATGTTCATGGTTAGGAAGAATCGATATCGTGAAAATGGCTATACTGCCCAAAGTAATTTACAGACTCAACGCCATCCCCATCAAGCTACCATTGACTTTCTTCAGAGAACTGGAAAAAACCACCTTGAACTTCATATGGAACCAAAAGAGAGCCCGCATTGCCAAGTCAATGCTAAGCAAAAAGAACAAAGCAGGAGGCATCACACTACTGGACTTCTAACTATACTACAAGGCTACAGTAATCAAAACAGCATGGTACTGGTACCAAAACAGAGATATAGACCAATGGAACAAAACAGAGGCATTGGAGGCAACACAACATATCTACAACCATACAATCTTTGATAAACCTGACAAAAACAAGCAATGGGGAAAGGACTCCCTATTTAATAAATGGTGTTGGGAAAACTGGCTAGCCATGTGCAGAAAGCAGAAACTGGACCCCTTTCTGGCACATATACACTAAAATCAACTCCAGATGGATTAAAGACTTTAACATAAGACCCGACACCATAAAAAACCTAGAAGAAAATCTAGGCAAAACCATTCAGGACATAGGAGTAGGCAAGGACTTCATGACCAAAACACCAAAAGCCAAAATAGACAAATGGGACCTAATCCAACTCCACAGCTTCTGCACAGCAAAAGAAACAGTCACTAGAGTGAATCGGCAACCAACAGAATGGGAAAAAATTTTTGCAGTGTACCCATCTGACAAAGGGATGATATCCAGAATTTACAAAGAACTCAAACAGATTTACAAGAAAAAAACAAACAAGCTCATTCAAAAATGGGCAAAGGATATGAACAGACACTTTACAAAAGAAGACATGCATGAGGCCAACAAACATATGAAAAAATGCTTATCATCACGGCTCATTAGAGAAATGCAAATCAAAACCACATTGAGATACCACCTCACACCAGTTAGAATGGCGATCATTAAAAAATCTGGAGACAACAGATGCTGGAGAGGATGTGGAGAAATAGGAACACTTTTACACTGTCGGTAGGAGTGTAAATTAGTTCAACCATTGTGGAAGACAGTGTGGCGATTCCTCAAGGACCTAGAAATAGAAATTCCATTTGACCCAGCAATCCCATTACTGGGTATATATCCAAAGGACTATAAATCGTTCTACTATAAGGACACATGCACACGAATGTTCATTGCAGCACTGTTTACAATAGCAAAGACCTGGAACCAACCCAAATGCCCATCAATGATAGACTGGACTGGGAAAATGTGGCACATATACACCATGGAATATTATGCAGCAATCAAAAATGATGAGTTCGTGTCCTTTGTAGGAACATGGATGAATCTGGAGAACATCATTCTCAGCAACCTGACACAAGAACAGAAAATGAAATACCGCATATTCTCACTCATAGGTGGGTGATGAACAATGAGAACACATGGACACAAGGAAGGGAGCACTACACACTAGGATCTATTGGGGGGAATAGGGGAGGGACAGCGGTGGGGGGAGCTGGGGAGGGATAGCATGGGGAGAAATGACAAATGTGGGTGAAGGGGAGGAAGGCAGCAAAACACACTGCCACGTGTGTACCTATGCAACTATCTTGCATGTTCTGCACATGTTCCCCAAAACCTAAAATGCAACTTAAAAAAAGAACGAAAGAGCCAAATGCTTTATAATCATGTAACCTTCAGTTTATTTTCAAATGTTTGGATGTCACTTTGAAATACAAAAGTATTTCTCAGGCACCTATGATCTGATTCCTATCTTAAGTGCCGAAATCTCCTGAAAACTTCTGATTTATGTCTTTATAAATTCAAATCCTAAATGTAAAATAAAATAAAAAATTCGAGATACTTTTGGGCTGGAAATTCTCTTTGAGATTTCTACGAGCACCTGTGAAAGATGACAAAAACTTATTCTTTCACAGTAAACAAAACAAAAAGGTACTGGAAATAATTGCATTTGTTTGTTTACTGTTGATGAAATTGCATGGGAGCAATGAGCAAATCAAAAGAGATTTGTCAATGCTCTGTCATGATTAGCTTCTGTTTATCAAAGTCCCGATGCTGCTCTGCACTGTATAGCTGTTATCAGTCTTATATTTTAAAATGTTAATTCAGTTACAACTTCACTTTTTAAATTTGAAATCAGCATCTTCTGGGCCAGTGGTTTTCAACTGGGGATTCACATAATTTACTACAGAGATGGAGTTTCATTAATATACAGAAGCTTAGGAACTACTCCAGACTTGTTAGATCTTTTCACTTGATATTCTGGATACATTATTGGTACATTGTATCTAGGATTATTGCTGTATTTCAAGAATCATTTATCTGTAAAGTTTATGCTCATCTGTTTTAATAAACCAGACATATTTATTACATCCTTTGACTACAGTTCATTACATTTTGTCTAAAATTTTTTGATTGACTTTATTATCTTGCTTTGCATGTCACAGAAACCAGATCTCCTTGTCAGTTATATTTTTCTCAAAATAAACTCTCAACAGATCTTTTATTTTTTGAAAATCATCAGTAAAAACTTAACTGCAACTATTTTAAGTGTTTTTATTTACAAACATTTATTTGTTGCTGTTTTAGTCTGATGCTACCCTCAAAGCCTTTTCAATCAGCTACAGGCATGAAGACTGCATAGGAACCTCATGGAAAATAACTATGCTGGGTACTTTAGGGCACAGGCTTCTAATGATATTGCTTAAACAACTTTCAGATCATACCAATGGCCTAAGTCAGAATTTCCAGGACTCTTAAGACGTAGTGAATGGGTTCATAATACTGCGAATCCCACATCCAGTGGAAAAAGGCTGAATAAGCTAATGAGAGATGATTGTAGTTTCTGACTGGAATACTGTTCGTATTGTTTCAATGTTCTATTTTCTGGACATATAAGGACGCCTTTTTCCTTCCTCTTAAAGCTATCTATAACTCATAATTTAGTAGACTCTGCTTTTGTATACTGAAATGAAACACTTGTAAACATTCTCCCTTCTCGAGCCCTCCGCAGTTCAGAAACTTAATACATATTCTCATTTTCAGGGGAATAAAGTTATTTGCATAGATTAAGAATCTGTCCTTCTTTTTACTAGAACATTAAGTGGAAATATTGGTTTTGCAACTAAACTCACATTTGAAAATGATGCTCATTAAATCAAATATGACTAAACACTTTTGAGAAAAGTTCTGGAACTAAGAAACTAAGACTGACTTTACAAAGCCATGCTTGAAAAACCTTCTTTGGAAAAACTGGCTTACAGAGTTCCCAGCCTTGCGGGTGAGTAAGAAAAGCCACTTCCTGGGAGGCCCAGGAGTCTCAGGATATTTTAGGGACCTCAAGAAATAATGAATTGGTTTTTTGTTTTTTTTTTGAGATGGAGTTTCGCTGTTGTTACCCAGACTGGAGTGCAATGGCACAATCTCGGCTCACTGCAACCTCCGCCTTCTGGGTTCAAGCAATTCTCCTGCCTCAGCCTCCCGAGTAGCTAGGACTACAGGCGCGCACCACCATGCCCAGCTAATTTTTGTATTTTTAGTAGAGACAGGGTTTCACCTTGTTGACCAGGATGGTCTCGATCTCTTCACCTCGTGATCCACCTGCCTCGGCCTCCCAAAGTGCTGGGATTATAGGCGTGAGCCACCGCACCCGGCCAATAATGAATTCTTATAAGTAAAACAGTTGAAATCTGATACAGAGTTCTCAGCTTGGCTTCCTAGCCTTAAGATCACTAATAACAAGAGGCTTTAAAAAAAAAATCCAATCTGCAATTCCTAAAGAAAATTTGCAGCACACCAAACTTAAGAACTTTAAGGAACTTTTAAGACTCCTGCTGTGCCCAGCTGAACATTATCTTAACCAGTGATCCTGGGGAAAGAAGACTAAATATCTCTTACATGCCTGACTTGAAGAGTAGGGTAGGGAGAAGATGGAATGAGAAAGTAGAATAGTCTCTCAAAATTTTAAATGAATTCTAACATAGGGAGGTTGGAAACTAGAATTATTCAGCTTACAGATGCTTTCAGCTTGTGCACAGAGAGAAGGCCATGTGAGGACACAGAGAGAAGGCGGCTGTCTGCAGGCCAGAATGAGGCCTCACCAGAAACTGCAAATTGCCAGACCCTGATCTTGGACTTTCCTACCTCCAGCACTTTGAGAACATGAATTCTATTATTCAAGCCATGTAGTCTGTGGCATTTTCTTATGACAGCCCAACCAGACTAATACAGTTAGTAAAATGGATTCAGGAAAATTATGACATAATCTACATGTATCTCAAATATAAAAGGTAAAGCCATCTTAAGGAATAATGAAAATGGTATAAAGTACCATTTTACAAGAAGTTCAATTTTGAAATAAAATTTAGTCCATATTTTAGTCACTACAATCTTAACTCAGGAAAAAGACAATTAGATCACAGAAGTTAAAAGGGGAAAATCTACATCTTACAAAACTGTATTTCATCAAACTAAGGTAATTTAATTAAAGTAATGCCAAAAATGCATCAATATTTGTCTTCAGTATAATACAGTCCAAATTTATAGTCACGTGATTATCTGTTTCCGCTGCTGCTTTCTTCTTTAAACCTCATTGTGACAATAATGAAGTAACAAGCAACTAGAAAATATATGACACAACCAAGCAGAAGACCATTAATAGCCATGCATTTGTCCTAGGTCATTCATCTAGAATCTCTGGATTTCAGCTTTCTCCTCTATAAAGTGGACTGTATGGAAGGAAGAGGGAAATAGAGTTAATGAAGATGACTCCTTTGGTTCCTCTGAGAGTCAAATGTCTATGAGGAATATAGTGCCCTGCTTAGCACTGCTCAGCACCACACACTGCAGTTGAAAATTCACTCCCAAAGTTAGGAATAAATGGATTTATAGTTCCCCAAGCCTCTCAGATACAGATTGAGAAATTAAACGCTTTTTTAAAGTTACATATAATATATGATTAGAATCATAATCATATGTAATCAACAGTAATGTACCGAAGAATACAGTCTTTTTCAAATCCTTTCTCCATTAAGTATTTTTCATTTTCTGAGTATGAAATAAGGGTCTGCTGAAAACAAACGTCTTTGTATTTATTGTTGACTTTTTAAAAAATCTTAGTTATACATCAGTTAAATGAACAGATAAATTTCTGCCATTTTAAAATAATGCATCCAATAAATACAAAAAATCTTGAAATAATCTGGGTCAATACAAGTCAGAATGCATTTGCTATAAAAGTTATTACAGAAATTATAACACTGTAGCTACTTCCTACAGTGCTACATGAGCAAGTAACCTTTCTAGAAGGGCAGTTAATGGTCTTTAGCGCAGAATGGACTCATTCAGGAATACATTTATTGACCACCTACTATGAGCCAGGTCCAGGTCCAGCCCTTGGGAATGATGAGTGAACAAAACAAAGATCCCTGCTATTTAGGAGCTTAAAAAACAGTGTAGAAAGAGATTGTCCATTTTCTCGGTTGTCTCAGAGCTCAGAGCTTATGTGTTTAGAGGACATTTGTTAGATTCAAAACTATAAATGATATATTTACTGATGAAACAGTATATGCAATTTGGCCTGGATTCCTTAATACTCTGGGGTTTTTTTTTTTTTTTTCATCTTTACTATTTTCAGGTCCCTACAGCTCAAGAACATCTCATAGCATCAGCAAAATTAACAGGGACAGCATCCACACAAAATCAGACTGAGGGAGCAGACCTGCCGAATGAAATGACGTGTCTGGCTTACACACACACACGCGGTTAGAAATAATATAGACAAACAGAACAAAGATGCATTTTTCCGTCCTATGAGAAACTAAAAGATCTTCCCAGAACGAAGGCTCCAGTAGAAAGAATTGGAATGGCTTCTGAAAACAATACTTCCTCTAGAAAACAGCAAGAGAGCCTGCAGCTGTGTTCATTCAAATTATGAACTCAGTTGTCTTTCTGAGGATTTTTCAAAGCCCTAACTCTATAATTTGACAACATTATATCAATAAAAAAAGATTTTTTGATATCAAGAATAAGATGATACATTTTAAAAAGCTAAAATTTATATATTTAAATGCTTACTGGCTTCAGAATACTTTTCACAATTTCAAGAAACAGTTTTATTAGAAACAAAGTACATCTTGAAAATGAAATTAAATGGCTGGGCATGGTGGCTTACGCACCTGTAATCCCAGCACTTTGGGAGGTCGAGGTGGGCGGATCATGAGGTCACCAGATCAAGACCATCCTGGCCAACTCAGTGAAATCCCATCTCTACTAAAAATACAAAAATTAGCTGGATGTGGTGGCACATGCCTGTAATCCCAGCTACTCGAGAGGCTGAGGCAGAAGAATCCCTTGAACTAGGGAGTTGGAGATTGCAATGAGCTGAGATCACACCACTGCATTCCAGCCTGGTGACACAGTAAGACTCCGTTCCAAAAAATAAAATGAAAATGAAATTAAAATTAAATTTTAAGTTTTTCTGGCTGGGAACCTCAAGTGAGGCATCCTTGAGCAACAACTCCATTCTACACATCTGTTCCATAAGGCCTAATAGCATCCCAGCATCAGTGAGAAACCAGGCACAGCTGACAGGGCACGTCTCCTACCTGAAGATTCCTTTTCCAACAAGAATGCATTGGTGTGTGCTCAGTGCTGCACTTCCCTGCAGCACAGTCCTCTGTGCTTGTTGCTGGGGGACAGGCACTGCCTGCACAGCAGCTGCCACCCTACAGCTGCCAGCAGTGGCACATGGCTGGCTGTCGCAGCTGGACTTTTGAGGGCTCACTGAAGCCCTCAGCATAGCACTCCCACCATCAAACTGGATGGACTAACTACTTCCTCCAGCTGACCTTCAGAGAATGCAGAAGTGAATGAATAATTCATGACAAGTGCATTCCAGCAACCAATTTCCCCTCAGCCTCTAGTCTCCCCAAGCAATCTGCAATGTAAAGATTCTCAGCCTTACTTGGTGGCATGCAAGGAATGAAAGTTCAGTTTCCCGTCAGTGATAGTAAATGTTACCGGATCCGTTTGCTCTTCCCGTATGCTAACTTGTCATCCAGACTTACTTGAAATATTTTTTTTTAAATGTAGAAAAGGTAAATGATTAACCACAGATGTCTGACAGAACAAAACAAAATTTCTTTTTCTCCATAAAACCCACACTACATAATGAGTTCTGGATGCAGAAAAAGCAGCAAAATGCTTGCCCTACGATCAGCAGGTCAGTATTCACAGTTAGCAAAAGATAGTTCCTGCAGACCCAAGAAAATCATCACAGGGTGGGGGAGGGAAGCTCTGTGTATCAATGCCAGGAAACAAACTGCTTCAAGGGGGGATTTTCCTGGTTTCAGGCTATAAATAAATCTTTATCTCATTGGTATTCTTCTAGGAAGCACATGAATATTCATTTTCACCAATATGTCCATGCTTACATATTTCCAAATGAGTTATATCTAAAAAAGTAAATTTTCTGCAACTTAAAATCAGCATTCCAAGACAAATTTGAACTAGAGAATGGAAGGCCCATAATGGTACCATCTCAGCTGCGCCTGTAGACAGTCCAATCACCTGTAATGTTCTCCATCTGTTTCCCATACTCATCTATTTTTCTCACTGCTCCAAGGTTTTCTTCTGCACTCACTGTAAACATCTCAAGCTTTTGCTGTCAGTAAGGTAACTTTTCAGCCATGAGTATCCTTTTCCTTGCTGCTTCTAATTTATTTGTTGTTCTGCAACAAATAAGTTCCTTAAGTGTTTCTTGGCCCCGTATTTTCCCTTTTCACCTCATTCTGTTATTTTATCACTTCTGAACTAGTGTTTTATAAACTTCTAGTTCCTATTAAACTATTCCACAGTACTTGGGAATTCTCTTCCTTTTTTGAAAGGAAATCATTATTTTTTTCCAGAACAGACTGCATTCTTCTACTATATGCACTGAGCCTTTCTCTGTCCGTCCTGCCATGTGTACAGAGGCCTTGCCGTGTCTCCTCATTGCCTTCTACTTCACAAGGACATTCGATCTGGCTTCTCTGTGTGTGATGCTGTGTTGTCTAGGAGAACCCTTCTTCTTCCAGCTATTGGGAGCTTGTGCCATATTCAAGGGCAGTTCGTGGAATGTCATAAAGAGACAAAGGAACCAGTCTCTACTGAAAGTCCTAACTCGGCTCTGTTCTCCCAGGGATATCCTTTTCCTCAACATTCTGCAATCCTCTCAATGTCTTATGAGAGTGCATGTCCACCAGAAAGAGGCTAGGCCAAACTGTACTCTTCCTTTTTTGGAAGTCACATTCCTTTTTCTCTAAATCCTGAGCACCCACTCCCCTACCCCATCCCATGAATGAGGGGATAAGAGGGCGTATCACCTGAGGTGAGCCTCACACTGTGAGCAATGTGTCCCTTCTTCCACTTTCTGTTCTCTAAAGAGACTTGTTTCCTTGATGTTCTCTTCTGTCCTGCATTGTTAACTCCCAGTTTCCTAATGAAGATAATCAGCTCTAAGGTTGATCACTATTCTTGTCTTCTCTACTTCCTTCCCAGCTTAGACACAGATCATAAAATAGTGATCTCCAGTATGTTTCACGTGGCTAATTATTTTTGTAGAGAGAGGGTCTTGCTATGTTGCCCAGGCTGGTCTCAAACTCCTGGCCTCAAGGGATCTTCCTGCCTCGGCCTCCTAAAGTGCTGGGATTATAGGTGTGAGCCACTGTGCCTGGCTCAAACTGATTATTAAGAATTAAGTGTGGGATGGGCACAGCGGCTAACACCTGTAATCCCAGCACTTTGGGAGGCCAAGCAGAGTGGATAACCTGAGGCCAGGACTTCAAGACCAGTCTGGCCAACATGGCAAAACCCCATCTCTACTAAAAATACAAAAAATTAGCTGGAAGAGATGGCACACACCTGTAATTCCAGCTACTTGGGAAGCAGAGGTTGCAGTGAGCTGAGATGGCGCCACTGCACTCCAGCCTGGGTAACAGGGTGAGGCTCCGTCTCAAAAGAAAAGAAAAGAAAGAAAAAATCAAGTGTGGCCAAGAGTGCTCAAAAAATTAAAAATCCTCAGAATTAATAGAGACATAAAGATCATCTAGTCCAACTCAATCCAGAGCCTCAATCTACAAAATGGCACCCCCAGCTGTTTTCCCTTAACACTCCCAGAGAGCTCTCCAGCCACCTGCCAAGGCAGCTAACTCTATTCACTCTGCTAATATATATATATATTTCCTTATCAGGCTCATCCTTTGGCCTGCAATATTTATGGGAACACTTGATTATAAAAGCAAATTAAAAGGACAGACAGTTTAGCACAATGGTGGCAACAGTGGTGAGGACAGCAGCATGAACAAGTCAAAACATGGACACCAAATTTCCCTGGAGTATCAGTTAGCTGACAGTAGAGTTGTGAATCCAATAGCACTTAACCAAGTTATTACAATTTGTTCTTATGGACTATACACGTGAACAATTCCACCGATGTTTTGGGGCCTCCTTCCATTCCGCATCCCGAATAGTAATATGAATATAATGTAAAAGGAGAACCTCTTCTATAAGAAGGGCTGATAATAGTTTGGATATTTGTCTCCACCAAATCTCATGTTGAAACCTAATTCCCAGTATTGGAGGTGGGGGCCAGTGGGAAGTGATTAGATCATTGGGCCTGATCTCTCACAAATCGTTTTTAGCACCATATCCTTGGAGCTGTCCTAATGACAGAGTGATTTCTCAGGAAATCTGGTCATTTAAGAATGTGTGGCACCTCCCCCCACCTCTTGCTCCTGCTCTCACCATGTAAAATAACATTTTCCCTCTGCCTTCTATAAGCAGCCCAAGGCCTCACCAGAAGCTGAACAGATTCTGGTGTCAAGCTTCCTAAACAGCCTACAGAACCATGAAGTTCTGTAAAAGTATTAAACCTCTTCTTTACAAATTACCCAGTCTCAGGTATTTCTTTACAGTAACAGGAGAGCATTACATAAGGGCTAATAACTGCTATAACTAAAACTTTACAAAGAAAGACTCTGGAATATAGTGCCCTTTACATTTTCTTCTATAACTTCATGAAAGTCTATATTCTCCATGTCCTCCTTAGCAGACTGATGTTTGGGTGCACAAATCTTAAGTATATAACATGGGCAAGGATTTGCAATGTTTCTCCATGACAAATGTCAAACAAGAATAAGGGATGGCTAGGCAATATTAATTATAAGTGATAAACTAATCCTCTAATTGTAAGATGATCATGATCTTAGTCAATCTGTTTCTTGAATTTAAATTAAAACTTAACTTTTTTGTGTTATCAGCTTTTTGTGTCTACGGCTTCTCAATCATTGTCATCTTTTCTTACGTTCTCGTTTTAAGTATCTCTACTCTGGGTTTAAAATTCCCACTGAAACAATCAGTCTGGAAAATCTTGAAATCTACACAAGTGCTGTTAAAGGTACTTCTCCCAGAAACTAGCTTTCCTGGCAGCTAATACAAAAGGTGATGAGTGCACATCATATCCCAAGTGTCTCAAAAGAATTCTGGTTGCTCTTGGTTGTCTGAGGTAAGAGGCCTGATGACTATGGAGGGGCAGGTTTTCATCAGAATTATCAATGAGGGCAAGGTGATAGTTATCAGGCAAGTCCTTCCAACCTCCAGAAGAACTCTGCATTAAAGCTGGACTGCTCCCAGAGTATCTGCGATTCCATGATCACAGTGCCACATTAATACAGAAAAGAGAGCACTGATGACCCAGAATGCAGTTTGCAGCTTGATGACATATGTATTCTCCCACTGCTGACATTACAACCAAGACCTCAGAACTCTTATGACGATAGCAATGGTATGTCCTTGAGGCAGCAGGAAAGATAATAGGAAAGTATCAACAACCTACCTGCCTGCAGTTCACACATTCATAGATTTTCCCTACCTAGGCCACTGCTCTGAAGACTCTGACCTGAAGAACTTTTGCTTTCCATGATCTTCAAAACCTGCCTCTTCAAACACCACCCAATACTCTAGATGAGACATCCAGTTTGTTCTGACCTTTACTATACATATGTTTGGTCCTTCCAGGATATCGGGACTTCCTCAACTCCTAACAGATTGCCCAAGGGAGCATCCTATGGAATGGAAACCCATCAAACCTTTCCACATTATCTCTGTAATGCCAATCCTGCTCAACTCACCAGCAAACTGTAACCCCTGGAAACTGGTATGGCTCTAGAGCCCTCTTGTAACTTAAGTGCCACATTCAAGAACATTCCTAAAGCTACCAGTATCATACTATTGCTCTAGGCCAGAATGGCTCTAATAAAGCATGTGTCACTCACTAATTAAAATGACTTAGCTTTTAAACCACGTACTTGTCAGAGACCTAGTAACACCTTCATCACACTTCTTTTGTCAGTGTTACAAAAGAAGTAACAAGGATCCCATCACCGTAAAAGCTCTAAAAGACATGCTGGAAGGGAGTCTGCACATACAAAAAAACTTCTGACAGACTTTACCAACTGCTTTTTTTTATTTGCTCTTAAAATGAAAATATAGTATGTGAGTAAAAATTTAAAGTGCCATTTATAAATGACTGATTATATCTTCATTCAAGCATGGATAGCATGTGGGTATGTATCATCCCTTTGTTGGTGGGTAAGGTATCATCCTAACAATAAGGAGTTCCTAACTCTATTACATGACAGAAACAGGTAAACAACTAACAGATATGACTATGTGGTAAAATTAAATAAACACCACATCAGAGATAATAAGAATACTAGTTTCTTGTATTCGCCCACTACTACCCATCCATCAACAATGAGAACAGAAAGGAAGGAGACATAAGGGAAGGTTTGGGAAGTTAGTAAGTAGAACTACTATAATAATCTAGATCAAGGGTCAGCAAACTTTTTTTGTAAAGGGCGAGACAGTAAATATTCTCTATTATACCTACTCAATTCTGCCATTGTCAGACAAAGTAGCACAAGGAAATGAACATGACTCTATGAACGTGACTCTATTCCAGTAAAACTGTATGAACACTAAAATTTTTATTTCATATCATTTTCATGTATCATAATTTAATCTTTTGACTTTTTTCCAACCATTTAAAAATGTAAAAACCATTTTTGGCTAGCAAGACATACAAAAACAGCAGTGGCTGGATTTGGACCATCGGCTATGATTTGCCAACCCCTGACCTACACGGCTGCCTGAAATAGGGCAGTAGCACCAGGGCAGAGAGGAAGGATGGACAAAGAAAACATTTCAGAGTTGGAATCGGTAAAACTTATTGATGAGTGAGGTGTTAACAGCAAACAAGGCAAAGGGAGCTCCCTAGTTTCTAGCCCAGGTGACTCAAAAGGAATGTCATGAACAGTAAGAGCAGCAGCTCTCCTTCACCTGAAGAGGACAACTGCACCTGGACTGCACCATTGCCCAGGTGATGAGAACTATAAACTCAGCAGCAGTGAGCCAAGGTTCAAATCCCACCTTCATCAATTACCACATGCCCAACCTTTTTGATTCTCAGCTTCCAAATCAATCCATAAAATGATCAGGACCACAACAGTAATGCCTACTTCAAAGGGTTGCTGTGAGAATTCAATTTAGTAAGTTAACCTATGGAAAGTTCTTGGGATAGTGCTTGGCTCACAGTAAAATATAAGTGTTAGCCATTATTCAAAACAAAAACATTTTAATCCATAAATATAAGTTATAGAGGCAATTTATAAATACCTTACATGGGTTTACTTAAATACAGTAAAAAACAGTATTCACACTAGTAAACATTCTTAAACATTTAAGCAATCGGTGAATACTGGACATAGCATACAGCATTATTTAAGCTAAATTATATCAAATTAAGTTCCTTTAATACTAGGGGGAAAACAATCAATGCTGAAGTAATGTTGGCCAGGATAAAAAGCACAAAAGTATGTGTGGTTCAGGGCAAAGCAAAGTTGGTCTTCAGAGTTAGAATGGGACAAGGGTCTAAAATTGGTGACAAGTACAATTCTGGTCTGGGCTAGTCACCAGATTTCTGGGGGCTCCATCAGGCACTTTTGTTATGTTCTAAGCACTTATCCACTCTATAAATTCCATTCTACCAAACATGAGGGGGTGTGAAGCAAATACCAACGTGAGATTAACACCTGCTGCAATTACTGTACTTCTAAAAACTAATCAGTCTGACAGCAAGAATGTAATCACATTTTTAATTAGGAGATGGAAATTATAAAATATTTTAAATCGGAATATTTCATATGATTTGATAAAAAGAAGCATTAACTACTTTGTTGAATGATATGCATTTCAACTGAAAGAAATCGCAAAATATTCTTAACCTTGTTCTTTATCTGTAATATTTTGAAAAGTTGCTGTTCAAAGGTATATAGCTTTCTAGTTCATTACCCATCCTAGCAACTAAACCTGTGAACAGCTAAAAAAAAATCAGCTTATCTTTAATTATGTTACATTGTTTAGAAAACTATTTTCATCATTTGAAACTCACTCTGCTTTGCTTTTAAGGGTCTTTCCCCCAAAAGTTTTTCACTGAAGAACAATTGATGGGGAATGAAAGAGGTGAAGTCACTTTTATCAATCTATCTATGATATATCTGAATACAGAATGTGCCCAAATGCCTTCATTTTGAAGCCTCCTGAATAAGACAGGAAAAGATAAACTGCCTAGGTAGGTATACTATGATTTGATTAATCAGTTAAAAGATTACCCAAAACCAATAATTTCAAGTATCGCTTTGTTTGATGACCTGATTTTTATTCCCTAGGACAATATAGGAAGGGTTAGATAAGTCACCCACTGGCCTTTAAATTGTTTTATATCATTTACTGTTTATTATTGTCTACCACAACTCTTTGTTCATCTCACATTTGGCAAGCATATTCTTTTATTTCCCAAAACATGATTTGAAAAGCTTTAAATCTACAGAAAAGCTAAAAGAATAGTACAATGAATACCTGTGTGTCCTTCACCTAGATGCATATCAACTATTATTAAGTTTGCCCCATTTGCTTTTTCCTTCTCTGATACACATATTCTGATGCATAAAATTAACTGTAATTCTATCATTATCATCTAACATATAGACAATATTCAACTTTCCCAGCTGTCCAAACACACCTTATAGTTACTTATGTTTTCTGACAGATTCCATCAAGTTATACATATTACACCAGTTGTCTCTTTAGTTTTTTTTAAATCTAAAATAGTCCTCCCACATTTTTCTGCTTTTAATGATAAACAACTTCTACGGTCAGGGATTCAAAGTTCAAATTTTCCCCAAGAAATTTTTAGTATTACCTTGAATTTAACAAAATAATTTTTTCAGTTATTATCAAAGTTTTCTTGGTAAAAGAAGCAAGCCTTGTGACTGAGTTACATTTGGGATGACAACTCTCAGTGGATTTGTGTGGGAGGCCATTGAGGCCAGAAGTACACTCACTGAGTGACAATCTCCCAAAAAGCAACCATTTCATCTCCACCACTTTCCGGAAAATAGGCAGTCTCCTCTAAGTTTAGTAAGAACCCGTGGTCACACTGCTAATAGATGAAAAGATCTTTGCTCTCAGGGAACAGACATCTACACACCTTGTAACAATCCTAGGGTGTACTACAAATCAGTTGAGTACATCTTTCACAATTAGCGAGTCTGACTCTGCTTAGAAGTTCTAATTACATACACAACTAGTAATATATAAGCACTATACCTTAATCAGCCTAAGCCCTAACTCGAAACCAAAGCCCTGAGGCAAAAGATGCTATTAAGATGTCCTTGTGACCAGGCATGGTGGCTCATGCCTGTAATCCCAGCACTTTGGGAGGCCGAGGAGGGCATATCACAGGTCAGGAGATTAAGACCATCCTAACACGGTGAAACCCCATCTCTACTAAAAACACAAAAAACTTAGCTGGGCATGGTGGCACATGCGTGCAGTCTCAGCTACTCAGGAGGCTGAGGCAGGAGAATCGCTCGAACCAGGAGGCAGAGGTTGCAGTGAGACAAGATCGTGCCACTTGCTCCAGTCTGAGCAACAGAGCGAGACTCCATGTCAAAAAAAAAAAAAAAATGTCCTGCAACTCTACCACTGTTCATGTATTACCTGAACAGTGTAGATCCAACAGCAGTCCCCTGCTCTGATTTAAAAAAAACAAAAAACAAAAAACCAGACTTCCAAAATGTGGTAAATTGATTTCTTAAGAAACAAACATGATAGGAACACTTTTACACTGTTGGTGGGAGTGTAAATTAGTTCAACCATTGTGGAAGACAGTGTGGCGACTCCTCAAGGACCTAGAAATAGAAATTCCATTTGACCCAGCAATCCCATTACTGGGTATATATCCAGAGGATTATAAATCATTCTACTGTAAGGACATATGCACACGAATGTTCATTGCAGCACTGTTTACAATAGCAAAAACCTGGAACCAACCCAAATGCCCATCGATGATAGACTGGACTGGGAAAATGTGGCACATATACACCATAGAATATTATGCAGCCATCAAAAACGAAGAGTTCGTGTCCTTTGTAGGGACATGGATGAACCTGGAGACCATCATCCTCAGCAAACTGACACAAGAACAGAAAATGAAATACCGCATGTTCTCACTCATAGGCGGGTGTTAAACAATGAGAACATATGGACACAGGGAGGGGAGCACTGCACACTGGGGTCTGTTGCGGGGAATGAGGAGGAACAGCGGGTGGTGGGGAGTTGGGGAGAGATAGCATGGGAAGAAATGCCAGACATAGGTGAAGGGGAGGAAGGCAGGAAAGCACACTGCCACATGTGTACCTATGCAACTATCTTGCATCTTCTTCACATGAACCCCAAAACCTAAAATGCAATAAAAAAAATAATAAATAATAAAAAAAAGAAACAAACATGAAAAACATACAAATTCAGCATTAGGATGACTGGATGAAAGGGTTGACAGCTCATTCCCTATGCAAAAGTGGTATGGAAGAAAGATATAAAACATTTCAAGCCAGGTGTGATGTCTTGCTCCCATAACCCCAACACTTGGCCTCCCAAGTGAGCCATAATTGCACCACCACCACCATTGTACCTCAACTTGGCAACAGAATGTCTCCCCTGTCTTTTAAAAACACAAAACAGGCCGGGTGCGGTGGCTCACACCTGTAATCCCAGCACTTTAGGAGGCTGAGGCGGGTGGATCACAAGGTCAGGAGTTCAAGACCAGATTGGCCAATATGGGGAAACCCCATCTCAACTAAAAATACAAAAAATTAGCTGGGTGTGGTGGCATGTGCCTGTAATTCCAGCTCCTTAGGAGGCTGAGGCAGGAGAATCACTTGAACTCAGGAGCCAGAGGTTGCAGTGAGCCCAGATCCTGCCATTGCAGTTCAGTCTGGGCAACAGGGTGAGACTCCATTTCAGAAAAACACACAGACACACACGCATATATACATAAAACAAAACTATTAAAAATGGGATCTAATTAAACTTAAGAGGTTTTGCACAGCAAAAGAATCTATCATTAGAGTGAATCGGAAACCAACAGAATAGAAAAAAATTTTTTCAATCTACCCATCTGACAAAGGACTAACCAGAATCTACAAAGACCTTAAACAAATCTACAAGAAAAACACTAACAACCCCATCAAAAAGTGGGTGAAGGATATGAACAGACACTTCTCAAAAGAAGACATTTATGCAGCCAACAAACATATGAAAAAAAGCTCATCATCACTGATTATTACAGAAATGCAAATCAAAACCACACTGAGATATCATCTCACGCCAGTTAGAATGGTGATCATTAAAAAACAGGAGACAAAAGATACTGGAGAGGATGTGGAGAAACAGGAACACTTTTACACGGTTGTGGGAATGTAAGTTAGTTCAACCATTGTGGAAGACAGTGTGGCTATTTCTCAAGGATGTAGAAATAAAAATACCATTTGACCCAGCAATCCCATTACTGAGTATATACCCAAAGGATTATAAAATATTCTATAATCTAAAAGACACATGCACACATATGTTTACTGCAGCACTGTTTACAATAGCAAAGACTTGGAACCAACCCAAATGCCCATCAATGATAGACTGGATAAAGGAAATGTGGCACATATACACAATGGAATATTATGCAGCCATAAAAAGGATGAGTTCATGTCCTTTGCAGGGATACAGATGAATCTGGAAACCATCATTCTCAGCAAACTGACACAAGAACAGAAAACCAAACACTGCATGTTCTTACTCGTAAGTGAGTGCTGAATAATGAGAACACATGGAAACAGAGAGGGTAACATCACATACCGGGGCCTGTTGCGGGGTGGGGAGGCTAGAGGAGGAATAGCAGGAGATAGGGAGGATTGGAAAGGAGTTAACATTAGGAAAAATACCTAATGTAGATGACGGGGGGATGGAAGCAGCAAACCACCATGGCACGTGTATACCTACCTAACAAACCTGCATGCTCTGCACATGTACCCCTAAACGTAAAGTATAAAAAAACAAAAACTATTTGATGCACAAATGAATGAAAAAATATGGGTGTGCAGTCTATTTCTATTCATGTGCAAGTATTTTTTTAGAGGAAACCAAACAATATGGAAAAAAATATACAGTGAGGTGACCATAAATAAGGCATTTATCTTTGGGGCTGTTTTATTCATGTGTAAAATAAGGAAGTCATCTTAATAACATCACATATCAAAAGCCGTTAACAACTATTACAGAATACTAGGACTGTAATATTATTTATTGAAATCTCTGCATTAAAAAATACATTTGGGGCCCAGTATGGTGGCTCACATCTGTAATACCAACACTTTGGAAAGCCAAGGTGGGAGGATGGCTTTAGGACAGGAATTTGAGGCCAGCCTTGGCAACATACCAAGCTCTTATCTCTATAGAATAAAAAATGTATCCAGGCGTGAAGGTGTATGCCTATAGTTCCAGCAACTCAGGAGGCTGAGGTGGGAGGGCCACTGGAGCCCAGGAGTTCAAAGCTGCAGTGAGCTATGATCACGGCACTACACTCCAGCCTGTGAGACAGAGTGAGACTCAGTCTCTAAATTAAATAAATAAAAGCAAAGAGTGAAAACTAAAAGAGTCGTTTTCTTATTTTCAACAGTTATTGACAATATCCAAAAATGTATCTGTCACCTAGTTGTCCAGTTCACACAGGACAGCTACAAGAGAGTAGTAACAACCAAGAAATCATAATCAAGTCCTACAGTGATACTAGACAAATGTATTCATACACCACCTTGACTCAATTTATATGCAACACACTGAAACCAACTGCAAATGCTTCACTTACCACATAACCAGACAAGACTCTTGGTTTTACCTAGATTATATGAACTCTTAACTAGCAAACTCTCACTAGACCAACATCCACAGAGGTCAGCTACAGTTATTCTGTGCATTCCTTTTGTCTCTAAACTCTGAATAAAGAGAACCATTACCAGTTGCCAAGTTTTATGTGAGAATTGGCTGAGATAGGTAAGCTGCTAATATATAAAATAGCTGGAATCGATATTGTTAGTTTTTTACTAACATTTAAAATTGCAGGACCTCAAAGCTGCACATACTTTTATCTGCATTTAAGCTTCAAAATCTACATATGCAAAAGAAAATATAGCAGTTCAAATTGGTCAACTTGAATTTAATGTTTCATAATAACATGCTCTTTTTTAATATCTAGAAGACCATCACAACTCCTCTTTATTTTCAAAGAAAACTACCCTACAAGGCAGAAAATGACCATTTAGTAAAGAACTCATCTTGGTTCTTAAATGTTAAGCATGCTAGAACTTTCTATACATGCTTGAGCCAACTAGGAGATATTCCCAAGGGATTTCAGTGATAGCTTTGATTACCAAATAGGAAAAACATACTTGGAAGCAGAAGTGAAAGAATCACTCCAGGTACCAAGGACAGATAAACAGGTGACGAAGAAATTCTGGTTTCCAAGTATGAGAATATTAATCTCTTAAGGCCCTTGCAGGTAAGGTAGATGGATAATTCAAGAGGCCACAGAAATGATCTCACAGATGGTGATGCCTAACCAAACAGTAATCTGCAACAGGTTTATTTTAAAGATGCATATTCATCTCTTCATGTACACATACTTTTATATAAAAGCTAGAAATGGTCTAAAAGACAGTAACTAGAATGCTGAGAGACTCAGCTAATAATATGTGAGATGAGGGATTTTTATCCTGTAGAGGAAGACTGGCAGTTCCTAGATGCAAAAAGTAAAAGTGTCAGTAAGAGAAAGCTATAGAGTTTGTTCTTATACTGGATCTCAAATCTCTGGTAGCCAAAAAAAACCCACAAAATAACTGCCTTCGGAAGTAGTGGGTTAGCATCAGGGGAGATGCCCTAATGGTGCCCTAAAAACAAACTGGCCATGATAATACAGTGTAGGTTCAAGCATTAAACTGGGAGTTTGCTTACATGGCTCTGGAGACACTGTAATGTTAAAACTCAAGTTTTCTCCAGGTTCCTTACATTAGATTTTTATTATTTAAAAGGGAAAAATTCATCTAATAGAGAAGAGAGAATAATTTTTCTTTTTTCTTTTTTTTTTTTTTTGAGACAAAGTTTCACTCTTGTTGACCAGGCTGGAGTGCAATGGTATGACCTCGGCTCACCGCAACCTCCGCCTCCCAGGTTCAAGCGATTCAAAAAGAGATTAATTTTTTTTTTGAGACGGAGTTTTCGCTCTTGTTACCCAGGCTGGAGTGCAATGGTGCGATCTCGGCTCACGGCAACCTCTGCCTCCTGGGTTCAGGCAATTCTCCTGCCTCAGCCTCCTGAGTAGCTGGGATTACAGGCACGCGCCACCATGCCCAGCTAATTTTTTTATTTTTAGTAGAGACCGTGTTTCACCATGTTGACCTGGATGGTCTCGATCTCTAGACCTCGTGATCCACCCGCCTCAGCCTCCCAAAGTGCTGGGATTACAGGCTTGAGCCACCGTGCCCGGCAAGAGATTAATTTTTAAGATGTAAAAGTGTGGTGATTCTGTCTAAAATACTGTTATCACTTGAACATTGTGAGGTCATTTTTTCAAAAGATGTTAGGTACAAGTGAACACAATATGATCTGTCAACACTCAGGTATTTTTAAAGCAAATATGAAATGTGTTTACATGACCATCATCCTGATGCTGCATGGTAAAATCCTCCTTTTGACCTCAGTGGCAGGACAATAGGCCAAAAATAGGAGTTTGTAAATATGTAAAAGAAAATGCCACTTTTATTTTCTATGTAGCTTAAATATAAGTTGATCAATGAATTACCTTTTTGCTTATCACCTTTCAGGAATCCTGGGATACAGACCAGTTCTTTCAGGATCTCATTTTCAAGGAATACAGGGCAGAAAGTTGAAAAATGTATTTTTTTGGAACTTGGGTTCCAGACATGTAGAAGAATTCCAGATAATTTATGCAGAGACTCCACCCTTAAGAAGGGGGAGAACAACTCCCCAGTCTTTAAAGGTAGGCTATGCATAGTGACTTCCTTCCAAAGAATACAGTACAAAAGGGGAGAAAAAGAGTAACTTTACAGTGGAAAACCTGACAGTCACCATCTCAGCCAGGTGGTCAAGAAAATCAGTCATAAATCAGGTTGATACAGTGTACTCAATTTGCTGTGATTAAACAATATATTATATCTGGGACTTCCTTCCCAAAACCTATAACCCTAGTCTAGTCATAAGAAAAACATCAGATAATTACCAGTAGAAGGACATTCTATGAAATACTTGATCAGTACTCTTCAAAACCGTCAAGGTAATCTAAAACAAAGAAAGTCTGAGAAACTGTCACAACCAAGAGGAGCCTAAGGAGACACAACAACAAAATGTAATATGCTACATCTTAGAGATAAGATCCTGGAACACAAAAGCAGGGAAATCTGAATAAAGTGTGGACTTTAATTATAATGTATTCATATTAATTCACTAACTGTGATGAATGTAGCATATTATTTTAAGGTATTAATAATATGAGAAACTGGAAGCTCAGTTCAAGATGGCTACGTAGAAGCAGCTAGTATGTGCCTCTTCCGCAGAAAGCTCCAAAACAGCGAGTAGATATTCACCCTTCAAATAGGTCATTTAAACAGAACACTGGAATTCAACTGAAGAGCAACAGGAAGCACGGAACACAAAGGAGAAGGAAACAAGGGAGGTGCTCAGCCAGGACTGCTGAGAGATGGAAGAAGCTTCTAGATGCTGAGAAAGGATAGATGATGAGAGACTCCCAGGGCTCCACATTCCCACCATGGACTTTTGCAAAGCTAGCTGTGGGAGACCCCCCTGACCCTCGCAGGGTCTCACAGGTATCCAGCCTAACAGAGTGAGTTGCCTGGAGATTGTGGCAGAGGCATTGCTCAAACTGAGATGGAGTCCACAAGCTTCTGAGCCCTGAGCAGCTGCTGCTATCAACCACCAAACCAGGAAGGAAGAGAGGAGGCCAGGCACTTTTACATAACCTAAGAACAATGATGCCACTGCCACTGCTGCTCCAGGCTGCTGTGGTCTGAGGTGTAAGCCAACCCCACAACTGCCTGCCTCCCTGACAGCTGTCTACCTAGCTGTTCCCACTGAGAGGAGCCTACTCTTCCTGGTAGCAGACCCACAACACAGGATTGCTTGAAGCTAGCAGTTTGAGACCAGCCTGGGCAACACAGTGAGACCCCATCTCTGCAAAAAATTTTAAAAATTAGCCAGGTATGGTGGTACATGCCTGTGGTACCAGTGATTCTAGAGGCTGAAGCAGGAGGATCACTTGAGCCAAGGTCAAGGCTACAGTGAGCTGTGATTGCATAACTGCACTTCAGCCTGGGTGAAAAAGTAAGACCCAGTCTCTTTTCAAAAAAAAAGGATCAAGCATCAACCCTTCTGTGGCCACCTCAGCTTGCTCTTCCCTGCAAGCACCACTGATTGGCCTGGTGGTCCAACTGGACAACCCAATACAAAATTTTCTGTCATAAGCATATAGCATAGAAATAAGTATATTGAAACTTCTGCTACCCCAGTTCTGCAAGAGAACATGAGCCTACTCATATACCCAATACATTGCTACTATAACTGGCATTTGATAAAGTCACCACACTAAGGCTATCTATAACCAAGGAAATGTTTTACCACCTGAAAGTACACAAAACCAAAGTCGGAAAACCCTCCACAACATAAATTATAGTCATATCCTCAAGAGAAGGAATCCTATCCAAATGAAAGTAATTTTTTTTTTGAGATGGATTCTTGCTTTGTTTCCAGGCTGAAGTGCTTCCTTAGTTCAAGTGATTCCCCTGCCTCAGCCTCCCAAGTAGCTGGGACTACAGGTGCATGCCACCATGCCCAGCTAATTCTTTGTATTTTAGTAGAAATGTGGCTTCACCATGTTGGCCAGGATGGTCTTGATCTCTGACCTCGTGATCCGTCCACCTCAGCCTCCCAAAGTGTTGGGATTACAGGCACGAGCGACCACATCTGGAAGTAATTTCAAATATAAGAAAAAGATAGTTTATTCAGATGAGAAAAAACTAAATAATTCTGGACGTATTAAAAAAAGTGTTATGACACCCACAAAGGATCAAATTACCTCTAGTAATGGATCCCAACCAAAATGAGATCTTTGTAACACCTGATAAATAATTCAAAATAATTTATTTTAAAGAAGTTCAATGATCTCCAACAAAAAACTGAAATCTGAGACAAAAAAAAAAACTTAGGATTTTCATGAAAATTTAGCAAAGCAATAGATTTTTCTTCAAAAGAAAAAGTGGAACTCCTGAAAATGAAAAATTTATGGAGGAAATTATGAAATACAGTTGAAAGCTTTAAAAATAAACTGGACCAGGCAAAAGAAACTCAGAGAGTGCAGATAGGTCTTGCAAATTAACAAAGTAAGAACAAATTAAGCAAGAATTTTTAAAAATAAAGCCTTCAAAAAGTATGAGATTAAATAAAATATGAAAACCTATGAGTGCTAGGTATTCCTGAGGGAGAAGAAAAAATAGAGTTTGGAACACCTATTTGAGAAAAGAACTGAGAGAAAACTTTCCTAGTCTTCCTACAGATTTAGACAATAAGTTACAAAAGATTAAGAGAACTCCAGGTAGACACATTGCAAGACAGACTTCACCAAAATAATCATCAAACTATCCAAAGTCAGTGTGAAGGGAAAAATCCTTAAAAAGTATCTAATCACCTATAAAGAGAATCGCATCAGAGTTACAGTGTACTTCCTAGCAGAAACTTTGCAAGCCAGAAGAGACTGGGGTACGATTTTCAGACTTCTTAAAGAAACAAACAAACAGTTAAACACAAATTTTATATCCTGCTAGAATAAACTTTATAAATAAAGGAGAAATAAATGTTTTTCCCACACAAGCAAACACTAAGGGAATTTGCTTTTATTAGACCAGATCTGCAAGAAATGCTCAAGGGAGTTCTAAACATGGAAATGAAAGGTTGATACTTGCCATCATAAAGCACGCAAACGTATAAAACTCATAGGTCTTTAAAAACAATTAACGCATGAGACTATAAAGCAACTAGATCAAATTATGACAGAAACAACACTTTACATATCAGTGTTAAATGTAAATGGATTAAATGCTCCATTTAAAAGACACAGATGGGGGCACAGTGGCTCACATCTGTAATCCAAGCACCTTGGGAGACCAAGGGGGAAGATAATTTGAGATCAAGAGCTGAAGACCAGTTTGGACAACACAGGGACAAAATTTTTTTTTAATTAGCTGGGAACTGTGGCACACCTGTAGTAACAGCAACATGGGAGACTGAGGAAGAAGGATCGCTTGAGCTCACGAGTTTGAAGCTGTACTGGATTCCCTACAGCCTGGGCAACAGAGCATGATCGTGTCTCTTTTTTTTTTTTTTGAAACAGAGTCTTGCTCTGTCACCCACGCTGGAGTGCAGTGTTGAAATCTCAGCTCAGTGCAACGTCCACTTCCCGGGTTCAAGAGATTCTTCTGCCTCAGCGTCCCAAGTAGCTGGGATGCACATCTGACTAATTCTTCTATTTTTAGTAGAGATGGGTTTTCACCATGTTGGCCAGGCTGGTCTTGAACTCCTGACCTCGTGATCGGTCCATCTCAGCCTCCCAAAGTGCTGGGATTACAGGCATGAGCCACCATGCCTGTCCCAAGATCTTGTCTCAAAAAAAAAGAATATATAGATTCACTACATGGATTTTAAAGTCGTAATACAATCATATGCTACTTATTTTTAAAACTTCATCTAATTTGTAAAGATACTTAGAGACTCAAGGTAAAGGGGTGAAAAAAACATATTCCACACAAAAACCAAAAGCAAGCAGGAGTAGCTATAGTTAAATCAAATAAAACAGACAACATAAATCAACAACAGGAAAAAAAGACAAAAGTAGTAATCATACAATGATAAGCAGATCAATTCAACAAGATAACAATCCTATGTATGTATACATCCAACACCAGAGAACCCGGATTCATAAAGCAAATACTACTGGACCTAAGAGACAGAAAGCAATTCAATAATAGTGGGAGATATAGGATGTTTGTCCCATCCAAATCTCATGTTGAAAGGTGATACCCTATGCTGAAGGTAGGGACTAGTGGGAGGTGTTTGGGTCATGGGGGCAGATCCCTCATCAATGGCTTGGTGCCATCCCTGTAGTAATGAATGAGTTCTCACTCTTATTAGTTTACACAAAAGCTGGTATAAACTAAAAGAGCCTGGTGCTTCCTCCTCTCATGTTCCTTCTATTGTCAAGTGACATGCTAGCTCCTCTTTGTCTTCCACCATGAGTAAAAGCTTCCTGAGGCTTCACCAGATCAGATGTTGGTACTATGCTTCCTGTACAGTCTGCAGAAAGTGAGCCAAATAAACATCTCTTTTATAAATAAGAGATATCATCCTTCATAGTCAATTGGGGACTTCAACACCCCACTGCCAGCACTAGACAGACCACTGGGACAGAAAATCAACAACAACAAAAAAACGCTGAATTTAAATTGGACTCTAGAACAAATAGACCTAAAAGACATTTATACAGCAAGCTACCCAACAATCACAGAATATACAGTCTTCTTATCAGCATGTGGAACATTCTCTAAGACAGACCTTATCTCAAGGCGTGAGGCAATACATTTTTTAAAAACTGAAATCATTTCAAGTGTCTTCTCAGACTACAGTGGAAAAACCTAAAATCAATCCCAAGAAGGACTCTCAGATTTATACAAATACATGGAAATTAACCTGCTCTTGGATAATTTTGGGGTCAGTGATGAAATTAAGATGGAAATTTAAAAATTTTTTAAACAAATGAAAGTAGATATACAACATACCAAAACCTCTGGAATACAGCAAAAGCTTATAGTGTTGAATGTAAATGGATTCAAGAAAGAAAAGTTTATAGTGTTAAATGCCTAAACCGAAAAAAACAGAAAGACCACAAATTAACCTGACATAACAGCTTAAGGAACTAGAAAAACAAGAACAAACCAAACCCAAAGCTAGCAGAAGAAAAGAAATAAGGAAGAGCAGAACTAAATAAAAGTCAGATCATAAAAACACAAATAAAAGAAAAAAAGTTGCTTCAAAAAAAAAAAAAACAAAATTGACGGACCACTAGCTATACTAACCAAGAAAGAAAATTCATATAAGCACAATCAGAAATTAAAAAGACATTACAAATGATACAACAGAAATACAAAATATCATCTGAGTCTGCTATGAACATCTCTACACTCACAAACTAGAAAACCTAAATGAAATGGGTAAATTCCTAAAAACATACAACCTCTCAAGAATGAACCAAGAAGAAAGAGAAAGCCTAAAGAGGCCAACAACCAGTATTAAGACTTGACCAGTAATAAAAATTTTAAAAATCTCCCAACAACAAAAAAGCCCAGGACCAGATGAATTCACAGCCAAATTCTACCAGGCATACAGAGAAGAATAAGTACCAATCCCATTGACACTGTTCTCCACAATTGAAAAAAAATCCTCTCTAACTTATTCTATGAAGCCAGTATCACCCTAACACCAAATCCAAGAAAGGACATACAAGAACAGAAACACAATCAATCAATACCCTAATGAACACAAATGCAAAAACACTCAAGAAAACACTAGTAAACCAAATTCAACAACACATCAAACAAGATAATACAACACAATCAAGTGGGTTATATTCCAGGGATACAAGTATAGTTTAACATACAAAAATCAATAAATATGATCTGCCACATAAACAGGACTAAAAACAAAACCATACTATTATCTCGATAGATAACAGAAAAAGCATTTGATAAAATTCAGCATTCTTTCATTATAAAAACCTCTCAACAACCTGGCGTAGTAGGAACATACCTCAAAATAATAAAAGCCTATCTATACAAGAATCCCACAGCCAACATCATACTGAATGGGGAATGGTTGAAAGCATTCCCCCTAAGAACTGGAACAGACAAGAATCCCCACTCTCACAACTCTTACTTAAGACTGTACTGAAAGTCCTACAGGGCCAGAGCAGTTAAGGCAAGAGCAAGAAAGAAAACACATCTAAATTGTAAAAGAGGAAGTTAAACTATCTGTTTGCTGATGATATCATTTTACGCCTGGAAAATTCTAAGACTCCTCCAAAACACTCCCAAATTTGATAAATTAATTCAGTAGAGTTTCAGGACACAAAAATCAACCTACAAAAATCAGTAGCGTTTCTTTTATTTAGTTGGGTTTTGTTTGTCTGTTTCTGAAACAGGGTCTCACTCTGTTACCCAGGCCAGACTGCAGTGGCATGGTAATGGCTCACTATATCCTCAACCTCCTGGGCTCAAGTGATCCTCCCACCTCAGTATCCCAAGTTGCTGGGACTACAGGCATGAGCTACCACCCCTAACTAATTTTTGCATTTTTTGTTCAGAGGAGGAATCAGTAGCATTTCTATACAATAATAATAATCAAGCTAAGAACCAAACCAAGAAGTCAATCCCATTTACAATAGCTACCAAAAAAAAAAAAATACCTAGGAGTATCCTCAACCAAGGATGATGAAAGATCTCTACAAGAAAAACTACAAAATACGGATGAAAGAAACACAGATGACAAACAAATGGAAAAACATCCCATGATCATGGATTAAGGAATCAGTATCGGCCAGGCACAGTGGCTCACGCCTATAATGCCAGCATTTTGGGAGGCCAAGGCGGGTGGATCACGAGGTCAAGATATCGAGACCATCCTGGTCAACAAGGTAAAACTCCATCTCTACTAAAAATACAAAAATTAGCTGGGCATCGTGGTGCGCACCTGTAGTCCCAGCTACTCGGGAGGCTGAGCCAGGAGAATTGCCTGAACCCAGAAGGCAGAGGTTGCGGTGAGCCGAGATCACGCCATTGCACTCCAGTCTGGGTAACAACAGCGAAACTCCGTCTCAAAAAAAAAAAAAAGAATCAGTATCATTAAAATAACCATACTATCCCCAAAAGAAATCTGCAGATTCAATGCAATTCCCATAAAATACTAACATTGTTTTCTCATGAAATTAGAAAATACAATCCTAAAATATATACGGAATCAAAAATGAGCCTGAATGGCCAAAGCAATGGTAAGCAAAAAGAACTCTTGAGACATCAAATTACTTGACTTCACATTGTACTACAAGGCTATAATAATCAAAACTGCTGTAGAAACAGACACACAGATCAATGAAACAGATTACAGAACCAAAAATTAAAGGCACATGCCTAGAGCCAAATGATCTTCAACAAAGTCAACAAAGACATACACTAGGGGAAAAACACCCTATTCTATACGTGGTACTTGGGAGATCTGGATAACCATATACAGAAGAATGACACTGGACCCATATCTCTCATCACATACAGAAATCATCTCAAGATGGTTAAAGACTTAAATGTAAGTCCTGAACTACAAAGATTCTAGAAGAAACTGCAGGAAATTTCTTTTTGACATACCTAGAACCTCAAAAAGAAAAACAAGAAAAATGGAAATAGACAAATGGGACTTAATTAAAATAAGCGGCTTCTACACAGCAAATAAATAATCAACAGAGAAAATAGACAATCTACAGAACAGGAGAAAATAATTGCAAACTATGCATCTTACGAAAGACTAATTTGTAGACTCTACAAGGAACTCAACTCTTAACAAAAAAGTAACCCTATTAAAAAAACGGGCAAAGGACATGAACATACATTTTGCAAAAGATGATATACAAATGGCCAAAAAACATTTAAAAAGTTCAACTTCACTAATCACCAGGGAAATGCAAATTAAAGCAATGAGATACCATTTCGCACCAGTCAGAATGGCTATTATGAAAGTGTCAAAAACCTTAATAACAGATGTTGGCAAGGATGCAGATAAAAGGGAATGCTCATACACTGTTGTTGGGAGTCTAAAAATAGTACAGCTTCTATGGAAAACAGTATAGAGACTTCTCAAAGAACTAACAAATACCATTTGATCCAGTGATCCCACTACTGAGGATCTATCCAAAGGGAAGGAAATCATTTTATCAAAAAGACACCTGCCCTCAAATATTTACTGGAGGACTACTCACAACAGCAAAGATATAAAATCAATCTAAGTGCCCATCAACGGATGACTGGTTAAAGTAATCCACACCATGTAATACTACTCAGCTATTAAAAAAAGAATGAATTCATGTTTTTTGCAGCAACATGGATAGAACTGGAGGTTAACTATCATATGTGAAATAACTCAGAGCAAGTCAAATATCAAATATTCACACTTACAGGTGGGGGCTGAAAAATATGTACATAGGGCAGAGAGTGGAACAGACACTGGAGACTCAGAAAGGTGGGAGGATGGGAATGGGTAAGGGATGAGAAACTACCTCATGGGTGCTTACGGACACTATTCAGGTGGTATTTACCACTATGCAATATACCTGTGTAACAACACTGTACTTGTACTAAATCTATAAATAACAACAATATAAGAAACTGGGTATCAGGTATATGAAAATACTCCATCCCAGCTTAACAATTTTTTTGCAAATCTAAAACTAGACTAAAATAAACTTTTTTGTTTTTTTTTTTGAGACGGAGTTTTGCTCTTGTTGCCCAGGCTCGAGTGCAATGACACAGTCTTGGCTCACTGCAACCTCCACCTCCTAGGTTCAAGTGATTCTCCTGCCTCAGCCTCCCCAGTAGCTGGGATGGATTACAGGCATGCAGCACCATGCACAGCTAATTTTGTATTTTAAGTAGAGGCGGGGTTTCTCCGTGTTGGCCAGGCTTGTCTCAAACTCCTGACCTCAGGTGATCTGCCCACCTTGGCCTCCCAAAATGCTGGGATTACAGGCATGAGACACTGCGCCCGGCCCAAAATAAACTTTTATAAAAATGAAACCAGGCCAGTTGCAATGGCTCACACTTGCAGTCCCAGCAATTTGGGAGGCCATGGTGGGAGGAATGCTTGAACCCAGGAGTTTGAGACCAGCCTGGGCAATACCAAGACCCCGACTCTATAAAAAGAAAGAAGAAAAACTTAACCAGGTGTGGTCTATACTCCCAGCTACTCAGGAGGTTGATGCAGGAGGATCATTTGAGCCCAGGAGTTTGTGGCTGTGGTGTGCTCTGATCACACCACTGCACACTAGTCCGGGTGACAGAGCAAGATCTGTATTCAAAAATAAATAAAAAATAACAAAAATAAAAATAAAACTGAAGATACCAAGTGAGGGAAAAAAGCAAACTCAGAATAGTCATACATGGTAGGAATGACAGAAAAGGGCATTAAAACTGTCATTATTGTAGTATTTCATACAGTCAGAAAGTTGAATAGGAACACGGGAGATATAAAAAAGAGCCAAACCGAATGTCCAGTGATAAAAACATGTCTGAGATTAAAAAAAATACACTAGATGGAATTACTGGCAGATTAGAAATTGAAAAAGAAAACATTAATAACTTATAAACAAAGTAATTGGAATATCCAAAATAAAATGCAGAAAGAAAAAAATAACCTTAAAAAATTAAAAGTGTAGCAGTGGACAACTTTAAGCCAGTCAATGTGTATAAAAGAGTCCCCAAAGAAAGAATGGGGGGACAGAAAATTATCTGAAGAATAACCAAAAAAGTCCAAATTCTACAAAAACTGTAAACCCACTGATACACAAAGCACAACTTCAGAATACAAGAAATAAATAAAAAAGATTTTTTAAATAAAGCTGAAAGAAGTCATTGTCAGCCAATATTGTAAGAAATGCTAAAGGAAGTCTTTTAGATGAAAAAAAAATGATAGATGGAAATACACTAGAAATGATAACTGAGTACACAGATCTTTATTATTATTTAAAAGAAAAGTATTTAAAGCATTGTTTAAAAAATACTATATTCTGGGGTTTAAAATTTATTAAAAGACAGTAACAAGCCAGAAAGAAAGAAAAGAAAGTATACTATTATCAGGTTCTCGTATTGTATTTGAAATAATAGAACATCTTGACAGCAACATGACCCCATATCACTGAAACTGAATTCATATTCATTCATTCATTAACTGCACTGACTACTGTATAAAAGTCATTAACCCTCTGTAGAAGATTACAGATACGGGCTTCAGCGAGGGTGTGTTAACAGATTAGACTAAGGTAACAAATGGATTTGAGGCTAGGTAAAATGCAAGGGTTTGCTCTTGTCTTGGGATTCAGAAGGAATCATATCCTCCAAGAACAGAAGAATCAGAAATCACAGCGAAAGATTTTGGGTTGAACCTGTGCCAGGAAAACTGCATAAATAGAAATGGGCTCCACTGGACAAAAATTTACCTTTCAAATCAATCCTGATGCCACATTTGAGACCCTAGAAACACAATCACCATTTTCATCCTGTGCCATTGCTGCTGAAGCTCTCATGGGGCCCTGCAAGTTCCTGGTTCAACTGCTCTTCCACTTCTGTCACCTAATCTGGGCTCCATGACACCCTGAACTGTCAGGCTGCCACTGGATATTCAAAGTATCCCCACATTAAGGTGAGACAGAATAGTTTCTCTTCCAATACCAATCAAAATCCCAATTCCACAAATAATTGATAAATGCCATTTATTTAGACCTTAAAAATCCCATTAAATAAATTCAATAAGGCTTTATTAAATATCCACCTACAGTAAACCTGCAGTGAGAGTATATATCAGAAAGAATCTTCCTTCCTGGCTTACCTGTTGGACATTTTCCTTTCTCTATTCCAAACAAGTTTGTATAGCTTCCTCATATACACATGGCATTGAACTAGATGTTTATGTTTCCCAAAAAACTTTTATGCTGGAACTCTAATCTGTAATGTAATGGTATTTGAAGGTGGGGCCTTGGGGAGACAATTAGGTCCTAGGGGTGGAACCCTCTCAATGGGATCAGTTCTCCTATACATGACAGCGTGCTTTCTTCCTCTCTCCATGCCATGTGAGGACACAGCGAGAAAGCAGCTGTTTATAAGTCAGGAGGTGAGCCCTCACCAGAATCCAACCATGCTGGCACCCTGATCTCAGACTTCCAGCCTCCAGAACTGTGAAAAATAAATGCTTGTTATTTAAACCACCCAGGCTATGGCATTTTGTTACAGCAGCTAGGGCAGACTAAGACACATATTTAAAAATTCCAGCGATCTGGTGCCCAAATTTGACACTACAATAAATAGGAAACTAGCAGCATCATGTTCTGAGAATCCAAAGAACTTAGTCACAGTGATTAACCAAAAATAATCAGGCAGATTTAACCAATGAAGTTAGACATTTATAATCACTTATAAGCACAGCAGTTTACACCAAAATCTGAAAACCTAAAAATCTACCAAAAGAATTCCTTCTGAGTACAACTATTTGTGTGCTTATCAGTGTATTATCAGAGAGAACCTTGATTCTTAGAGTTTAACCATTGTTCTAGATCATCATTAATGAAAATTTAATAAAAATAATAAAACTAAAAAAGATATTCTCCCAGTACCTGTTCCTCTTTCTCCTTTTCTTTGGTCTTACTTCTGTAGACTCTAGCAGAGGTGGCATCCTGGGATGGAATGGCAGAGATCTGATGCAGTGGCATGCTCATCCCAACCTCCTATCTGGTCGTCTTCTTCACAGAGGAGAGTCTCCACTGGTAGAGACATTTTGGGCCATGGATTTCAAGCTGAGAGAAAATGAAGAGAGAAGAAACATAACTCAGCTAAAACACTTAAATTTCCAAGAGTGAGCTTAACATTTTATATTTATATTCATATTTCTATTTTAATAAGTTATGATAACATGAATGTTTGGTCTTCAAAAACAATAGAAGATAAATGTCCAGGGGAAAAATTCTAAGATTTCTCATAATACAATGGGAGCATCTGAAAGAGGCAGGTGGATCGTGTACATGCATAATCTGAGATTAACTTTCCATTGGCTACTTAGGTTTAAAACAAAGCCGTGCCACCATTTATTTTAAGAATATTTTTGAAGTTAAACTTTTTTTTTATCATGATCAAGCATTCATCCTGAAATAAGCAGTGACCTTTCCTTAAAACCACTGCCTGTGAGTCCACATAATGGTGAAATCAGAGGTTAGGAAGTCCAAATTAAATTCAATATATCTACGATCCATACTTAACTTTCCAAAAGTATAGACTCTACACTAGCTGTTGGCAAACTTGTCCTGTCAAGGGTAAGATACATATTTTAGGCACTGTAGTCCAAGTCTCCAGCTAATTAACTCTGCCACTGTAGCATGGAAGGAAGCACCCAGAGAGAGTGTGTAAATGAATGAGAGTAGTTATGTTCCAATAAAACTTTATTTACAAAAATAGGCAGCAGGCTAGATTTAGCCCACAAGACTACAGTTTGCCAAACACTGCTATAAAGGGTTTCCTAGGGAATATGAAGGGTCACCATGACATGCCTACGAACCATGGGAAAGGCTGCACTTGGGTAAAATAACAGTGTCTGCATAAGCTGTCTTCAGTGGTTCCACGTACCCCTGCCCTTTTTCTGGTCTTCTCTTACACATCCTCCAAAATGTCTAATAACTGAATTGTGTGTTGTTCTCTCTCCCCACTGAGATCTGTCCAACTCTGTATATGAAATCAATTAAACACAAATTGTCCAGAAGGTTTAATGTTGTAATGTTTCATGTTGTTCAAATTTTAACAGAGAATGGAAGCCTTCAACCAAAAGAATGAATCTTGAATTTGGAGGTTTTCATTTGGTAAACATGTGCTGGGGTGGTGGGTAGGGACAGGGGAGGCAGTAGGAAAAGGGAGGGTAAACAACAGGGCCTGACAACCCCAAGGTCACATTTGATAAGCAGTCACTCTACTTCCCCCAAAACTCTATCCTGGATTAAAGGTAGGTGTTTGTAAGGTACACTACCAAGGTGCACTCTTGGCAGTGCACCTAAGCAAGCAGAGGAGCACCAGGACTCACAAAATGGCTTCCTTCACACAATTCTCAAATCAATGAAAAACGAAAGGAACAAAAACTGGGAAGGAGCAACACATACAGGAAAATTAGCTAAAAGAATAATCTGAATATAAAGTCTAGTTTTATAGTAAGTGAGTAATCATTAATAATGACAAAAAAAAACAGGAAAATAGAGTGGGTGATTTTAGTGTCTAAGTATCACATACCACCTACTCTATTTCAAGCCTTTGATGAGGCTGGCACAAGATGGAGCACTACTGTGCCCAACAGTCTGAATGTTTGTATTCAAGCACTTCACACAAGACAAGAGGCACTTGCTGTGGAGCTGCCTTATACTGCCTGGGAGATCACAACAGTCAGTGGTAAGCAGTATTTTCATCACTAATACACTAAAGTCCTCTGTTACAGATGGCAAAATCCATGGGGCCTCTTGGAATATTTATCCAAACTGACCATAGCCACCTATCACGCCAATACTGCCTATGGTGCTTCTGATATAATCATCATTATTACATCATTGGTACATGCCCATAACAAGCCTGAGAAGGACTATGTATGACACAGAAACACAGGTACAAGAGGATCTCAAAAACTGTCATGGAAGTTAGTCTTCTAATATGCATCACCATTGCAAGGCAACAGAACTCTAAGTCTGTCTGAAGCAATCTCCCACCTATGTCAAGATAAAAGTGAGTGGGGCTGGGCACAATAGCTCACGTCTGTAATCCCAGCACTTTGGGAGGCCCAGGTGGGTGGATCACAAGGTCAGGAGATTGAGACCATCCTGGCCAACATGGTCAAACACCATTCTATTAAAAATACAAAATTAGCTGGGCACAGTGGCATACACCTGTAGTCCCGGCTACTTAGGAGGCTGAAGCAGAAGAATTGCTTGAACTTGGGGTTACAGTGAGCCAAGATTGCACCCACTGCACTCCAGCCTGGAAACACAGTGAGACTCCGTCTCAAACAAAACAAAACAAAACAAACAAACAAAAAAATGAGTTTACAAACAAACCATAAAAGAGACCATGCAATTTTTTATGTATGAAAAGTATAAAGCATATATTACTCACATTATTTTCTTTGCATAATAATTTCCAGGTATCTTTTATAAAATTAATCTGTAAGTTAGAGTAACAGTTAAACCTCAGCACTTTGCTGAGGGCTTTGATTTGACTAATGTTAACTTGCAAAATAGAGCACACCTAACATGAACATACATACATATCTAGAAGAGCTGGACTGCCAAAGTTGGTTGTTTAAGAAACTGGAAATGGATGTCCAATGTTCATGAATCAGAAGATTTAATATTGTTAAAATGGTAATTCTCCCCAAATTGATGTAGAGAGTCAAAACAATCTCTATCAAAAATGGAGCTGGCTTCTTTACAGAAATATGACAAGCTGATCTGAAAATTTATATGAAATTCAAGGGGCTTTGCCAAAACAAATTTTCCTTGAAAAAGAACAAAGTTGGAGAACTCACATTTCCAGATTGCAAAACTTACTACAAGGAATCAGTATTCAAGACCATGTGGTAATATAATAAGAAAAGAAAGATCAATGGAACAGAATTTAGAGTCCAGAAACAAACACACATATCTATAATCAACTGATTTTCAAGAAGACTCTAAGATCACTCCTTGAGGAAGAGTACTCTTCAACAATGGTGCTGAAACAAACGGACAGCCATGTGCAAAAGAAATCTGGATCGCTTCCTCACATTAACAAAAAATAGACAAACTATACACCATCAAAATAAAAACTTTTATGCTTCAAAAGACGCCATTAAGAAAAGGAAACACAGCCACTCATGGTGATTCACACTTAAAATCCCAGAACTCTGGGAGGCCAAGGCAAGAGAATCCCTTGAGGCCAGAAACTCAAGAAAGGCCTGGGTAATATAGCAAGACTCAACCTCTATTTACAAATTAAAAAAAAAAAAAAGGTGTTAAGACAACTGACAGAATAGAAGAAAAATTTTGCAAATCATGTATTAATAAGTGATGTGTATCTAGAATACATAAGGACTCTTACAAATCAGTAATACAAGGACAAGGCCATGTGCAAGTAGCTCACACCTATAATCTCAGCATTTTGGGAGGCCGAGGTGGGAGAACAACTTCTTCATGCCAGGAGTTCACACCAGTGTGTGCAACATAGCAAGGCACCAACTCTACCAAAATGATGATAATAATAATAATAATAATAAAGACAAATAACCCAATGAAAAATGGGTTACTCAGTATCATTAGCTATCACGAAAATACAAATCAAAACTATTAGCTATAACTTTAATTATTTTCATAATTAAAGACCAATAGTTAAGTGTTGGCAAGGGTATTTGTGAAATTGAAACCCTCATATACTGCCGGTGGGAATCTATGCAGTGGTTTTATAAAATAGTCTGGCTCTTTCTCAGAATGTTAATATATGTTATCATAAGAATCAATAACTTCACTCCTAGGGTATACACATCCAAGAGAAATGCAAACATTTCCTCACACGAAAATTTGTCCGTGAATGTTTGTATCACATTATTCATAATAGCCAAAAAGTGGAAACAACCCAAATACCCATCAAATGATAAATGGATAAATCAAATAAGGTATATCCATTCAATGGAATCAAATTCAGCAATTAAAAAAAATAAAGTAATGACATATGCCACAATATGGATGAACCTTTAAAAATTATGTTAAGTGGCGGGACATGGTGGCTCATGCCTATAATCCCAGCACTTTGGGAGGCCGAGGTGGGCGGATCACGAGGTCAAGAGATCGAGACCATCCTGGTCAACAAGGTGAAACACTGTCTCTACTAAAAATACAAAAATTAGTTGGGCATGGTGGCGCACGCCTGTAGTCCCAGCGACTCAGGAGGCTGAGGCAGGAGAATTGCTTGAACCCAGGAGGCAGAGGTTGTGGTGAGCCGAGATCGCGCCATTGCACTCCAGCCTGGGTAACAAGAGCGAAACTCTGTCTCAAAAAAAAAAAAAAATTATGTTAAGTAGGTTGAGTGTGGTGGCTCGTGCCTATAATCCCAACACTTTGGGAGGCCAAGGTGGGTGAATTGCTTGAGCCCAGGGGTTCCAGACCAGCATGGGCAACATGGCAAAACCATATCTCTACAAAAAATTCAAAAATTAGCTGGGTATGGTGGCGCATGCCTGTGGTCCCAGCTACTCAGGGGGCTGAGGTGGGAGGATCGCTTGAGCCCAGGAGGTTGATGCTACAGTGAGCTAGTACTGCGCCATTGCATTCTAGTCTGGGTGATAAGAGTGAGAACTTGTCTCAAAAAAAAAAAAAAAAAAAAAAAACTTATACTAAGTAAAAGAAGCCAGTCACAAAGAACCATATACTATATGAGGACAAGTTGTATGGAATGCCCAGAGGAGATAAATCTATAGAGACAAAAAGTAGAGCAGCGCATGCCAAGAGGTGGGGTAGGAATGGGTAAATGGGAGGAAGCAGTGGCTTAAGTGCTGGCTGCAGAACTTCTGAGTATACTAAAAGTCATAGAAATAGTAAAAGGACTAAGATAGAGAAAATTTTAATTTTTCCTTTGTATTATCCCTAATCTAACTAATCTAGATGACATGGAGATGGCCATTGTTGCCCTATCTCACCCTTCCAGTTTTGAGAAGGCAACAGAAAGAGTACAAAGTCAGTAATCAGAAACCTAAGTTCAAATCCTGGCTCTGATTGCAGATGTTGGGGCAAACTGATGAATTTCTAAGCTGTTTTGTTTCCTTGTCTGTAAAAGAGAAGAGTAATCATGTCTACTCAGTTCAAAGCGTTACTGTAAAGATAAAAAAAAAACCTGTCCAAGCTGGGTGTGGTGGCTCACGCCTGTAAGCCCAGCACTTTGGGAGGCCAAGGCAGGTGGATCACCGGAGGTCAGGAGTTTGTGATCAGCCTGGCCAACATGGCGAAACCCCGTATCTACTAAAAGTACAAAAATCAGCCAGGTGTGATAGTGGGTGCCTGTAATCCCAGCTACTTGGGAGACTGAGGCAGGAGAATCCCTTGAACTTGGGAGGCGAAGGCTGCAGTGAGCCGAGATCATGCCACTGCAATCCAGCCTGGGTGACAAGAGCAAAACTCTGTCTCAAAAACAAAACAAAAAGACTGTGTCCATGTGTACAAACATAGGGGCTCTTAACATCAGCACATCTGCCAGCAGGCTTTTCCAAGCATTTGCAGTGATTTCTCTCACTGCATCACAAAAACCTGCTGGTTTGCTTTGTCTTTCCAGTACTATTTTCTGACCCCCTAAGTGTCAGTCAAACACAGATTTACACAACTGGGACCTTGAATCATTTCTAACATTTACGTAGGATCCAGCTTGACTCAGAGGAAGCAAGGTTGACAATGCCCTCCCTAAAGGAGAGTGGCAGGAAAGGCCAATCCTGAAGACTAGTATGGCTTCACAGTCAAACTGTTCTATGCTCTTTCCAGATGGTCAACATAAATGAAGATTCTGCCCATTCCAACAACAATGGTTGGGACAGATAATAAAGTGGGGAACTAGGAGAAGACAATGCCAGTTGCAGCATCTCAAAGGAACAGTCACCCCAGGAACAGTTCACATGCCTCCCTGTACCCTTGTTTTCAAGGTACCAGACTCCAGCAGCTTCCTGCTCCTCCCTGCTGTAAACTGTATCTTAACATTCTGACTGGCATTGTTAGAATCAACAACTTGAAGCTAAGCCTGTCTTTATAAGGAGTACATTTCACGTAAAAAACGAGAATTCCGTGCACAGCAGGCAGCAAAAACAGAAAAAGCAGTAAGAGGAGTAAGGAGATCAGTTCTAGATAGCAGCACTGAATGATCAAAGCCAGACTTAAAGCAGTGCATAGGGAGGGAGAAGCGAGGCCATTTGAAAAGGACTAACATAACCTAGTGAGGGATCCAAACTGTCCCATGGTTTCTGGCTATACACTCACACTACAAGGATGCACAGAAGAGCAGGGGGGATGGTGGGATGCTCAATGTGGACAGACTGAGCTTCACATGCCTTTAGGAAATCAAAGACATGTTCACAAATGCATACTGGGAGTCACCAGTGTATCAAGACACATTAACATACAGGGACAGAGAATCAGTCTTTTATGTCCTTTATGACATTATGTAGAACCTGTAGAATCAGTCATTTATGTCATTTGATGCTAGAAATAAATGCTAAAATCCAGTATCAATATCTAACATAAAAAAAAAAAATCTCTATCTTGAGCCAGGCATGGTAGCTCAACAGCAAAGATGGAGTAACACATATAATCATGGATACCTAAAAAGAACTAAAGACATGAATAATAAAAATCATACAAGTGAAAATATAAAACAATTATAACAACAACAAAAACCATAGAAAAAAGAAAATGTAACAATTTGGCTTTTAAATGAACAGTATAAATTTCAATACAGACAATGGTATAACCATTACAATGAAATAAGCAATATTGACATAACCAAATTGGGAGGATGGGAAGAGGGAAGGTAGGATAAAAAAGGAAGTCAACAGATAACAGCTAATGCTTATAAGTCAAGAAATAGTATGAGCATATTATTTGAAAACATGGAAGCAACTCTCAGAAGACACATGCAGCTGCCTACAGGGAGCAGGACGAGGACTGCGGAGGAGCAGAGCATAGCACCACTGTTTTTCATTCTGGGACACTGGGTATACCAAGCTCCTAACCACAGTTCTAAAATTCAGAAAATTACCAAAAATTAAAAAACAACAACAACAACACTCTAGCCTTTCTTTACCTATTTAACACTAAGACGTGAACTCTTTTCGGGCCAAAATCTGACCTGAACTGATAGAAAGCTACTCAAAACTATATTTATGTTCCTTAGTGTCGGGTCCAACTTGCAGACCCCAACCAGAAGCTTTTAGAAAAACCTCCTGGCCTTCCAAGAAAGCTTGCAATTATTCTATTATGTTTATAATTTTTGCCAACCACCTTGATTGATCCTCCAAACTTAGTGTAAATACTACATACACCTCAATGCAGAAATAGTAGCACATTTGAGCAAGGGATCTTACCCCAAGCCTTGATGGGAGTATCTGGTAATTTATAGTATATGTAACCAGGCATCGTGGCTCATGCCTATAATCCCAGCACTTTGGGAGACCAAGGTGGGCGGATCACAAGGTCAGTAGTTCAAGACCAGCCTGACCAATATGGTGAAACTCCGTCTCTACTAAAAATACAAAAATTAGTAGTCCTGTAGTCCCAGTTACTCAGGAGATTAAGGCAGAAGAATCACTGGAACCCATGGGTGGTAGAGGTTGCAGTGAGCCAAGATTGTGCTACTGCACTCCAGCCTGGGCAACAGAGTAAGACTCCATCTCAAAAAGAAAAAAAAATTTATAGTATATATAGCAGATTACTTTCCTAAAATCCTGAGAATTTCTAAATTCCAAAATATTTCTGATCCAAGAGTTTTGAATAAGAGTTTGGGCTTACCATTCATTTTTCAAAATGAAATTTATTACTTTGATTACATGTATTTTGGTACACATATTTTTTTTATTTTTTAGATTTTGAAGATATTTTGAAGAAATCAGTGGAGAGAAAGGATAAAGAGAGCAACAGTATGAGACTCATATGACCTTAAACAGATCAACACCTAATTCCACACACTTTTCAAAAGTGGCATTATTCCCGGATCATTATTCAGATAATGAATAAAGAGGTTCCCTTGTCTCATTAAAAATTTGAAAAAGTGAGAAAATTTCACTTGACTCCTCATTCATATCCTGCTGTTGTCCCACCTATGCTACTCTTCTAGGATAAGGGGTCTATACTCACATTCAACATTTCTTCACTTTCTATACACGTTTCAATCTGGCTTCAGTACAGTAAGGTCAACAGTGCTCTCCATACGAAGCCTAAAAATTGTTTTCCAGCCCTCATGTTATTTGACTTGATACTTTTACTGTCTTCCTAGTCTTAAAATACTCTTTTCTTTGACTTAAATGATGTAACACTGTCCTAGTGTTCCTCCTGCTCCATCTCTATCTCTGCAGATCTATCTCCAATGTTGTATGCTGAGATTCCTCAAAAGTCCATTTAACCCTCTCTGATTCTCAATCTGTGCTTCCTTTTCCTGAGTGATTTAATCCATAACTTTGGGTTGCTTTTTTACTTTAAAAGATGCCATTAATAAAACTGAAGATAAGCTACAGACTAGGAAAAAAACACTTGACAATATATCTGATAAAAGACTTGTATCTAGAATAAAGAAAGAACGCCTACAACTCAGTAAGACAAACAACACGATTTTAAAATAAGCAAAATATATTAACAGACATTTCATCGAAGAAGATATATGAGAGTCAGGCATGGTAGCATGTGCCTGTTGTCCTAGCTATTCGGGAGGCTGAGGCAAGAGGGTCATTTGAGCCCAGGAGTTCAAGGCTACAGTGAGCTATGATTATGACACTATACTCCAGTCTGGACAAGAGTGAGACACTGTCCCTAAAAAAAACAAATAAAATAGGGCCAGGCACGGTGGCTCAAGCCTGTAATCCCAGCACTTTGGGAGGCTGAGGCGGGTGGATCACGAGGTCAAGAGATCGAGACCATCTTGGTCAACATGGAGAAACCCCGTCTCTACTAAAAATACAAAAAATTAGCTGGGCATGGTGGCACGTGCCTGTAATCCCAGCTACTCAGGAGGCTGAGGCAGGAGGCAGAGGTTGTGGTGAGCTGAGATCGCGCCATTGCACTCCAGCCTGGGTAACAAGAGCGAAACTCCATCTAAAAAACAAAACAAAACAAAAACAAATAAAATAATAAAGATATATGAATAGCTAACAAACTTATGAAAAGATGCTGCTAATTAAAACCATCATATATCACTATACCCCACTAGAATGGCTATAATCAAAAAGACAGTCAATACTAATTGTTTGATATAGAAAAATTAGATTTCTGATGTATTGCTGGTGAGAATATAAAGCAGTATAGATACCTGGAAAACAGTCAGGCAGTTTCTTAAAAAGTTAAACTTATCATAAAACCCAGGAATTGCAGTGTTCCTTCAGTCCCCTCAACCTCCCAGCATCTCCCCACCACATATACAGTAATCTCTGCCTGCAATGCTCTTCCTTCCCCTTTTGGTCTAACTAACTCTTCCTCAACCATCTGACCATCCTGACAGAGGATATTCCATATTCATAGGTCTTTATAGGAGCAATGAAGAAACTACTTCATTAACAATTTTCACAGTTAGAATGTTACACTTACTGAGCTCTTTAATTAATGACTTTCTCCCCTCCTCAGCCATAAGCTCCCCAAAGGCAGCATCTCATCTTGCTCCCTTTTGCATCTCTTTTTCTGTGGCCCAATGCCTATCACAAAAGATCTATTCAATAAATGCTGGTTGGATCAATCTCCCTGAGACAGCAGCCAAAAATGTCTGAGAATTTCATTTTTAACTCAAACTTCAAATACCCTAGTGGAGATCTGGAAAGCACTAATAAAACTTCAGTATTTGTCAACCTGGTACAATTCATTGCAAATGGGAAGAAACCACTGACCTTTAAATATCTGCAGCAGACTGACCATATCAAACTTAGCTGAAATTTGTAATGGAATTCAAATATAATGTAATGTAATCTAAGTATCTTTAAGAGTAATTCTAAAAGATGGAAATTATAAGTAGTTAAGAATTACTGATAAAAGCATTTTAAGACACAGGAAAAGTTAAGTGTCTTAAGTTACAGATGAGAAATGTCAACCTTTGAGTCAAAAACCTAATGCTGCTTTCCACCTTGGACCCGACAGAATGGCTCCCACAAAGAAGGGTGGCGAGAAGAAAAACGGCCGTTCTGCCATCAACGACATGGTGACCCGAGAATACACCATCAACATTCACAAGCGCATCCATGGAGTGGGCTTCAAGAAGTGTGCCCCTCAAGCACTCAAAGAGATACGGAAATTTGCTATGAAGGAGACGGGAACTCCAGATGTGCGCATTGATACCAGGCTCAACAAAGCTGTCTGGGCCAAAGGAATAAGGTGCTAAAGTTATCTGTATTAGAAGGAATGCCCCATACCAAATCCGTGTGCGGCTGTCCAAAAAACGTAATGAGGATGAAGATTCACCAAATAAGCTCTGTATTTTGGTTACGTATGTACCTGTTACCACTTTCAAAAATCTACAGACAATGTGGATGAGAACTAATCGCTGATCGTCAAATACCTCAAATAAACTTTAAAAATTGCCTTTAAAAAGAAAACCCTAATGCTGGACAGATAGCAAGTTACGGAAGCTTGCTATCAAACAGTTGAACAATTGCTCAAATATGCTACTGCACTAATATCACTGCAAAGCCTTCTTTCCTTCACTCAGCTAGGGAATAAGGCTGCCCATGCCACACTTGCTGTCTCACTTTCACTTAAGCACTGGTTAGCAAGGCACAAATCTTAAGCTATAAAGATTGCCTTCCTCCTGCCTTTCACTGAAATGAAGGCCAAAATTAAACTTGAAAGCTCTGAGAAATTTCAGGGAAGATGACAGAGAAACACTATAAGGTCTCCATATGTCACCCACTAAATAAAAAGTCTGATGCAAAGTTTTGTTATTTGGGCTTGGCCTGTTAAGGGTGCCCTATCTCACCATTCCTATTCAACACAGTACTAGAAGTTCTAGCCAGAGCAATCAGGCAAGAAAAAGAAATAAAGGGTATTCAATTAGGAAAGGAGGAAGTCAAATTGTCTCTATTTGCAGACGACATGATTGTATATTTAGAAGACTCCATCGTCTTAGCCCAAAATCTCCTTAAGATGATAAGCAACTTCAGCAAAGTCTCAGGATACAAAATCAATGTGCAAAAATCACAGGCATTCCTATATACTAATAAACAGACAGAGAGCCAAATCATGAGCAAACTCCCATTCACAATTACCACAAAGAGAACAAAATACCTAAGAATATAACTAACAAAGGATGTGAAGGACCTCTTCAAGGAGAACTATAAACCACTGCCCAAGGAAATATGAGAGGACAAAAACAGATGGAAAAACATTCCATGCTCATGGTTAGCAAGACTCAATATCATGAAAATGGCCATACTGCCCAAAATAATTTATAGATCCAATGCTATCCCCATCAAATTATCATTGACCTTCTTCACAGAACTGGAAAAAAACACCTTAAACTTCATATGGAACCACAAGAGAGCCCACATAGCCAAGTCAATCCTAAGCAAAAAGAACAAAGCTGGAGGCACCAGCCTACCTGACTTCAAACTGTATTACAAGGCTACAGTAATCAAAACAGCATGGTACTGATACCAAAACAGAAATGTAGACTAACAGAACAGAACAGAGGCCTCAGAAGTAACACCACACACCTACAACCATCTGATCTTTGACAAACCTGACAAAAGCAATGGGGAAAGGATTCCCTGTTTAATAAATGGTGTTGGAAAAACTGGCTAGCCATGTACTGGAAGCTGAAACTGGACCCCTTTCTTATACTAAAATTAACTCCAGATGGATTAAAGATTTAAACATAAGAACTAACACCATAAAAACCCTAGAAGAAAACCCAGGCAAAACCATTCAGGACATAGTCATAGGCAAGAACTTCATGGCTAAAACACCAAAAGCAATGACAACAAAAGCCAAAATAGACAAATGGAATCTAATTAAACTTAAGAGCTTCTGCATGGCAAAAGAAACAATCATTAGAGTGAACTGGCAACCAACACAATGGGAAAAATTTTTTGCAAGCTACCCATCTGACAAAGGGCTAATATCCAGAATCCACAAAGAACTAAAGCAGATTTACAAGAAAAAAACAAACAACCCCATCAAAAAATGGGCAAAGGATATGAACAGACACTTCAAAAAAAGACATTTATGTGGCCAACAAACATATGAAAAAATGCTCATCAACACTGGTCATTAGAGAAATAGAAATAAAACCACACTGAGATACCATCTCATGCCAGTTAGAAAGATGATCATCAAAAAATCTGCAGACAATAGATGCTGGAGAGGATGTAGAGATATAGGAATGCTTTTACACTGTTGGTGGGAGTGTAAATTAGTTCAACCATTGTGGAAGATAGTATGGTGATTCCTCAAAGATCTAGAAATAAAAATACAATTTGACCCAGCAATCCCTTTACTGGGTATATACACAAAGGATTATAAATCGTTCTATTATAAAGACACAAGCACACATATGTTCACTGTGGCCTTGTTTACAATGGCAAAGACCTAGCACCAACACAAATGTCCATCAGTGATAACACTGGATGAAGAACCACTGTCAATATCAGGCAGATCAACCAGACAGAAAATTAACAAGCATATCCAGGACTTGAACTGAGACCTGGAACAAGCAAACCTGATAGACATTTACATCACTATCTACCCCAAATCCACAGAATATACATTCTTCTCAGCACCACATGACAGCTACTCTAAAACTGACACTCCTCAGCAAATGCAAAAAAACGGAAATGATAACAAACAGTCTCTCAGATCACAGTGCAATCAAGTTAGAACTCAGAATTCAGAATCTAAGTCAGAACCTCACAGCTTCATCGAAACTGAAAACCTGGCTATTGAATGTTGACTGGATAAACAATGAAATGAAGGCAGAAATAGAGAAGTTCTTTGAAACCGACGAGAATGAAGACACAACATACCATAATCTCTGAGACACATTTAAAGCAGTCTCTAGAGGAAAATATATAGTATTAAGTGCCCACATGAGAAGAGTGGAGAGATCCAAAATTGACACCCTATCGTCAAAATTGAAAGAGCTAGAGGAGCAAGATCAAAAAAACTCAAAACCTAGTAGAAGACAAGAAATAACTAAGATCAGAGCAGAACTGAAGGAGATAGAGACACAAAAAACCATTAAAAAAATCAATAAATCCAGGAGCTGGTTTTTGAAGAGATCAATAAAATAGACCACTAGCCAGACTGTTAAAAAAGAAAAGAGAGAATGACCAAATCAATGCAATAAAAAACGATACAGGGGAAATCACCACAGATCCCACAGAAATTCAAACCATCATCAGAGAATATTACAAACAACTCTATGCACATAAACTAGTAAACCTGAAAGAAATGAATAAATTCCTGGACACTTGCGTCCTCCCAAGCCTAAACTAGGAAGAAGTAGAAACTATGAATAGACCAATAACAAGATCTGAAGTTGAGGCAGCAATTAAGAGCCTACCACACAAAAAAAGCCCAGGTCCAGATGGGTTCACAGCCGAATTCTACCAGACACACAAAGAGGAGCTGGTACCATTCCTTCTGAAACTATTCCAAATAATCCAAAAAGAGGGAATCCTTCCCAAATCATTTTATGAGACCAACATCATCCTGATACCAAAACCTGGCAGAGACTCAGCAAGAAAAGAAAACTTCAGGCCAATATTCATGATGAACATACATGCAAAAATCTTCAATAAAATACTGGCAAGCCGATTGCAACAGCACATCAAAAAGCTTATCCACCACGATCAAGTAGGATTCATCCCAGAGATGCAAGGCTGGTTCAACATACGCAAGTCTATAAATGTAATTCACCACATAAACAGAACCAAAAACAAAAACCACATGATTATCTCAATTGATACAGTTAGAAGGCCTTTGACAAAATTCAACAGCCTTTTATGCTAAAAACCCTCAATAAACTCAGTATTGACAGAATGTATCTCAAAATAATAAAAGCTATTTATGACAAACCAACAGTCAATATCATACTGAATGGGCAAAAACTGGAAGCATTCACTTTGAAATCTGGCACTAGACAAGGATGCCCTCTCTCACCACTCCTATTCAATATAGTACTGGAAGTTCTAGCCAGAGCAATCTGGCAAGAAAAAGAAATAAAGGGTATTCAAATAGGAAAGAAGGAAGCCAAACTGTCTCTATTTGCAGACGACATGATAATGTATCTAGAAGACCCCATCATCTCAGCCCCAAATATCCTGAAACTCATAAGCAACTTCAGCAAAGTCTCAGGATATAAAATCAATGTGTAAAAATCACAAGCATTCCTGTTATTCCACCAATAACAGACTTAAAGAAAGCCAAATCAAGAACGAACTGCCATTCACAATTGCTACAGAGAATAAAATACCTAGGAATACAACTTACAAGGAACGTAAGGGACCTCTTCAAGGAAAACTACAAACCACTGCTCAATGAAATAAGAGAGGACACAAACAGATGGAGAAACATTCCATGTTCATGGTTAGAAAGAATCGATATCATGAAAACGGCCATACTGCCCAAAGTAATTTACAGATTCAACGCTATCCCCATCAAGCTACCAATGACCTTCTTCACAGAATTGGAAAAAAACACCTTAAACTTCATATGACACCAAAAGAGAGCCCGCATTGCCAAGTCAATTCTGAGTAAAAAGAACACAGCAGTAGGCATCACACTACCAGACTTCAAACTATACTACAAGGCTACAGTAAGCAAAACAGCATGGTACTGGTACCAAAACAGAGATATAGACCAATGGAACAGAACAGAGGCATCGGAGGCAACACAACATATCTACAACCATACAATCTTTGATAAACCTGACAAAAACAAGCAATGGGGAAAGGATTCCCTATTTAATAAATGGTGTTGGGAAAACTGGCTAGCCATGTGCAGAAAGCAGAAACTGGACCCCTTCCTGACACCTTACACTAAAATTAACTCCAGATGGATTAAAGACTTAAACATAAGACCTGGCACCATAAAAAACCTAGAAGAAAATCTAGGCAAAACCATTCAGGGACATAGGAGTAGGCAAGGACTTCATGACCAAAACACCAAAAGCCAAAATAGACAAATGGGACCTAATCCAACTCCACAGCTTCTGCACAGCAAAAGAAACAGTCACTAGAGTGAATCGGCAACCAACAGAATGGGAAAAAATCTTTGCAGTGTACCCATCTGACAAAGGGCTGATATCCAGAATTTACAAAGAACTCAAACAGATTTACAGGAAAAAAACAAACAAGCCCATTCAAAAGTGGGCAAAGGATATGAACAGACACTTTACAAAAGAAGACATACATGAGGCCAACAAACATGAAAAAATGCTCATCGTCACTGGTCATTAGAGAAATGCAAATCAAAACTACATTGAGATACAATCTCACGCCAGTTAGAATGGTGAGCATTAAAAAATCTGGAGACAACAGATGCTAAAGAGGATGTGGAGAAATAGGAACACTTTTACACTGCTGGTGGGAGTGTAAATTAGTTCAACCATTGTGGAAGACAGTGTGGCGATTCCTCAAGGACCTAGAAATAGAAATTCCATTTGACCCAGCAATCCCATTACTGGGTATATATCCAAAGGACTATATATCATTCTACTATAAGGACACATGCACACGAATGTTCATTGCAGCACTGTTTACAATAGCGAAGACCTAGAATCAACCAAAATGCCCATCGATGATAGACTGGACAGGGAAAATGTGGCACATATACACCATGAAATATTATGCAGCAATCAAAAATGATGAGTTGGTGTCCTTTGTAGGGACATGGATGAACCTGGAGAACATCATTCTCAGCAAACTGACACAAGAACAGAAAACGAAATACCGCATGTTCTCACTCACAGGCGGGTGCTGAACAAGGAGAACACATGGACACAGGGAGGGGAGCACTACACACTTGGGTCTGTTGGGGGGAATAGGGGAGGGACAGTGTGGGGTGGGGAGTTGGGGAGAGATAGCATGGGGAGAAATGCCAGATATAGGTGAAGGGGAGGAAGGCAGCAAATCACTGCCACATATGTACCTATGCAACTATCTTGCATGTTCTTCACATGTACCCCAAAACCTAAAATGCAATTAAAAAAAATATTCCAAAGAATCCCTGGTGGGAGCCATAATAATTAACTATAATATATTTAAATTCTAAAAAAAAAAAAAGACTGGATAAAGAAAATATGGCAAATATACACCATGGAATATTATGCAGCCACAAAAAAGGATGAGTTCATGTCCTTTGTAGGGACATGGACGAATTTGGAAACCATCATTCTCAGCAAACTGACACAAAAACAGAAAACCAAACACTGCACATTCTCACTCATAGGTGGGTGCTGAACAATGAGAACACATGGACACAGGGAGGGGAACATCACACATTGGAGTCTGTTGAGGGATGGGGAGCTAAGGGAGGGATAGTGGGGGTAGGGAGGTTAGAGAGGGATAACACTGGAAGAAATGCCTAATGTAGGTCATGGGGGGATGGAGGCAGCAAAGCATCATGGCACGTGTGTACCTATGCAACAATCCCGCAAGATCTACACATGTACTCCAGAACTTAACGTATTTTTTTTCTTAAAAAAAAACTATTAAAAACGAGTTCATTTTAAAATATAAAAATGAGCTGAATTTTTTTTTGTGTGTGGGGGGAGGAAGGCAGGAAGGGAGAGAAGAAGGACAGTAGGGAGGAAGGAAGGGATGAAGAAAGGGAGGGAGGGAGGGAGGGAAGGGAAGGAAGGGAATCAAGCAATGAGAGAGACATTGCTGACCTGGATCTAGAGGTTTACAAGTTGATTTCTTTTTTTTTTTTGAGAGAAAAAAAGAAAAAAAATAATAATAAGTAAAGGAGAGGAAGAAAGAGGAAAAGAAAGAGGGAGAGTAAATGGAAATATTGCTTTATTTTGAAAAAAATTGGTTATTAATAATGGCCCATCAATGTTTCATTTAAACTTATGGGTAGGTGTGATGTGGTATTGACTAAAATGTATATTTTGTGTATTTGAAGTGGAGAGCTCTATAAATATTTATAAAGTTTACTTGTTCCGGATCTGAGTTCGAGTCCTTGATATCCTTCTTAAGTTTCTGTCTCACTGAATCTAAGTCTCATTGAATCTGGGTATTAGGATCGTTGGCTCTTGTTGTTGCATTGATCCTTTTACCACTATATCTTTGTTGCTTTAAAATCTATTTTATCCGATATAAGAATTGCAACTCCTGCTTTTTATTTATTTATTATTTATTTTTGCTCTCCAAAATCCCTTTGTTTTGAGTCTTTGTGTATCCTTGCATGTGAAACAGGTCTGGATGTAACATGCCATTGGGTTTTGGCTGTGTCTTTTGATTAGGAGATTTAGTCAGTTTAAATCTAGGGTTACTGCCATTTGATGTTGACTGGCTGTTTTATCCATTCGTTGGTATAAATTCTTCTTTATGTTGGTGCTCTTTACTTTTTGGTGTATTTTTAGAAAGGCTAATACTGGTTGTTTCTTTCTGTGTGTAATGCTTCTTTCAGAAGCTCTTGTAAAGCAGGCCTGGTGGTAATAAAATCTCTGAGTTCTTGCTTGTTCATAAAAGATTTTATTTTTCCTTCAGTTGTCAAGTTTAGTTTGGCTGGATATGAAATTCTGGGCTGAAGGTTCTGTTCTTTGAGGATGTTGAATATTGGCCCCCACTCTCTTCTGGCTTGTAGAGTTTCTGCCGAGAGATCTGCTGTAAGTCTGATTGGCTTGCCTTTGTGGGTAATCTGACCTTTCTCTCTGGCTGCCCTTAGTATTTTCTCCTTCGTTTCAACCCTGGTGAATCTAACGATTATGTGCCTTGGGGTTGCTCTTCTTGAAGAATATCTTTGTGGTGTTCTCTGTATTACCTGGGGTTGAATGTTGACCTGCTTTGCTAGTTTGGGAAAATTTTCCTGAATAATATCCTGAAGGGTATTTTCCAGCTTGGATTCATTCTCTCCATCGCATTCAGGTACACCTAACAAACGTAAATTTGGTCTTTTCACATAGTCCCACATTTCTTGGAGACTTTGCTCATTTCTTTTTAACCTTTTTTCTCTAATCTTTTCTTCACGTTTTATTTCATTAAGTTGGACTTTGACCTCTGATATCCCTTCTTCTGCTTGAACAATTCAAGTGTTTAAACCTGTGCATACTTCTCGGAGTTCCTGTATTGTATTCTTCAGTTCCATTAATTCACTCATACTCCTCTCTAAGTTGTCTATTCTCAATAGGAGTTCATCAAACCTTTTTTCAAAGTTCCTAGTTTCTTTACGCTGGGCTACAACATGGTCTTTTAACTCACCGAAGTTTCTTATTATCCATTCCTTGAAGAGTGATTCTGTCATCAGGAGGCGCTCGTTCTCCATCAAGCCTTGTTCCATTGTTGATGCGGAACTGTGATCATCTTTGGAGGGAGAGGCGTTCTGACTTTGAGTATTCTCAGCTTTTTTACGCTGGTTTCTTCCCGTCATTGTAAATTTATCCTCCTGTCGTCTTTGAAATTACCAACTTTCAGATTAGGTCTCTTGAGTGGAAGTCCAGGTTGTTAGTTCCCAGGGCCAGAGCAGCGGCGTTAAAACTGATGGTGCTTTTCTGCCCAGGATTCTCCTGTCTGGCTTCCTTCTTGTGTCCGTAGTAGGCGACTCTGCCTTCCCGGGGCTCCAAACCTCAGTCAGAAGGGGAACCGTCCGTTTACTCTGCGCCGAGCGCTGCTGCGCCGAGGTGCCGTCACAACCGCTGTGCCGGGCTCTGGTGTTGTGCTGGGGGCCCATGTGGGTGGGTCCTCCAAACCTGTCTACTCTGCTCCGAGAGCTGCCGCACCGAGGTGAAGGCGGAACCGCTGCACCAGCCACGAGAGTCGCGCTGGCCACCCGTGTGTTTCCTCCACTGGGGGATCTTCTGCTCCGTGAGCGACCAGAATTTGTCTGAAAGTGTGGCGTCCTCTAGTTCTCCGCGCCTTCCCTGAGAGCTGCAATCCCGGGATGTTAGCGATCGGCCGTCTTGGATCGTTCTCCCTTTTTTTTTTTTTTAATTCAGAGTCTCACTCTGTCACCTAGGCTGGACTGCAGTGGCATGATCTCGGCTCACTGCAACCTCCACCTTCCTGGTTTAAACAATTTCCCTGTCTCAGCCTCCTGAGTGGCTGGGATTCAGGTATACGCCACCACGCTTGGCTAAGGTTTTTTGTATTTTTAGTAGAGACTGGGTTTCACCTCATTGGCCAGACTAGTCTCGAAGTCCTGACCTCAGGCAATCCACCTGCCTTGGCCTCCCAAAGTGCTGAAATTACAGGCGTGAGCCACCATGCCCGGCCATGAACTAAATTTTTTTAATGCAGCAAGAATAAAGAAGGCCAGGAGTGGTGGCTCACACTTGTAATCTTAGCACTTTGGGAGGCCAAGGCAGTGGATCACTTAAGCTCAAGAGTTTCAGACCAGCCTGGGCCACATGGTGAGAGCCCATCTCTACTAAAAATAAAAAAAGTTTGCTGGCTGTGATGGCACATGCCTGTGGTACCAGCTACTTGAAAGACTGAGGTGGGAGGATCACCTGAGCCAATGGGACAGAGGCTGCAGTGAGCCAAGATCACACCACTACACTCCAGCCTGGGTGACAGGGTGATCCTGTCTCACAGAAAAAAAAAAAAAAGAATAAAGCAGTAACTATCAAAAAATATATATGCAATTACCAATAGTGAAGAAATCCTAAGGCATAAAAACATATCCCACAGACTAAAGTTTACCCAAAAACAAAAGGCTGAAGTTTGTTAGTTTTTTTTTGTTTTTTTTTTTTTGAGACGGAGTTTCGCTCTTGTTACCCAGGCTGGAGTGCAATGGCGCGATCTCGGCTCACCGCAACCTCCGCCTCCTGGGTTCAGGCAATTCTCCTGCCTCAGCCTCCCGAGCAGCTGGGATTACAGGCACGCACCACCGTGCCCAGCTAATTTTTTTTGTATTTTTAGTAGAGACGGGGTTTCACCATGTTGACCAAGATGGTCTCGATCTGTTGACCTCGTGATCCACCCGCCTCGGCCTCCCAAAGTGCTGGGATTACAGGCTTGAGCAACTGCGCCCGGCCAGTTTTTTTTTTTTTTTTTTAAGACGGAGTTTCGCTCTTGTTACCCAGGCTGGAGTGCAAGCGCGATCTCCGCTCACCGCAACCTCCGCCTCCTGAGTTCAGGCAATTCTCCTGCCTCAGCCTCCTGAGGAGCTCGGATTACAGGCACGCGCCACCATGCCCAGCTAATTTTTTTGTATTTTTAGTAGAGACGGGGTTTCACCATGTTGACCAGGATGGTCTCGATCTCTTGACTTCGTGATCCACCCGCCTCAGCCTCCCAAAGTGCTGGGATTACAGGCTTGAGCCACTGTGCCCGGCCAGTTTGTTAGTTTTTAAATCTCCTAGAGTAATTTAGAGCATTGCCAGGTGCAGTGGCTTGTACCTGTAGTCCCAGCTCCTTGGGAGGCTGAGGTGGGAGGATCACTTTATGCTAGGAGTTTGAGACTAGCCTGGACAACATAAGACCTTGTCCCCCACCAAAAAAATGCAGAGCATTACTAGAAGTAATAAAGGAAACAATTAATGTTAAATAAAACAATAATAAATAAGCAACGCGGAAGTGGAAAATAAAATCCAAACCATAAATGGTTTACACAGATAATAAAGTATCTAAAGAATCTGAAAAGTATAGAAATACTACCTGTAAATAATAATGCTGGACGAAAAAATGAGAAGAAAGCACTTGCAAATCATAAGTACTTTACATGCATATTTCATTTAAAACTCACAGCAGTGCCAGGAGGTAGAGAAACTTTTATCTCCTTTTCTTTTTTTTTTTGTTAATCAATGAGAGCTCGTTGTGTTGCTCAGGTTGGCCTTGAACTCATGGCCTTGCCTCCTCAAGCGCCAGGACAACTGGCCGGAGCCACCGCAGCCCCCAACTTTTATCTCCTTTTCATGCATGGCTTAGTGAAATTAATCAATTTGCCCAAGCTTTCACAGTCGTATTTCAAGGACTCTCAGCAGCTAGCATTTACCCGATCTTACAAAAGGTGCCAACAAATGGTTTTAGACAACTAGACAATAATTGCCCCTGACTAAACTGGGATTCCAAGGTGCCAATTTCAGAGATGTTAGAATGGATAAAAATGCACATCTTATACTTCACTAAATATGATAGCATGCATCAACCTACCAGGTGAACCTAAGATATGTAGCGTTGTTTTTTCAATTTCACAGTGGCACTGCTATGGGAAGGACTAAAATAAATCATGGTATGTTGCTGGCTTTGTTGTGGTAAAGAAGAGCTATTATAATCCCTATGGATACAGAAGATAACATGGATTTCACATTTGAAGTATTAAATAATGACATGCCTTCTGCTGCCTTTTGTCTATACAGAGGGACACTTAACTGAAGCAATGGTTATATCTGCCTAAAATCTGGCAAAGATAATAAATTAGATATTTCAAAAGTGGGTTATTTTAAGGCACTAATATATGCCTCAAATAGTTAGGTCTAATTCACAACAGCTATTTAACTGTATCATTTTTTGAGTTCACTTACAAATTTATACCACAAGCCACAGAAAAGAAACATTGCATTTAAAAACTATAGCCCATATCCTTCTATTCTTTCATCTTTATTCTAGTAGACTATGTGGGGTAATTTTCCAACACGCAGTCTCAGAGGTTAAAGCCAAGAAGAGTGGCAGAATGGATTCAAGGTGTGCCAACAATGCTATCCAGTAGAAAGAAAGTCCATAAACCTGAGCCCCCAAGGAAAACAAGGGAGCCTAATGCTAGAAGTCCTGTCCAATTGCAAGTGCTTGGCCAGGAGAAAGCAGTCAGGCTGAAAGCCAGTGTATGCAATTTAGAATCCCCAGAAGCAGAGTATTAGAGAGGGGTCACAGCTGCGTGAGAGTGAGATGGTAATGCGGGGCAGGTAGGACTCAGCTCCAGACAGTGCATGCTACAGGGACTCCTTCAATTACTTGGGAAGACCTCAGCACAACCACTCTGGCAAGTATATGAATTAGGTAAACCAGGTGTGATTACTGGAAAAAGGGCCTAGACTAATGTCTGGACTTTCTTAAAAGATTTTGCATCTCAGGGAAATTATGGAATAGACACAGTATTCCCTTGCTAAAGTACACAAAAATACTCAAGAGTTAAGGTAAGAGAAGATTTGTTAGTTTTTTTGTTTTTTTTTGTTTTTTTTTTTTAGCATTTCATTTCTGAGAAAGAAAGTATGAGTTTTAACTGCTTTTGGAATTGAAAAACACTTTCAATCAATCAAGCACAGAAATAGTCAACCTTCGGCCAAGTGCAGCAACTTATACCTATAATCTCACTACTTTGGGAGGCCGAGGTGACAAACAGCTGAGGTCAGGAGTTTGTGACCAGCCTGGCCAACATGGTGAAACTGTCTCTACTAAAAATAAAAAAATTAGCCAGGCATGGTGGTGGGCACCTGTAATCCCAGCTACTTGGGAGGTTGAGGCAGAACTGCTTGAATCTGGGAGGCGGAGGTTGCAGTGACCCAAGATCATGACATTGCACTCCAGCCTGGGTGACAAGTGAGACTCCGTCTCAAAAAAAAAAAAAAAAAAGAAAGAAAAGAAAAGAAATGGTCTACCTTCTTCAGCTCCTCCAAGAGCTCTTCAGGGAATAGTATCTGATCCCTATAGATAAGGAAAGGAGGATGAAGGAAAGGTCAAGGCTTCAGCAGCCCAGAGTTCTGGGTATTCACCAGACCATTAGAGAAGAAACTTAAAACTTCTCTGCCTCCCTCCTTGAAGGCTCAGCAATGAAGCCATGATTAGAACTGTCGGAATGGATTCCAGCCACTTACCACAGGATGCTCCATTTTCCCTTACTATGTAACGAACTACTCAAAACTTTGCTGCTTAAACAGACATGATTTCCTATTTCTCATAATTCCATGGATTGGCTGGGTAGCTCTTCTGCTGCCCTTACCTGACTTACATAGGCAGCTTCAATAGGCTCAGCAGGAAAGGCAGGGCCTTCTCCATGTGGCCTTTTACTCTAGGCTTCTTCACATGGTGGCAGCAGCATCCTAAGGCAGTTCTCCCACTACACATGGTGCTTCTATTGCATTGTGTCTGGTGGTATTCCATTCAAGTCACATGATTGAGCCCAAAGTCAAGAAGGGGGAAAAGAGTCTCTAGCACTTGATGGGTGCTATGGTTTGGATGTGTCCCCCAAGTTCATGTACTGGAAACTTAATCCCCAATGCAACAGTGTTGACAGATGGGACTTTTAAGAGGTGATTAGGCCATGAAAGCTCTGCCCTCACTAATGGATCAATGCTGTTATTGAGGAAGTAGGTTAGTTACAATGGGAGTAGGTTCCTAATAGAAGAATGAGTTCAGGCCCCTTCCCTTCTCTCCATCTCATGGATGTGCTTGCTCTCTTGCCCATCTGCCTTCCACGACAGGATGATGCAGCAAGAAAGTCCTCACCTAGGCTGCAGAATGGTAAGAACTAAATCTCTATTCTCTATCAATTACCCCGTCTCAGATACTCTGTTACAGCAGCACAACTGGACTAAGACAATGAGAGAAACAAGTAAAGTCACACTGCAAACCAGGAAGGAAGAGCTGGGGTTAGGGAGGGTCATTCATTAGGAGTCATTTTGTAACAATTTACCACATAGGTTTTTCCCTCTAATAATTATTTTTATCAGCAGAGTTTTTTTATTAGACATTTTCATACCTATTACATACTAAAAGCTATTTATGATCTTTATGATCTGGGGAAAAAGGTGCTCAATTCTATTTCTACTACAGAATAACGTTAACAGATTCAAAAATATTCCAAGGTTTAGAGACTAGAATTCCTTCGAGCAATCCTTATCACTTGAAGATCTCATGTTCCCTAACAAACACATAGATCTTTTGAAGCATCTTTAGAGGAAGTAACAATGGCCATAGTTTATAAAAGAAAAATCAAAGACGATTATACTTCATTTGAAGTGCTTCCTGCAGAAAGAATTCTCAGCATGTCACTGTACAATGTAGCACATAAGGACGGTAGCACACACTGTTCTGCACCAGTCAGCTGTCATCTCAGGCCAGAACAAGCATATTCTCTACATACTGCAGTAAACCAGAAAAACCAGAGCAGGATTTGTCTCACCTACTCACCCTTATCCCCTGACCATCCGAGATATGTCTGCCCAAGCAGGACAAATCTTCTCAAGGACCCCTGTACATGCCATGGTCAACCCTACCCTTGTTCATTCTGTTCCACTTTCTTGGGATGCCCTTCCCTCTTTGCCCATCAGGCCCAAAATTCCCTGGCCTACAGAGCATACCTCAAAGCAGCTCTCCTCTGCAAGCAAAATAAGTTCCCCTTTCCCTTCCTTACTACCCATAGCACTTACCCAATTTCTTTACAGGGGGACATTAATCATATAAAAATAGTCCTTCAATATTGAAGACATGGTTAATATCACATGTCAACTTGACTATGCCACAATATCCAGCTATTTGGTCAAACATTATTCTGAATGTTTCTGTGAAGATATTTTTTACATAAGATTAACATTTAAATTGGTAGACTTTTTTTTTTAAGGCAGGACAGAATTTATTCCCATTTTACAAATGAGGAAACAGAAAGGTCAAGTGATCCACCTGCTCTAGGTCTCAAGTCAATACACCACCCAGCTGAAACTTCCTTTCTTAGATATACAATGGGAGTAATGCCAGACCTGCTTCTCAATACAGATACACCGAAAAACTGTTTTATTCTCATTCTTCTGCCAACTGAAAAGTAAATATTCACCAAGCCCTGTGCACATAACATTATCAGTCAGAAGTCTGTTATTAGGAATGTAAAACCATGGTGCAGATTAGGAGTGGGAAGATAACACAGAAAGGATACCAAGAGTTTCTGTTAACTGCCCCTAGATGGGTTCAACTTTTTTTTAAGAGATGCTATTTTTTTTTTTTTAGGAGATGGGTTTCACTATGTTGCCCAGGCTGGACTTGAACTCCTGGGCTCAAGTGATCCTCCTGCCTCAGCCTCCCAAGTATCTGGGACTACAGGTGCCTGTCACTACACCCAGCTTCTAAATTAGTAGACTGAGTAAAACATACCGCTTTCCATAATGCAGGTGGGCCTCAACCAATCAGTTGAAAGCCTTAATATAAAAAAGACTTCCTGCCCCAGAAGAAGAGGAAATTCTGCCAGCAGACTGCCTTCAGTCTTGAACTCCAGAATCAACTCTTCCTGAGCCTCCAGCCTGCCAGCCCACCCTACAGATTTTGGACTTGTTAGTCTCCACAATTATATGAGCCAATTCCTTAAAATAAATCTCTCTCTCCCCCAGTCTCTATCTATATACATAGAGGTATATCTGTGTGTACACACACACACACCCCTATTGGTTTTGTTTCTTTGGAGAACTCCGACTGATACAACATATTACACAGTCATTCCTTGCAGGGTATAAAGCCTGGCCTAAATATAAGGCTCTCTGCTCCCTGGACTGTTGCATATTTTTTAGCATTCTCTATGGTCTTCTGCACCATCATGTTTAGTATTCCCTATGGTGTTCCATACAGAGCAGGGGTAAAATATTCCAGGAACTTTAATTTTTATGATTAATCTTTCTATCTTTCCAGTTTCCTAACCTTTCTGCACTGACCGTGATATGGGTATTTCATAAAGAAGCTGAAAGAGAGAAAAGGAATATTGCTCCCATTTTCCCATGGTGAAACCCCAAAGGTGGTTAATGTCTATTAAAAACTAGTAGTTTTATTTCTACTGTCACACAGGTGATAGAATGTAAAAAAACACTACCAACTATTATCTGCTTTATGATCCTGGAATCCATTCTTTTTAATTTCCTCCACCTCGAAAATACTTTATAGTGAAAAAACTATAGTAAAAGCGAAAAAAAGTTTTAGTCAATCATCAAAATAATAACCCAAGACCTAATTTAAAGTAATATAAATGTAAACCAGGAAATAGTTTTTAAAGTCAGCTCTCACATCTCAGATATTTTTACTTTATTTTAAATCCCATTGGGAAAACCTAGACTATTTAATTCAATTATCCTAAGCAAACAAATGGAAAAGCACATATTTTCATAGTCTGACCTAAACAATGAATTGGTTCATCCATCATTTCCTGAGCATGTTCCAAGTGCCAGGCTCCTACCTGGAAATGGAAAATTTTAGAAGTGAAATAGTGCTATCTATCCATTTCCTCCCTAAAATATATTAGTAAATGCCCAGAAAATAAAGAATGCTTACATTTATTAAGCTACTCTCTAACAATGTGTATATTTCTGCTACTACCAGTTGTGTACATCCTCAAAAACCTATTGTTTAATCTCCAAACCTGTTTATGTCAGCTGTACTCATTCTGCAATGCTTCAATTTAATACTATATAGACTGATCACAAATGGACAAAAATGTGGCTACAAAAGTAAGAAGTTACTATTTCTATAAAAACTGAGTTGAACACTTTGGAAAACATCCATAAAGACGAATTACTATGTTCCTTAAAATTTTTTGATAAATTGAGTATATAGCAAACAACTATTTAAAAAACACAGAAAACAATTCTAAAATACCAGAATTCTGGCCAGGTGCAGTGGCTCATACCTGTAATCCCAGCGCTTTGGGGAGCTGAGGTAGGAGGATCTCTTGAGGCCAGGAGTTTGAGACCAGTCTGAACAACATGGCAAGACCCTATCTCTATAAAAAAAATGTAAAATTTAAAAAAAAGATAGAATTCTGTGCTGAGATTGCTTCAAATGTTTCTGAAGTCTCAATCTACTTTAAAGAAAGTGAAACTAGAAAACACAGAAGCTACTCTATAAATGTGGTTATTACAAGAACAATAATACAGAACTCAGTGGACCCATAATACTGAAAGTACTACCCTAGATCACAAGACTGGCCTTTTGCATCCTCCACTATTGCCAGAACAATCCATTGTAGCAGTAACCTTACACTTGAATAAGTTATTCTATTTAAAACTGAAATATCCCTCAAAAGTATAGAAAAAAAATTACATATGTATGTAGAAGGTATTCACTACAGCACTATTTCTAACAGCAAGACTAAAGACAACTCAAATGTCCATTAACATGAGACTGACAATACACCATGGTATATTCACACAAGATATGACTGTATCTACAAGATATTCACTGCAGCACTATTTCTAACAGCAAGACACTAAAGACAACCCAAATGTCCATTAACATGGGACTGACAATAAACCATGGTACATTCACACAATGAAAGAGAAATGAAGAATGCCTCTATATACTTCTATGGAGTGATCAGCAGGAAATAATAAGACAAAAAAACAAGAAGAAAATTATACATAGTGTGCCACCATTCACCTAAGATGGGATTAGGAGACAGAAACTACATGTGTGTGCGTGTGCATGCATGGACATGTGTGTGCGCACATACACATACACACACACACACACACACTGCTTGCTCATATGTTTTAAACAGAATGCAGGGAAGAGGAATAGAGGGAACAGAATCAGAGCTAGACTTCTGATTCTGCCTTGTTTTACACACTTAGCTCTGGAACCATGTACATGTTTTCCATAATTACTTGTTCAAAAAAAATTGAAAAACTATCATCTCTAAAATTCAAAAGCAAAATGAAATAAACCTAAATATTTATTGAATTGATGGTACACTCATACAAAAAGGAATTATTTCCTTTTTTAATGACTTAAAACAGTTTTACCAGAAATTCCGAGAGGAATCTATCCTAAAAATGAAAAGAATTTGGGGAAGTGCTTTTAATTCTTAAACTATTTTCAGTAATCATATTGTTAGTAGTAATACTGATAAGTAGTGGTATCAATCAATATGATTAAAACCAAAATTTTTAGCGTGAGGCACAAATATAAAATTAAAGAAATTCTGCGAAATCATCTATTCCTAAGTGTATACTGAAAAAATCAGTATGAAACTCATAAAATATTTTTATGTTAAAAACAACATATTTCCTATCCCTGACAACTGAAAAGGCCTAGAAGCAACCACTAATCGGTAGTTTACATATTGTGGTCACTAAATACAATTTCCCTCTGAAAGGAACCAGGGCTGGTTGAAGAAAGAAACAATTCCAGATCTATGGCTGGTAATATGCAAGATAAGCCTGGACATCTTATCACACAAGAAAGCAAGAAGCCATCAGAGGCACTCATGCCAAAAAGACCAAGGAGCTAATTTAAAGTCACTCTCATTGGCCAAAGAAGGGACAATTTAATCATTAATAAGAATAACTGTGGCTGGGAACACTGGTTTGTGCCTTACAGTCCCAGCTACCAGGGAGGCTGAGGAGAGAGGACCACTTGAGACCAGTCTGGGCCACATAATGAGATTCTGTCATTAATTAATTAAGGCAATTAACTCATTAAGCAATAACTGCAATGAACTTAAGAAATTATTAAACATATTAAATTCACATGTTAGCTGGGTGTGATGGCTCACACCTGTAATCTCAGTACTCTGGGAGGTCGAGGTGGGAAAATCACTTGAGGCCACGAGTTCAAGACCAGCTTGAGCAACGTAGTGAGATCCTGCCTCTACAAAAAAAGATTTTTTTTTTAATTAGCTGGGTTTGGTGGTGCATGCCTGTGGTCCCAGCTACTTGGAGGCTGAGGTGGCAGGGTCGCTTGAGTCCAGAAGGTTGAGGCTGCAGTGAGCCATTATTACACTACTGTACTCCAGCCTGAGTGACATTGCAAGGCCCCGTTTCAAAAAAAAAAGGTAAGAAAATCATGTGTTTATAATGGTATTTTTTAAATAAAGTTTTTTTTTGGAACTGCTAGGGACCTTCCAAGAGTCACTCACTTAACCTAACTTCCTTGTACAAGCTATACCTCTGGGTAACTGAATAGTTTGTAAAAAGAAACTTCTAAGTATTCCAGCTAATAAATGAAAAAGGAATGATGAAATTAGAATAGCAACATCTTGCATACCAATGATTAAATAATGGATCTATGGGGTCGGGCATGGTGGCTCACACCTATAATCCTAGCACTTTGGGAGGCTGAGGTGGGTGGATCACCTGAGGTCAGGAGTTCAAGACCAGCCCAGCCACCATGGTGAAACCCCATCTTTAAAAAATAAAAAATAAAAATAAAAAAATAATGGATCTATGTAAAGAATAAGTAGTCAATACTGTTACAAAGCAAAAAAATCAGACATTCAGCAAAATTCTTATAAAATAGTAGCAACTGCACAAGATAAATGACACAATTTTTTCAGTAAATAACATTTAAAGAACAAAGCAAATAAATAAGGAAAACCTTTAGCTGAAAACATATTAAAGAAAATAGATCAACTGACTGTAATGTGTAGACCTTGTTTAGATTGTGATTCCAACAAATCACAGTGCACACACACAAATAAAAGTGTGAAATAACTTTGAGACAGTGGTATTGTGTGATTTGTTCTAAGAAAAATAACCCTTATCTTTCAGTGAAAGTATTAAAATATTTACAGATAAAATGAATAGAACAAGAATGTACCCACAAAAATGCAGTGGGAGAGGACTATAAGGAAACAAAAGAGGCTATGAGTGGATACCAGCTGGTGCCAGGAACAAGGCGGTTCACTGTATTCCTCCTTTATTGTTGTGTATATTTTAAATTCTCCATAATAAAGTTTTGAAAATCTGATGTATTTGTACATCTGTATGCTTTAATAATAAAATGTTCATGGCATACAAAATTTTTCAGGATTTCCTGCTTTATGTTAAAACGGCTTCTCCAGTTCCACAAAAAAAGGCATTATTTGTACACCTTCACCTGTCATCTGGGGTTCATGTCCCCTTATTTCTCTAAATTACCAAAAAAAGCACAGGGCCTGCTATACAGGAAGTATTCAATAAATATTAAATGAATGAATTCTGTTTGCTATACTTCTCTGCTCTGCTAAACCTTCCAAAACTCTAATCTATTGATCCAATTTGTAGTAAGGAATGCGTAAATAGAATCAAGTATTAAAAAGATGAAAATTCCAAAGCGCTGTACTTAACCTTTTAAGTCTATGTTTCATTTAAAAAAATGCTTGTTTTTTTCTTGTGGAAGAAAACACAAAACATAAAATTTACCAAATTAACTATCTGTAAGTGTACAGCATTCAGAAGTGTTAAGCATATTCACATGTTGTGAGACAGATCTCCAGAACTTTTTCATCTCGCAAAACAGAAATTATACCTGTTAAACAACAAAAGGTGCTTAATTTTGTTGTTTGTTTTTGAGACGGAATTTTGCTCTGAGATTGTGCCATTGCACAATCTCAGCTCACTGCAAACTCTGCCTCCTAGGTTCAAACCATTCTCCTCCTTCAGGCTCCCAAGTAGTTGGTATTATAGGTGTGACCACCACGCCCGGCTAATTTTTCTATTTTTAGTAGAGATGGGGTTTTGCCATGTTAGCCACACTGGTCTTGAACTCCCAACCTCAGGTGATCCATCCACCTCAGCCTCCCAAAGTGCGGGGATTACAGACGTAAGCCACTACGCCCAGCCCAAAAGGTGCTCATTAATATTTCCTATCCACTGTCTATTCTCTTTTTTTTTTGAGATGGAATTTTGCTCGTTACCCAGGCTGGAGTGCAATGGCGCGATCTTGGCTCACCGCAACCTCCGCCTCCTGGGTTCAGGCAATTCTCCTGCCTCAGCTTCCTGAGCAGCAGGGATTACAGGCACGCGCCACCATGCCCAGCTAATTTTTTGTATTTTTAGTAGAGACAGGGTTTCACCGTGTTGACCAGGATGGTCTTGATCTCTTGACCTTGTGATCCACCCGCCTCGGCCTCCCAAAGTGCTGGGATTACAGGCTTGAGCCACCGCACCCGGCCTCCATTGTCTATTCTATCCTACACAGACCTCTAGCTACAACAAGCTTTCAAAGTATTATTTTCTGACAGTATGCAGTGTGGATCACTCTAGCACAATAACATCAAATAGAAAAAAAACAGTCCTTAATAGGGAAGATCTGAAGTCTGACTGTGAACAGAAAACCATGACCTCCTGTGCAGAGAAAAGGAAGATAGGGCTGGAATGTGGTTTCAGGGTCATTCTAAATGGAAGTAAGGAACCAAGACAGGGAGAGGCAGGCCGGCAGTGAAGAGGAGGCTGCACAAATTGTAGAAGCACTCATTCCATATCCGCATTTAACAAAAGCTTACCGCTCCTTAAGCAGCCCCATAACAATGATGACAAGACTCCTGGTAAGCACTCAGAATCAAATTAACAGGTGCCTTAGGACATGTACGTGGGGAAGCACTATGCTAGTCTCATTCAACAGACTTTTAGTTAAATATGCTTATGCAGGCCTAAAAATAATAATAACAGTACACTATGTAAGAAACATCAATGATCAATATCAGTGACCAGTGATCATTGATATTTTTTCATGTGTTATATAGTTCTAATTATCTTTGGTAGTAGATGAACTGTTAGTCAACACTCCTTTTTCAAAATCACTTTCATACATTATTCTTCAGAAGCACAACTCCCAGCCTGAGTCTGCACTGGAAGTACTCCAAGAAACATACAGAGATTTTGTACATGACCGGGGATACTAACAGGGCCAGACCAGGTAAGGACCTGTTTACAAAAAGGACCTAGAAGTCTCCAGTGGGCAGGGATCTCAGGGAAAGGGCACTCATTCTACATAAGAGTCCAGGTTTAATCCAAAGAAAGCCAGAGAGCATGACAACAGAGTAGTGGCTTGGAGAGCAACACGGTTTCTGTCATTCACACTATCCTATATAAAGCAAGGGAGGCTATATATCGAATTAAAGACACTTCTGAAAAGGCTCTGCAGAACAGTAAAACTTCAAAGAATCGGCAGCACAGAAAGCAGCAGCTATTAGCCACAGGACTGGCAGCAGTATCGATAAGAAACATCCTGATGGCCACAGCCACGATAGTTGCCCTATCAACACAACGATCTTTGCACTGACAACAGTGGCTGCACCTCCGGTGCCAGACGCAGGGTAGTGGCTCAGTTCTGCCTCCAGCACTAGCAGTCTGTATGTATGTACAAACACACATATGTATATGTATGTGCAATACCCAGCTACTGACAGACTAGAGAGCACCTGAGGAGAAAATGGGAATGGAGGTACAAAGGATCTTTCACTTTTTCTACATTAACTGATTTTTTTATAATTATGTAGTACCACAAATAAAACTTCCATTTTGAAGAAATTAGATACACATAAAATAGAACACATCAAGGCCTAATGGGAAGAAATATGTAGTAAAATCAGAAAAATTTAATATAGAATTTATAATAAAGTCCCATTTGTGCTTTGAAAATTCTTGCCTTTTTAACCCAAATAATATTTCAAGTAAATATATCTTTATAAAATAAAAGGTATAATTTAAAATGTAGTAATTTATTGCAATTTCAATTATCCAGGAGGAATATCAATTTTAGGACAGGAACGAATAACTTAAGCCCTGTCATCATCTGGAAATTAGAAGTTAGTAAACATACCATAAATTTAAACTGCCTGTATCCTTTTCAACTTAGGGCTCTGGGTAAGAATGAATGCCATATCAAATGTGAAAATCACTTTGCAAACTATACAGTAGTATGTATACAGATGATAATTAAACGTCTACCATCACAAATGTGCTATAATTTTTTAATCTGACTTTATATTATAGAACACAATATAATATATTTTTAAGAAATACAATGGTAACTAAGGCTATTTCTTTTTTCTTTTTTTTTTGAGATGGACTCTTGCTCTGTTGCCCAGGCTGGAGAGTGCAGAGGCACAATCTCAGCTTGCTGCAACCTCTACCTCCCAGGTTCAAGCAATTCTCCTGCCTCAGCCTCCTGAGTAACTGAGATTACGGGCATGTGCCACCACACCCAGCTAATTTTTGTATTTTTAGTGGAGATGGGGTTTCACTGGCCATTTCTTATATTACTAATTCATAGACATAAGAATTTGTTTTCATTTAATTGAAGATGCTCTTGTGTATACTGTTATTTCAGTAAACATGAACATTAAATCTTTGAGATTAAAACCCCCATAAATATAACTGGAAACCTGCATTTCCTTCTTGGCTAGAATCCCATAAACAACAAAAAAATTTCAAGTGTGCATTAGACTCATAATAGTTTTCACACAAGAATGAATGGCATGAAAAGTTTCAATTAACCAAACCTATTTCTGCAACTGAGTCATTCATTTTCTAAGTTAGAGGCCTTTTATTTTTATATCCTTTGTGGCTTCAAAAAATCATTCATTCATTCATTCATTTATTGGAGGCAGAGTCTTGCTCTGTTGCCAGGTACCAGGCTGGAGTACAGTGGCGCGATCTCGGCTCACTGCAACCTCCACTTCCTGGGTTCAAGCAATTCTCCTGCCTCAACCTCCCAAGTAGCTAGGACCACAGGCACGCGCCACCGTGACCAGCTAATTTTTGTATTTTTTTAGTAGAGACAGGGTTTCACCATGGTCTCAATCTCTTGACCTCGTGATCCACCCACCTTGGCCTCCCAAAGTGCTGGGATTACAGGCTTGAGCCACCACGTCCAGCCAAAAAGAATTTTAAATAGCTTACAAGTATATACATTAAGTATACATTATGGCACCCTTCCAATAAAGAGGCCTCAGCAGTGAGATTTGAACACAGAATCCTTTCTCCCAGCAACACACAAACAGACAGCTGCTCACAAGGACAGCCAATCTGCTGGCTGGGGAGAGGATAGCTAGGTAACTGGCAAATTCAGCGCTCAAAGGGAGATGGAAGCTGAAAGAATACATGGAGTGAAGGAAGATCCTCAAAGATTCACAAGCAAGGATGAGGTTGAGGGGGAGCTGAGAACCACAGACACAAGATATGAAATAGAGAAAAGATAATGTGAAGATGAGGAAGCCTTCTGGCCTCGTGGGAAAAGTATACCAGACATGGAGAGAACATCAGAAATGCAATGAGCAGTAAGTGTAGCTGCTCCCAAGAACTGTGTCCAATCCTGACAGCCATTCAGCTCCAGTTTCCTTGTGGCCCAAAATGAAACACTTTTCTTAAAGAACACTGATGTGAGTTTCTGTTCCTTAAAATCAAAAAAGCCTCATATAAGATGCATACAAAGATAAGATATATTTAAATATGCAAGGGAAATAAGGCAAAGAGAAAAAGAAATATGAAAAATGTAATAGTCCTGTCCCAGTGCTTTATGATAAAACCATGTCATCTGCATAAACAGGAAAGGATTTCAGTTCTCTACGATGGCAGGGTAGCTGTCTAGTGCATTCAAATATGATAATAACTAAATCTTAAAAAGGTAATGAAAATTAATCTGGAAAAATAAGCTCACAATAAAAAAATTACTATATACAAAGAGAAGTAAATTTTTGAGCCAGAGTGAGCAGAAAGAACAAACACCAGATACTGCCTTCACTATCACTTAAGATAGTGTAATTATGAAACAGATTATTAAAAGCAAATTATGTAATTAAGGAAATTTTAAAATGGGCAAACAACAAAGTACTAAAAATAGCCAGTTTGAAGCAATAAAACATTGCCTTCACAAATTAAAAATCTATTAAAATAAAAACCAAATAAGTTAATTAAACAGCAGATAGTCAGAGTTAAAGAGAGATTACCAAACTAAATGCCAGATTTGAAGAAATTACTCAGAGTAGATTCAGGGTCATAGAAAATAGACTGAGATGGACTCACACATGACTAATTTGAGTCCTAGTGAAACAATACAGAGACTAGAAGAGAAGCAATACATGAAAAGGTAAAGGCTGAGAATTTTCAAAAACAGATAAAAGGCTTAAATCTAGATTTAAGAAGCACAAAATCCACCTAGCAATATAAACCAAAAAAAAATCCACCCCTAGACTCGTAGGCACTGTGCTAAATTGCAAAATAAAGCTAAAGAAAAGATTTTAAAACGCAGGTAACAACAGATGACTACAATTAGCTCTGACTATAGAATTCTCACCTGTTAACAAGAAAAGCCAGCAGACAGTAGAATAGTAACTTCAAAGTATCAAGGAAACTTGTCAACTGTCGTTATATGCACAGCAAAACTATCCTTCAAAAACGAAGATGAGGCAGGGTGCAGTGGCTCATGAGGCCAGGAGTTCAAGACCAGCCTGGCCAAGATGGTGAAACCCCTATCTCTACTAAAAATACAAAATTAGCTGGGCGTGGTGGTGGGCACCTATAATCCCAGCTACTCAAGAGGCTGAAGCAGAGAATTGCTTGAACCGGGGAGGTGGAAGTTGCAGTGAGCCAAGATCCCGCCACTGCACTCCACCCTGGGTGACAGAGTGAGCCTCCATCTCAAAAAAATACAACAAAGATGAAACCAAGATATTTCCAGTTAAACAATAACACCAGTTTATGACCAGCTAAAGAAACCTCGTGCTGGGCCAGGCCTGGTGGTTCACACCTGTAATCCAAGCACTTTGGAGGCCAAGGCAGGCGGATCACCTGAGGTCGGGAGATCATGACCAGCCTGACCAACACGGTGAAACCCCGTCTTAAAAAAAAAAAAAATAATAATAATATAAAGAAACCTCATGCTTACGTAAGTTTATGTTTAAAAAAAAACAGAGACTTCAAAAGAATATACAGTAGAAAAATGGAAAATGAGCTCAGACTGGAGATCTGAGATGTCAGATGAAATTACGTTCAAGCATTAAACACATAAGTACATGTCAGCAAACATTTCCCATGCTAAAAATAACAGTAGTCTACAAGAGGGTTTAAATCACAGTAAGAAAAATAAAAATCTCAAAACTCAGTGTTTAAAGTAAGAGCATGACAAAGGGGAGGCCATTAACATACAGCTGACCCTTTAAACAATACGGGTTTGCACTGTGCAGGTCCACTTACATGTAGGTGTTGTGTTTTTTTTTTTTCCAAACACAGATGAAGAATGCAAAACCCACATATATACAGAAAACCTCTCTCCTTTTCTATCTCCTTCCCCTTCCTTCTGAGACAGGGTCTCACTCTGTCACCCAGGCTGGAGTGCAATGGTACCATCACAGGTCACTGCAGCCTCAAACTCCTGGGCTCAAGTGATCCTCCTGCCTCAGCCTCCCAAGTAGTTAGGACTACAGGCAAGCACCACCATACCGGGCAATTTTTTTTTTTTTTTTTTTTTTTTTTGAGACAGACTCTCGCTCCAATGCCAGGTACCAGGCTGGAGTGCAGTGGCGTGATCTCGGCTCACTGCAACCTCCACCTCCTAGGTTCAAGCAATTCTCCTGCCTCAGCCTCCGGAGTAGCTGGGACTACAGGCACATGCCACCACATCCAGCTAATTTTTGTATTTTTAGTAGAGACGGGGTTTCACCATGTTGGCCAGGATGGTCTTGATCTCTTGACCTCGTGATCTGCCCACCTTGGCCTCCCAAAGTGCTGAGATTACAGGCGTGAGCCACCACACCCAGCCCAATTTTTTTTTATCTTTTGTAGAGACACTGTCTCACTTTGTGGTCCAGGCTGGTCTTGAGTTCCTGGCCTCAAGTGATCCTCCTGCCTTGGCCTCCCAAAGTGCTGGAATTACAGGTGTGAGCCACTGCACCCAGCCACGACTTTTCCTAAAGGCTGGTTCTGCTGGGCCAACTGCAGGATATGAGTATGTGTGGACTGTAGTAAACATGAGGGTCCTGGAACCAATCCTCTGCATATATGAGAGATGATAGTCTTTGTCTTGGCAGGCAATTAAGATATTGATGAGGTTCATTTAGCTTTGTTAACTTAAAGGTCTACAATAGGCTGAGTGTAGTGGCTCACGCCTGTAATCCCAACACTTGAGAAGCTTATGCGAGTGGATCACTTGAGGTCAGGAGTTTGAAACCAGCCTGATCAACATGGTGAAACCCCGTCTCCACTAAAAAAAACACAAAAATTAGCTGGGCAAGGTGGCGCACACACTCTGGAGGCTGAGGCAGGAGAATTGATGGACCTGGGAGGCACAGATTGTAGTGTGCCAAGATCGTGCCACTGCACTCCAGCCTGAGCAAGAGTGACACTCTGTCTCAAAAAAAAAAGTCTACAATAATATCTTAAGAATAAACCACAAAAATACTTCCAAACCAATAGAGGAAAAACATTATAAGAAAAAAATTCAGTGAAAACCTTAATTGTATATTTAAAAAGAAAAGAATAGGCGCGTAAAAAGCGTAAACAGAAAGCACAAAGTAACATGGTAAACATTCATTACAAATATATCAATAATCACAATCTTTGTAAGTGAATTAAAAGACAATTAAAAGTGCCAATTAAAAGACAAATAAGATTATTTTATAAAATATAAGTAACTTCAGTTACATATTATTTACATAAGACATACCCAATGAATCACATAAAAAGTTTAAGGTGAGGACTAAAAAGGTTAAGCAAGCATCAGTCAAAAATAAACAAGAATTACCATATCGGAATAAGTCTTATTTCAGCTGTTACCCACTGAAAGAAAGCAAAAGTTAACAACACATGGTCTTAATGAGTGAAAAGGTGGAAATCTTAGCAAAGAAATAAAAAGTGGCCAGGTGCAGTGGCTCACACCTGTAATCCAGCACTTTGGGAGGCCAAGGTGGGTGGATCACCTGAGGTCAGGAGTTCGAGATCACCCTGGCCAACATGGTGAAATTCCGTCTCTACTAAAAATACAAAAATCAGCCAGATATGGTGGCAGGCACCTGTAATCTCATATACTCAGGGGGCTGAGGCAGGAGAATCGCTTGAACCTGGGAGCCAGAGGCTGCAGTGAGCTGATGGTACCACTGTACTACAGCCTGGGAGACAGAGTGAGATGCTGTCTCAAAAAGTAAAAATAAAGAGTATAAAATAAAATAGAAATTCAAAAACAGAAAAGATTGAAAATTAAAACAAAAAATTCTCTCTATGATCTTAACAGTAGATTAAATATGACAGAGTCAATGAACTGGAACAGACCAATAGGAATTATCCACACGGAAAAACAGAAAAAAAGACTGGAGGAAAATGAACAAACTCTCACAAACCCTGATAACATCAAGCATTATAATATGTATATAATCAGAAATGCAGGTGGAAGGGAAGAAAGTGAAACTGGAGTTGAGAAAATATTTGAAGATGCAAAAACGAAAAACTTCCCAAATTTAACAAAAAATACTGACTTATAAATCCAAAACACTCAGTGAACACTAAGATTAATACAAATAGAAATACATCTGAGCACACTATAAACTGCTGAAAACCAAAAAGAGAAAAATCTTGAAAGTAACTATGAATAAACAATAATAATGATAATAATAACAGTAATACGGCAGCCAGCTCATTTTTTAAATCAGAAAAAGAAGCCAGGAAGTAATGCAACAAAATCTACAATGCTCAAAAATAACTATCAGCCCAGAACTCCACATGAAGCAAAAACATCCTTCGAAGGTGAAGGCAAAGTGAAGACACGGTCTGATAAACAAAAACTAAGGAAATTAATCCCCAGCAAATTATAACATATAAAAACCAGGATCCACCAAAAAAAGAAAAAAAAAGAACTGGAAGTGTTAAATGTTTGGATAAATGTAAAGAACTTATCTTTCAATTTATTCTCTTAATTTCTTTAGAAGCCACTCAATGGCTATTGAAAGCAATAACAACATTGTATCATGGGGCTTATAATGTAGGCATACATAAAATATATGACAATAGGCTGAGTGTCACCTCTGTAATCCCAACACTTTAGGAGGCCAAAACAGGCAGATCACTTGAGCCCAGGAGTTCAAGACCAGCCAGGGCAACATGGTGAAATCCCCAACTCTACAAAAAATTAAAAAATTAACTGGACATAGTGGGGCAAACCTGTAGTCCCAACTACTTAGGAAGCTGAGGTGGGAGGGTCGCTTGAACCAAGGAGGTGGAGGATACAATGTGCCAAGATTGTGACACTGCACTCCAGCCTGGGCAATAGAGTAAGATCCTGCCTCAAAAAAATAAAAATAAAATACATATATACAACAACAGTAGCACAATGACTGAGTTGGGAATGGAACTGTGTTACTGCAATTCTTACATTTTATGAAAGGTGGGATGTTAATTCCAAGTAGGCAAGGATAAGGATACAACTGCTAAAAAATAAAAATAAAAATAAAAAATAAGACATTAAATGGAATACTAAAAAAAATTCAATTAGCCCTAAAAAGAGGCAGGAAAAAAAAAAAAAAGACAGCAGAAGACAAATAACAAACTAGTAGATCTAAACCCACCTACAGTGAATTCTCATTATTCATAGTAGTTATGCTCTATAAAGTCATCATGAACACTGAGTTACCAAATATGGAACCACTGCTACCCAGGAAAATAGTGTTAAGTCCCTATAAGCAAGCCTCTGGTCATGCTACCTTAGTCAACTGATCAACACATAATCTTGTTTTATATATGTTTTTGTTTAAAACACCCCATTTAGTATCTATTGTTAATTTATTTACATTAAACTCATGGCCAACAGTACCACAATTCTTGTCTGAGTGAAGCTTATCTAATACATGCATTTTCTCCAAAGATATGTCACAGACTCTTGGACTTGGAATCACTAGATGGCACCTCAGCCCTATACTTGGGGGTCATTTTAAACAGCAAAGTCACCCAAAAAGAAGTACAAAAATGTGGAAAGTGTGGCACTGAACAGACTGGAAAAGGATCCTTTTTAAAATTTTTGTGGGTACATAGTGGGTGTATATTTTTATGAGGTACATTAGATGTTGTGATACAAGTAAGCAATGTGAAATAAGTATATCATGGAGAATAGAGTATCCATATTCTCAAGCATTTATTCTCTGAGTTAGAAACAGTCCAATTATGCTCTAAATTATTTTAAAATGTGCAATTAAGTTATTACTGACTAAAATCACCCTACTGTACTATCAAATAGCAAGTCTTATTCACTCTATTTTTTTTGTACCCACTAACAATCCCATTCCTCCCTTCAGGCCCCCTCTCACCCCCACTACCCCTCCCCGCCTCTGGTAATGCTTCTACTCTCTACGTCCATGAGTTCAACTGTTTTGATTTTTAGATCCCACAAATAAGTGAGACCATGCAAGGTTTGTCTTACAGTGCCTGGCTTATTTCATCTAACATAATGATCTCAAGTTCAATCCATGTTGTTGCAAGTGACGATCTCATTCTTTTTTATGGCTGAATAGTACTTCATTGTGTACCACATTTTCTTTATCCATTTATCTGTTGATGAACGCTCAGGTTGCTGGCAAATCTTAAGCTACTGTAAACAGTGCTGCAAGAAACATAGGAGTGCAGATAACTCTTTAATATACTGATTTCTTTTCTTTTGGGTATATATCTAGACGTGGGATTGCTAGATCATATGGATATGTCAATTTTCAGTTTTGTGAGGAACCTCCAAACTGTTCCCCAAGTAGTTATACTAATTTCCTTTCCTACCAATGGTGTATGAGGGTTTCCTTTTCTCCATATCCTCACGAGTATTTTATTATTGCCTGTCCTTTGGACATGGCATTTTAACTGGGCAAGATGATATCTCATTGTAGTTTCAATGTGCATTTGTCTGATAACGTTGTGCGCCTTTTCAGATGTCTGTTTGCTACTTGTATGTCTTCTTTTGAGAAATGTCTATTCGAATCTTTTGCCCATTTTTTATTGGATTAGATTATTTTTTTCTAATCAACTAGTTAGTTGAATTCCTTCACCAGTGTAGTTTGCAAGTATTTTCTCCCATTCTGTGTGTTGTCTCTTCCTTTTGTTGATTGTATCCTTCGCTGTGCAGAAGCTTTTTAACTTGATGTGATCCCATTTGTCCATTTTTGCTTTGGTTGCCTACAGCTGTGGGGTATTGTTTAAGGCATTTTTGCCCAGATCAACATCCTGAAGATTTTCCCCAATGTTTCCTTGTTGTAGTTTCATAGTTTGAGGTCTTAGATTTAAGGCTCTAATCCATTATGATTTGATTTTTGTATAAAGTAAGAGATAGGGGTCTAGTTTCATTCTTCTGCTTATGGATATCCAATTTTCCCAGCACCATTAATTGAAGAGACTATCTTTGCCCCAGAGTATGTTCTTGGCATGTTTGTCAAAGATAAACTCACTGTGGGCCAGGTGCGGTGGCTCATGCCTGTAGTTCCAGCACTTTGGGAGGCCAAGGCAGGCAGATCATGAGGTCAGGAGATCAAGACCATCCTGGCCAACCTGGTGAAACCCCGTCTCTACTAAAAATACAAAAAAATTAGCTGGGCATGGTGGCGCACGCCTGTAGTCCCAGCTATTCGGGAGGCTTAGGTAGGAGAATTGCTTGGACCCAGGAGGTAGAGATTACAGTGAGCCGAGATCATGCCACCGCACTACAGCCTGGATGACAGTGCGAGACTCCATCTCAAAAAAAAAAAAAAATGAGATCACTGTACATGTGTGGATTTATTTCTGGGTTCTCGGTTCTTTAATCTGTTCCATTGGGCTATGCATCTGTTTTCATGCCAGTACCATGCTATTTTGGTTACTGTATCTCTGTAGTGTCATTTGAAGTCAGGTACTATTATTCCTCCAGTTTTGTTCCTTTTGCTTACAACAGTTTTGGCTGTTCTGGATCTCTTGTGGTTCCATAAAAATGTTAGGATTTTTTTTTTCTATTTCTGTGAATAATGTCATTGATATTTTGGTAGGATTTGCATTTAATCTGTAGACTGCTTTGGGTAGTACGGACATTTTGACAATATGAATTCTTCCAATCCATGAACATGTAACATTTTTCCATTTTTTGGTGTCCTCTTCAATTTCTTGCATCTTATAGTTTTCATTATAGAAGTCTTTCATTTATTTGGTTAATTCCTAGGTGTTTTATTTTGTGTGTGGCTTGCAAATGTGATTACTTTTTTATTTCTTTTTCACACTGTTCACTGTTGACAAATAGAAATGCGACTGGTTTTTGTATGCTGATTTTGTATTATGAAACTTTACTGAATTTATCAGTTCTCACAGTTTTCTTGTGGAGTCTTTAGGTTTTCCCAAATATAAGATTATGTCATCTGCAAGCAAGGATAATTTGACTTCTTTCTTTCCAATGTGGATACCTTCATATACTCCTCTTCTTGTCTGACTGCTCTAGTTAGGACTTCTAGTACTACATTGAATAACAGTGGTGACAATGGGCATTCTTCTCATATTCCAGACATAGAGCAGGGGTGTCCATTTTGGCTTTCCTGGACCACACTGAAAGAACTGTCTTGAACCACACATAAAATACACTAACACTAATGATAGCTGATGAGCTTTAAAAAAATTGCAAAAGGCCGGGTATGGTGGCTTGCGCCTGTAATCCCAGCACTTTGGGAGGCTGAGGCAGGTGGATCACGAGGTCAAGAGATGCGACCATCCTGGCCAAAATGATGAAACCACTTCTCTACTAAAATTACAAAAAATTAGCCGGGCGTGATGGTACATGCCAGTAATCCCAGCTACTTCAGAGGCTGAGGCAGGAGAATTACTTGAACCCAGGAGGCAGAGGTTGTGGTGAGCTGAGGAAATGCCATTGCACTCCAGCCTGGGCAACAAAAGCAAAACTCCGTCTCAAAAAAAAAAAATTGCAAAAAAAATCTCATCATGTTTTAAGAAAGTTTACAATTTGTATTACATGGCATGCAGCCCTTGAGCCATGGGTTAGACAAACTTGCCTTAGAGTAAAGGCTTTTAGTTTTTCCCCATTCAGTATGATTATGAGCTGTGGGTCTGTCATATATGACTTTAATTATATTGAAGTATGTTCTGTCTATCTCCAGTTTTTTGAGGGTTTTTCAAGGTGGAGATGTTAAATTTCATCAAATGCTTTTTTCAGCATCTACTGAAATGATCATACAATTTTTATCGTTTATTCTGTTGATATGATATACCACAAAGACTGATTTGCATATGTTGAAGCACCCTTGCATCCCAAGGAAAAGGACCCTTGTTTTTAAAAGTATGAGAGCTGAAATAGGAGGGCAGAGTGTCACCTTATTTGATCTCGATTGGGAACAACATGTCAAGATGACTCAAAGTATTTGCTACTCTGTGCATATCTATGAATGACCACAGGAGTACTTCCAAGTATTAATTTAGGGGTTACAAACAAAGTTTGAAATTTTTACACCTATTGATCCTCAAATAGTGAGGATCAATTGTGCATCATTAAAGAGACTAAATAAATATTTCAATCAAAATGTAGCTATTTTCAGACTGGGGAGAAGAAAAAACAACCCATCATATCCACAAGAGATACATTTTGAATATAAAGACATGGGTCAAAAGAAAGAGGATAGAAAGATAAACCAGGCAACACTAATAATAGAGTGAAAAGCACATCACTTTGCACAACTGACACAAGATAAAACTTTTAAAATCTGAACAGCCATATATCTGTTAAGTAAGTTAAAATGGTTAGCCTACTCTTTTGCAAAAAGAAAACTCAAAACTCAGATGGTTTCACTGGTAAACTCAATCAAACATATGAGGAAGAAAATAAAGGAGTAAACCATTCCCAACTCATTTTAGAAGGTTTGCATAATCCCATTACCAAAACATTTTTTAATTATAAAAAACCATAAAACATGATCACAGTTGATTAACATACAAAATAATGGAAAGATCAAATTCAGTAACTTACAAAAAGAGTAATATATCATGATACTGCAATATTTATCCAAGGAATATAAAATTTAGATTCACGTATGAAAGGCAATTTCATTTACCATAATAACAGATCCAATAAAAGCATCTGACCAAGTTCAATATCCATTTTGGTTTAAAAAAATAAAAATTTTACACAACTAGAAACAGAAAGAAATTTCCTCTACCATATAAACCTAAAGCAAATAACACAATGAAATTCTGAGGACTTTCCCTCAAAGACTGTCAACATGGCAAAGATGGTAAACAAATCGTACCATGTCTACCCAACATTACAGCATATAGAAGATCCTAGCCAATGTAATATGGTAAGGAAAAGAAATACTAGGTATATATATTTGAATAGAAGTTATAAAACTTTCTTTTCAGAGACTATATAATTGTTAACAAATTCTTAAGAAATATGTCAGTCTAGCAAGATTCATCTAAGTAAAGTTTGGCAAAGTTGTAGGATGGCGTGTCAATATATAGAACAACTGTATTTCTATCTTCTGCCAACAAAATAAAAATTTAAAAAGGTTTCTTAATGCCAAAAAGCAGATTATTTAAGAATAAATTTGGGCCGGGTGCAGTGGCTCAAGCCTGTAATCCCATTACTTTGGGAGGCCAAGGCGGGTAGATCACAAGGTCAAGAGATCGAAACCATCCTGGTCAACATGGTGAAACCCCGTCTCTACTAAAAATACAAAAAATTAGCTGGGCATGGTGGCGCGTGCCTGTAATCCCACCTACGCGGGAGGCTGAGGCAGGAGAATTGCCTGAACCCAGGAGGTGGAGGTTGCGGTGAGCCGAGATCGCGCCATTGCACTCCAGCCTGGGTAACAAGAGAGAAACTCCGTCTCAAAAATAATAATAATAATAATCACAGTAATGAATTATAGACCATTTTATATATATATATATGAATCATTCAAATAAATAATTGAATAAATAAATAAATGGGATGTGAAGGGAAGGGGGAAAGGTCTTCCTTATAGTAAAATGCCAATTAATAGTTACAGAAGAAGTATGTAGTTGGAAAGTCATCATTGGACACTAAAACTAGTGAGTGAAAGTTTGATGAAGAATAGGGTATTAACACAGTGTCAATACACATTAACTACAAAGAGAAAAACTGTATCATGGCAGTAGAGAAATCTGGCAGATACCAACTTAACCAATTATCTCATGTTACTGGCAATATTGGAACAAACTGACATCAGGTCATTCCTAATATGTTGCACTGAGAAAAATATAAATAACTTTTTTGTTATCCTTGCATAAAATGTATGAACTGAACCTATCCATGAGAAAACTTCAGACAAGTACAAAGTGAGGGACATTCTAAAAAAATAACTGATCTGTAGTCTTCCAAAACACCAATGTCAAGAATTATAACGAGAGGGTAACAAAATACTCCAGATTAAAGGTGACTAAAGAAACATGACAATTTCACAGTGATTCTGTACTGGATACTGGACAGGGAAAACAAAAGGGCAATAAAGGACATTATAGGGACAACTGTTGAAATTGCACTGTGAATTAGGTAACAACACTGTACCAACTGTTAAATTTCTTGACTGGTAATTTTACTGTGGTTATGCAAGAGAATACCCTGGTTCTTAGAAATATATGTTGAAGTGTTCTTAGTACCTATACAACTTAAACTCAAGTGAATCCCAAAAAATGCATTTATATATATGCATGTAAAGAAAGGGGGAAAGAATGATAAAGCTAATGAAGTAAAATACAAACAATTGGTGAATTTTAGTAAATTATATGTACTAATTTAGACTCTGTATATGTTTTCTGTAAGTTACACATAAAGCAAAAAACTTAACTGGAAAACTAGATAAGCTTTCTTTTTTACAAATATGGCAGACAAAAAGTCACGACCCCTCATATATAAAGAAGCTATATAAAGCAAGTGTTTTAAAAAAGCACTTAACACCTCCAAAAGATTAACAGGAAAAGGACATGTACAGCCAATTGCACAAAAGATGGCAAATAAACTTTTAAAGGAAAACAAAAACAAAAAGTCAATGAAAGGTGAGATGTTTCCACCTGTTAAATCAGTGATTTTCTTTTTCAAATACATCAACATTGGCAAGGATGCCCTAAAATGGCCACTCAATACCTTGCTAGTGGAAGCATTAATTTGAATCTTTTAGGAAAGCAGTTCAGCAATGTGAATCAAGAGCCTTAAAAATATACACACCAGGCCAGGTGCAGTGGCTTACACCTGTAATCCCAGCACTTTAGGAGGCTGATGTGGGTGAATCACCTGAGGTCAGGAGCTCAAGATCAGCCCGGCCAACATGGTGAACCCCTGTCTCCACTAAAAATACAAAAAATAGCTGGGCATGGTGCCAGGCACCTGTGATCTCAGCTACTTGTGAGGCTGAGGCAGCATAGCTTGAACCTGGGAGGTAGAGGTTGCAGTGAGCCAAGATCGCACCACTGTACTCCAGCCTGGGCAACAGAGCGAAACTGTCTCAAAAAAAAAGAAAAGAAAAGAAAAGAGAGAGAGAAAAGGCTAAGTGCAGAGGCACATGCCTGTAATCGCAGCCCTTTGGTAGGCCAAGGGGGGCGGATCATGAGGTCAGGAGTTCAAGACCAAGCTAGCCAACATGGTGAAACTGTCTCTACTAAAAATACAAAAATTAGGCCAAGCGCAGTGGCTCACACCTGTAATCCCAGCACTTTGAGAGGCCGAGGCAGGCGGATCACGAGGTCAGGAGTTCAAGCCAAGACTGGCCAACATAGTCAAACCCCGTCTCTATTAAAAAATACAAAAATTAGCTGGGCATGGTGGCTCCTGACTGTAATCCCAGCTACTTGGGAGGCTGAGGTAGGAGAATTGCTTGAACCGGACCCGGGAGGTGGAGGTTGCAGTGAGTCGAGATAGCACCACTGCACTCCAGCCTGGGTAACAGAGCAAGACTCCATCTCAAAAAAGAAAAAAAATATATAAAAATTAGCCAGGCATGGTGGCAGGCACCAGTAATCCCAGCTACTTGGGAGGCTGAGGCAGGAGAATTGCTTGAACCCAGGAGGCAGAGGGGTTGTAGTAAGCTGAGATGGCACCACAGCACTCCAGCCTGGGTGACAGAACAAGACTCCATCTCAAAAAAAAAAAAAAAAAAAAAAGAATCCACGCCATTCTAGTTCGCAACATGCAAAGAAATAATCTAAACTATGGACTAAAGCTTATGCCAAAGATATTCATTAAATGATAGCTATATAGTAGCAAAATTATTTAAAATAATCCATAAGTTAAACAACAGGGAAATGGTGAAGTAAACCACTTAGGATATAACCACAAAATGCAATATGCCATCATTAAAAGTTATTAAAATCAGGAAATATGACATAATAAATGTTAAGAGAATAAAGTTTACAAATTGGGCAGTTAGGATGATCTTAAGTTAAAAAAAAATTCATAAAGCTCAGAACAGACACATTATAAACAGTGACTGTTTGAAAATGAACATAAGTAGCAAATGTGAACACCTGTCCCAGTTTCCAGTTTATCTATGAGATCTCACCCCTCACCACCTGTGAACTACCACTGCTTACATCATGGTGCCTGTCTCACTCGCTGCGCACTCTGACCATTTCTTGAAGGTATGGCACCATCCCTGGCTACGTTCAGTAAACATTTGCTGCTTCAAATTTACAAACTCTCCCACCTCTTTTCTTACATGTAAAAGCTGTATCTATCTATTAAGGTCAACTGAAAATTGAAACCCATATTGAATACAGAGTTTGTCAAGAACCAGTTTCACTTTTGTTTGCTTCTTTCAAATAAAAATATTAAGGAGGAAACATGCTTGGAGCTTTCTTTAGTTAACATCAGACTCCAAGGCAGGCTTGAGACAATATAAAGATACCACATACCTGCTAAGTGTTGTGCACTAGGACCACCGGTGGTATTGTCAGTTTATTTTCATGTCAAAGAATGTTTGCGTTAGCAGTCTAATCTTAGCTACCACCAAAAAACACACACCCATCTGTGTGCTGCAGAGCTCAGCCACTATCCAGGGCCACACCTGACTCCAGCTCTGCCCTATTCCCCGCTGATTCCACCTTCTACTTGGCAACTTTCTGCCTAATAGCTGAGCAGAGCACAGTCAGGTAAGAGGAGGCTGTGAGGAAGGCTGGGAATATGGAGAAACCAGACAAGAGTAGGAAGACCTTAACTGTGGCAGAGGGCCAGCTGGGCGGCGTTCTTAAGTCTGTGCTTCTCAAGAGGAACAGTTTATCACCCCAGGAGACTTTGCCAGTGTCTTGGAGATATTTTTAGTTGCCACAAGGGTGGGGGAGCTAATGGCGCCTAGTAGGAAGAGGCCAGGGATGCTACCAAATATCCTACAATACACAAAACAGTTCCCCACAACAATTATCCAACCCCAACTGTCAAGAGAGCTAAGATCAAGCAGTGCTACCATAAACTGATGCATCCGCTAGTACAGTGGAGTCTACTGTACAGAACAATTCAGCAGGAACAAGACACCCAGTGGTTAGAGGAGATCTGAGGTAGGTCAGGAAATGTAAACACACACATTACCTCCTCACTCGGTGCTAAGATGACTAAAATTCTACCTCAGGAGTTGGGAATGAGAGCACCGTAATTTAATAAAAGTAGTAAGAATGCTTTTTTTTTCCCAAGGACTTACTCTTATACATATCTTTTATTTCTTCAAAGACTGCTTCACAGCAGAAACTGTAAGGAAATAATACTATCAAAACTGCCCAGACTGGGAAACACCTCTTAAGAGAACTTGGCAACACACCCACACGGTCAATGACAAATTTAGCTGTATATCTCAACAGGACATAAGAACTCAAAGTTCCCAGCTTAGTTTAAGGGAAAGTGTGAAGCAAAGATCACTCAAAAAGAAGAAAAGTGTTGCTTTCCCAGATGAATCATCAAGAACTACACAAGACTTAGAGGAGTAACATTTTCAAAGCTGAGAACAGTACTTACGTACTTCAAAAAAAAAAAAAGCAGATTTTTTAAAAAGTATATGAATCATCATTATTATAATTTGGTTAAAGTCATGACCACTGAGTCACATAATAGGTTTTTAAAAATTATTATTATTATTATTTTGAGATGGAGTTTCGCTCATTACCCAGGCTGGAGTGCAATGGCGCGATCTCGGCTCATCGCAACCTCCGCCTCCTGCGTTCAGGCAATTATCCTGCCTTAGCCTCCTGAGTAGCTGGGATTACAGGCACACGCCACCATGCCCAGCTAATTTTTTGTATTTTTAGTAGAGACGGGGTTTCACCATGTTGACCAGGATGGTCTCGATCTCTTGACCTCGTGATCCACCTGCCTCAGCCTCCCAAAGTGCTGGGATTACAGGCTTGAGCCACCGTGCCTGGCAGGTTTTTAAAAATTATTTTAACAACCTTATCATGCCATAATTTCCACCCACAGGAGGCCAGATGGTTAGTCATCCAGTACTATCCCTGGCTGGGGCTTAAATAACTTCAACCTGTCTCTAAAGCATCATTTTGCCTAGCTACCTTGACCTCTGTTATTTCAGTGTTAGGAAATGCCCACCACTTATGGTGGCCTACTTCAACATTGGACAGGAGATAGCTGTTAGGAATGTGTCCATTAATGCTAAATCAAGAGCACCATCTGTTCAACAATGGGTATTAGTTTTGAATCACCTGAAACAAGCCTAATTATTCTCTATAAAGCAGCCCTTCAACCTTCTATAAGATTATCTTGTCTTCCTCACCCAAGCCTTTTTCTTCTCCAAGTTGTAAAATGCCCTTTCCCCATGAGCTAGCTTTTTAAGTGATACAATAAAGATTCAACAGGAACCAAAAAACCCAGAATGGTGGAACTGAAAGGAATCAGAGAACAGTCAGTCCAAACCCAATCCCATTTTTATAAATGAGTAAATATGGCAGAGAAAGATGAAGCAAGGCTGCCTGCTAGAAGTCAAGCTTCTCAGAAAACTCAAGAGCATAATTTAAGTTTCCGAATTCTTTTGCCCCTCAGAACTGTACCAAGCTGTACATATGTTGTGGAAAAGGATTTATACTTTTTGTTTTATGAAAATATAGAGACTGAGAGAAAAGATAATCCACCTAGCAATAATTTGTACTAAAAAGGGATGCAGGTGAAAAAAAACTAGGTAATGTAACTTAAAAAAAAAAAAAAACATAAGAAAGGAAATGTAGTCACAGACTACCACCTGGCTCTGCAGATGAATAGTTGTCACTAAATATTTATTACTGATTTCACTAAAAGTAGGGGTGTAACCATAGTCAAAGAGTGGAAAAAGGTAAATGAGGGATTTAAGATGTCTAAATCCTCAACTATCAAAATAGGAAGGCAATGCATAATATTTAAAGTGGATAAATAACAATGGTTGGAAATATTAAAAGTAGGTACTATTAACAAGAGAAGTTTGCCTCTATTTTTCATTACAAGACTTTACGCTCCGTACTTTTTTTTTTTTTTTTTTTTAAATATACTGCCTAGGCTAGTCTTGAATTCCTGGCCTCAAGCACGCCTTCCACCTCAGCCTATCAAAGTGCTGGGATTATAGGCACAAGCCACTGTGTCTGGTCCTATGCTCCCTATTTTAAAGCAATCTCCAAGTATTATTTTGATAAAAATTTCAACATTAATTTTAAGATACAGAAAAATAAGGGATTGGTAATAGATAACGTTGCAGGCAAGTTAATGGCGAAAGAGCACCAAAACACCATTAGTGGGAGTACAGATTGAAATAAAAATGGGACAACCAATTGCCACTATCCAATTTAAACCCCCTGTGACCAAGCAATTCCACTTTTAGTGATCTAGACTGTAAAAATACACCCATAAATGTTCAAAGACATATGTACAAGAATGATCACACCATTTTAAAAGATACAAATTAGAGCACACTAAATATCCACTAACAGGGGAAGGGTTGAATAACTCATGAATATATGTACCCATATATTCTTCCTTCATCTCACAAATATTTATTGATTTTGAGGTACTAAGTATACAGTAGTAAACAGCCAGGCGCAGTGGTTCATGCTTGTAATGCCAACACTTTGGGAGGCCGAGGCGGGCGGATCACGAAGTCAGGAGATCGAGACCATCCTGGCTAACATGGTGAAACCCCGTCTCTACTAAAAATACAAAAAATGAGCCAGGTGTGTTGGCGTGTGCCTGCAGTCTCAGGTACCCAAGAGACTGAGGCAGGAGAATCGCTTGAACCTAGGAGGCAGAGGCTGCAGTGAGCCGAGATCACGCCACTGCACTCCAGCCTGGGTGACAGAGTGAGACTCCATCTCAAAAAAACAAAATAGTAGTAAACAAAACAACCTGCAAAGGAATACTACATAATTATTAAAAGAGAGACTGTGGATCTGCATGTACTGATACAACCAACTGTATGTGCAGTATGATCCCACTTTTATTAAAATACCCAGTAAAATTATATCAGACTTTTTCTTTATGTACTTATAGTATTTTAATTTTTTAGCATTGTAACATTACCTGTATAGCTCTTTTAAAGACAATAAAGACATTTGCTTGTCAGATTGGATAAAAGCAGTAACAAAGGAAAGCAAAAAAGAATGGAGGGAAGGGGCCGGGCACAGTGGCTCACGCCTGTAATCCCAGCACTTTGGGAGGCCAAGACCGGCTGATCACAAGGTCAAGAGATTGGGACCAACCTGGCCAACATGGTAAAACCCTGTCTCTACAAAAAAAATAGAAAAATTAGCTGGGTGTGGTGGTGTGCGCCTATAGTCCCAGCTACTCGGGAGGCTGAGGCAGGAGAATTGCTTGAACATAAGAGGGAGAGGTTGCAGTGAGCCAAAATCGCACCACTGCACCCCAGCCTAGTGCCTGGTGACAGACAGACAGCGAGACTCTGTCTCAAAAAAAAAGAATGGAGGGAGAGAAAGAATCTACTTTTTTGTAAGTCTCTCTCTACAGTAAAATAGGGAAGATGCACATGATTTTCACTTCTAGATTTTACCAGTATATATGCAATCTTACTTCTAAGTGTATAAACATATATATTCAAGAAATTCTCTGACACATTCACAAGAAGAACTAAGTAACAAACAATCTAAATTTTCATCAATGCAAGAATGAACCAATTGTGATCTATTCATACAATAAAGCACCATACTGTAGTTATTAAAACTCAAACCACAAAAGCACAATTCTGGAAGAAAACCTCACGTTATAGAACACATACAGAACAAAATTATTTATATAAAACTTTTTGAAAAGAAAAAAAAAACTATCTTTACTTATGTATGGATACACATGGACCCACAGATTACAAACATGAGATACCGCTTCTCAGCCTAAACATCTGACAATATTAAGGACACAGAACAAGAACTCCAACATCTGCTAATATAAATGCATACTGGTACTACCACTATGGAAAACGATTTATATTATGATAGTCTCCCAAGATTCCTGCCCATGGTTATTCAAACACTAATCTGAGTATAGCTGTGAAGGGACCATGAAGATAAAATAGAAAGAGTAATCTAGATTATCCCAGTGGACCCAATAAATCACGTGAGCCCTTAAAAGCAGAGAATGATCTCCATCTAAAGAAGGAAAAAAAAATATGAGTCAGAAAGATATAAAGCATGAGAGAGATTCCAATCTCCTACTTCCCAGCTTTGAAGATGAAGTAAGAAAGGAGGTCATAAGGTAAGGAATGTGAGTGGCCTGTAGAAGCGGAGAATGACCACCAGCTGACATCCAGCAAAGACACATGAACCTCAGTCCTACAACCATATGAACTGAATTCTACCAACAACCCAAATAAGTGTGGAAGTAGATTTATCTCCAGGGCCTCCAGAAAAGAATGCAGTCCTACTGACAACTTGATTTCAGCCTCACAAGACCCAGAGCAGATAACCCAGCCAAGCCTACTGCACTTCTGACGTATCGGACCATGAAATTTCCAAATGTGAGTTGTTTTAAGCCTCTAAGTTTGTGGTACTTTGTTACACAGCAACAGAAAACTACTACTTCTAGAAAAGATGAAGAAATACATTATCCTGCAACCCAACAGCTATTATGTGACCATACACAAAGAGAAACTCTCGCCCAAGTGCACAAAAAGAAATGCACAATATTCACATCATCATTGCTCATGACAGACGAAAAATGACAATCCAGTCATTCATCAATACTACAAAGAACAAATTGTGGAATATTCATAATGTAACACAGTAACATTATGAGACACCAACAATGACAATGAACTACAGCCACACAAAAATATTAATGAGGGTCAAATCTCATATAGAATAAAAAAGCAAGTGAAAGAAGTATATACACAATACAATTCTAGTTACAAAGTTCAATAGGACAGAGGGAAAAACAACATGGCTTAGAGATACAAATGTGGCAAAACTATAGCAATGAAATAATAAAAACAAAATTCAGCGTAGCAGTTATGTCTCTGGGACATAACAGAATGAGGTCAGAGAGGGGAGACCAAGGGCATCAAATATAATGCTGATTTTGTTCCTAACTGGTGATTACAGAATAACATCACTTAAATTCCATATGTAATTTATAAATATAATATCTACTCAATATTTTAAAAATGAAAACATCAGCCAGGCTAAGTGGCTCACTCCTGTAATCCTAGCACTTTGGGAGGTCGAGGTGGGTGGATTGCCTGAGCTCAGGAGTTCAAGACCAGCCTGGACAACATGGCAAAACGCCATCTTTTAAAAAAAAAAAAAAAAAGAAAAAAAAAAAAAAAATGAAAACATCTAGATAATCGAACTTCTACATAACAAAAAAGAACTCTTTTTATTTTCTTTTCCCAAAACATGTTCATTGAAAAGAATAAATCGAAAAATATAAAAAGTTAAATCATTTTTTAAAATCATCTAAAATTCTCACCACCTAGACATAATCAGTAACAATTTGCTTAACATCCTTCTAGGCGTTTCCTATGAGGTATTTAAATATTTAAATGTATGTATTTAATTTGTTTAATTTATTTAATTTAATTTAAATACAATTAAAAATGTATTTAAATACATACATTTAAATATTTCACATAAAATCTCAGTATATATACACACAGGTCTATGTTCAGTCTATATATGCTTTTTAGACCCTTTTAAAAGGGTTCTATATTTTATTCTGGACATTCCATATAAATGTAATTGCACAGGCCGGGCGCGGTGGCTCATGCCTGTAATCCCAGCACTTTGGGAGGCAAAGGCGGGCAGATCACTAGGTCAAGAGATTGAGACCATCCTGGTCAACATGGTGAAACCCCGTCTCTACTAAAAATGCAAAAAATTAGCTGGGTATGGTGGCGCGTGCCTGTAATCCCAGCTACTCAGGAGGCTGAGGCAGGAGAACTGCCTGCACCCAGGAGGCGGAGGTTGCAGTGAGCCAAGATTGCACCATTGCACTCCAGCCTGGGTAACAAGAGCGAAACTCCTTCTCAAAAAAAAAAAAAAAAAAAAGTAATTGCACAATATGTGGCCTTTTGTGACTGTCTTTTATCACTTAGAATAACGTTTTCAAGGTTCATCCATTTGTAGCACGAGTCAGTACTTTATTCCTTTTTATGCCTCAATAATAATCCACTGCATGGATAAATCACATTATTTAAACCATTCTTCAGTTGATACATGTTCGAGTTGCTTCAACTTTTTGGCTCTTATGATGACTGCTACTGCGAACATTTACATACAACATAGATAGGTTTTCATTTCTCTTGACTATATATCTAAGAGTGGAACTGCTTTGTCATGCTTTATGTCATATTTAGCCATTTCAAGAACTGCCAGAACTGTTTCTCAAAGCAGTTGCACCACTTTACATTCCAACATGTAGATTCCAATTTCTCCACAACCTTACCAACGCTTATTATTACATGACTTTTTGATTAGACACAGCCATCCCAGTTTACTAAGATGCTTACTTAGTAACCATCTTACTTAGTTGGTGTAACATAGTATTTCACTGAGGTTTTGATTTCCATTTACATGGTGGCAAATGATGTCAAACACCTTTTCATGTACTTACTGGCCATTTTTATGTCTTGTCTGAAGAAATGTCTATTCATACTCTGTGTCCCTTTTTTGCGTTCTTCTTTTTTATGACTGAGGTATAAGAGTTCCCTAAGTACTTTGGAAACTAGACCTTTAACAGATACATGGTTTTCTCATAGCAAATACTGGGGAGCATGTAGACAGAATAACAAGAACTCTCACACTGCTTCTAGGACAGTAAAACAGTACAACTGCCTTGGAAAGCAATTTGTATTTAGTAAAGTTACTGGTGTACACACTGGACAAGCAACAAACTCCAATGCTAGATGTATATTCCAGATAAATTCTTACCTTTCAGGAAAAACATGGATGACACTTAGTAACCTAATTTAAGTTAAAAAATTGCAGGAAAAAAATGCACATTAGCATGATCCCATTTATATAAAGTTCAAAAATATGCATAAGCAAACATTTTGAGGGGATATATACATAACAAGTAAAATAACATTATCAAGAAAGCAGGCCAGGTGCAGTGGCTCACATCTGTAATCCCAGCACTTTGGGAGGCTAAGACAGGCAGATCACTTGAAGTCAGGAATTTGAGACCAGTTCGGCCAACATGGTAAGCCAGTCTCTACAAAAAGCACAAAAATTAGTAGTGCATGGTGGCGCAAGCCTGTAGTCACAGCTACTAGAGAGGCTGAAGCAGGAGAATCACTTGAACCCAGGAGGCAGAGTTGCAATGAGACAAGATTGCACCACTGCTCTCCATCCAGCCTAAGTGACAGAGCAAGACTCTTGTCTCAAAAGAAAAAAGAAAACAAAGAAATGATAGACACAGAATTCAGCATGCTGGTTACTTCTGAGAGTAAGGAAGAAGTACACAGGAGGTTAAAATGCTATTAGTAATATCCTATTTTTTCAATGCATGTTTTGTTTGTTTTTTTTTTTTGGTTTTTTTTGAGACGGAGTTTCGCTCTTGTTACCCAGGCTGGAGTGCAATGGCGCGATCTCTGCTCACCGCAACCTCCACCTCCTGGGATCAGGCAATTCTCCTGCCTCAGCCTTCCAAGTAGCTGGGATTACAGGCATGCGCCACCATGCCTGGCTAATTTTTTGTATTTTTAGTAGAGATGGGGTTTCACCATGTTGTCCAGGATGGTCTCCATCTCTTGACCTCGTGATCCACCTGCCTCGGCCTCCCAAAGTGCTGGGATTACAGGCATGAGCCACTGCGCCCGGCCTCAATGCATGTTTTTATACAAATGACACATTTAGTAAACATTTTTTCAAAGAGCTTCACTGACAACTGAAGGTCTTTCTAATACAGGAAGACAAAGCAGATGAGAGCATCACAGTGAACTAAAAACCACACATACACAATGTTGTGAAGTATTTTAAATCCAATAAAGTGTATGTTTTGTAGAACTGAGAAGACAGATTTCCCACCCTTCTCTGCTTCTTTCCACTATTCTGTCCACCTCTGTCTTCCTGATCCCACCTTTACAACTCCATGTCTTGGATTCACTTCTACCTCCTCCAGAAAGCTTTTCTCTTCAACATATCAGCCTGAGGGGCACCCACTCTTCCTCCCAATTTCCGTACCATTTGTACCTCTTCAAAGCCTTCATCACATTATCCTCATATTACACGTTTTTAACTCCTCTATCAGAAATAAGCACCTGGAAAACTAGAACACTGGTCACAACATCAACCTGGCTCTCTAAACATACCAATTTCTTTCTTGACTACTGAATGAATAAATGAACTAGAAAATTCAGGCATTTCCAAGTGAGTTAAGAAACTGGATGTGGCCTAGTTATTTAAAAAAAAAAAAAGAACTCAAAGAAATAAAAAATTTCAAATTACACTCCTTGAAAAAGAATTTCAAAATTGAAAACCCTTCATTATAGCAAAGACAAAGCTGACAACAGTCAGATAAAATATAAAATGTTTATAGTGTATATAGTGACAATTTTCCACATTCATAGGGGGCAGAATAAGAAGGCATTAGAAATTCCTAAAGGATAATTTAGCATCAGAACAGTCCACGGCTTTAGAAAATGCCTTGCAGTCAACCACAAACTTGGGGACCAGGTAGGGTTGTAAAGTATCTTTTACGTGGGGGGCGGGGAAGCACATACCATTTCAAGGCTCAAAAAACTGAGGTTACTTTTAGAAATTTCAGCAATAATTTTAACTTGCCTTCAGATATTTTAAACTACTTACCACCAAAAATATAAACCTAAACATCATGTGATTATGACAGAAATGGCAAGGAAAAAGGGAAAAAAAGAGAAACCACAAATGAATCAATGACATCCCTCAAGAACCAGACGCTACAAATGACAACAAACAGGGTTTCTTGGCTGCTTGAATCAATTCATTCCAGCTTTGCTTTGAGCTAGTTTCTTCCTGGCACTAATTTAAAGGAGACAAGAATGTTGGAACTAAGGCTGCCAGATTTAGCGAATATAAATACAGCAAGCCCAGTGACACTCTAATTTCACACAAACAACGAATCACTTTTTTTCAGTACAAGTATGCCCCCATGTAGTATTTATACTAAAAATGTATTCACTGTTTATCCGAGATTCGTATCAACTAGGCCTCCTGTATTTTATCTGGCGAGTCTAACTGGAGCCAAAAAATAGAAAAGTAATCAATCCAATTTCCTCATTTTGCAGTAGAAACTGAGAACCAAAGAAAGGAACTGTCTTTCTTAAGCTGCTTCAAGATGAGGGAATTGGCTTTGAAAAGGGAAAACCTTTACACTAGGTCACTTTGGTACCACTTACAGTCCATTCCACCTCCAATTATCAACTCAGAGAAGCACCAACCAGACAAGCTGTAAAAGGGTATGATTTCCCTCTTTTAACATTAAATTTCAGGTTTCAGTACATCGCTTAGAACTCTAATCTCCAAAAACAGTTAGGAAACTATGTGTTACTCCTTTAAAAAAAAATCCTGGTACTTTTGTCTACACACTACCACCCCATACTCTGTTTACATGTTCACTCACCATATGAAATAGGACATCCTTTTCTCCTAAATTCAGTTATCTCAAAATCCACAATTTTCTTGCTCCAGGGTCTCAAGATTTCGCACAGGAGCATATTCACATTATTCCATGACTCTTAATGACTTTAATTCCTATGCTCCTTCAGTTTTCGTATTTTTTAGAGTTTTTATATTTTTCACATATGTCCTAACCCATTCGGTTGGCCTCAAAAGTCTTCCGCTTCCATTCTGTATCTGAGCAACTAAATCAGCAATGAGGCATGAAGTCTCACTATTATAAACATACACTCACTTCCCCAGGGACTGGGATGCAAGAAAAGATGGAAAAAGTCTTTATCAGAAATTTCGGGGGCTTTTTTGGTATGTGAGAGTTATACTACTTATCTCTGTAATTACATAGCATGCAATCTAACAAAATAAAGAGAAAATTAATAGAAAACTCCACACATGTAAATAACTCATTTTCCAGATCCCATCAAATTAAAAAATACACAAAACATCTCAACTCCATATAGAGCTCCTGTACCTATGACTCCCAGGGGTCTTTAAGGGTAGTTAGCGTGGGGGTGAGAATAGTGATAGGGAGGCAGAAAACGTTTCCATTTTTATTTATTTATTTTTACAATTTCTGCTTCGAAACAGTTTTGAGATAAAAAGGTTCTGTTGCAATAAAGAAACATAAAACGATAACATAAAGCATTTATAACCCCCACCCATTAAGTTTCATATTAAAAACTTCACCCGGGTGGACAGGAATCCAACTTTTAGGATAAAAACCGATTTAAAGAGCAATGAAAAGTTAGCAATTAAAGGACAAAATAGCTACCTATGCTTTCCCTCTGGCACCCTCAATGAACGCAGGTCTCTCAGGATCACACGTCAGACGTGGAAGGTCCTCGTGGATCACTAGTCCGAGACTGCATTTTACAGATGTGCAAACTCAGGCCAAGGACGAGGATTGACGGGCCCAAAGTCTCACAGCCCGTCAGGGAAGGAATTCACCTGGGACCCGGGGAGGCCGGCCTAGAGCCCTCCGAGCCGACTGCCCCTGCGGTTCCCGGTTCGGCTCGGCCAGACCCAGGGACAGACGCAAGCACCGGGGCGGAAGGACCCACAGCCGGGAGTCGCGCTGCCTCTCCGCAGGCTCCACACCAGGTCCCCAGCCCAGGGGCAGCGCAGGGCCGGGACCTCGGCGGTCGCCCCTGCCCGACCCACCTGTCGCGGACTGCGCGGCCCGCAGCCACACCCCCTGCCCGGGTTGGAGGCTCGGCCGCCCTTATTGGAGGCCAGCGGCTGCGGCTGCGCGCGGCATGGGAGACGCCAGTCCTAGAGACCACTGGAGTTACCTCAGGTGGGCTCCGAGCTGGCGGCGCGACCGCCCCAGCCTGCCTTGAGCATGCCTGAGACGCGGACGCCGCAGGGCCGCACCTCCGCCAGCGCGTCGCTTGTTTACACTCCTCCGCGGGAGGACGCCGACTGGCAGGTCACGTGACGCGAGCGTCCCTTGTCCGCCAGGGTTGGGCGGAGGCGTTGCCCTGGCGACGACGGCGCGCTGGGGGCGGGCTGCAGCGGGTGCGGCTGCGCGGCCCATCTGTGCTTCCACCCTTTCGCTGTGCGGAGGCGAGAACCCACCCGGCTTGGAACGGAAGACTGACTTCCCCAGCTCCGCCTTTGTCATTTAGTGTCTCCTGGGCCTGCTATCATATGTTATTAATATAAGGGTTTTGGAAGGAAAAGGGGATTTTGTCTGGCAAAAGGATGTTGTACTTGGAGAAAAAAATGGAAAATACTTTCTTACCTGAGGCTATCAACCAGGAGGGAAAGCGAAGTAATAAGTAATGTCAGTTTTTGCCTTGACAGATTTTTGTTTGCTTTCGCTCCCCAATCTGGACTGAAAGGCAGATGCCCACAACATAACCTTCTCAGCCAGAGAAACGTCCTACTTTTAAGGTTTTCTTTTTAATTTTCTATGGGGATTCATCTTTGTGTACATATAGAAGTCTAAATATTTGATTCTGCATCTGCATTCAGCTTTTGTCAACGTCAAATTTTCCTAATTATTCCTCTGGCACTTTCATCACTGTCTACCAAATCCAATTTTCCTAAATCAAACTTCGCAGAAATAGTTTCAACCACTGCCAAATTCTATTTCTCCCACATTAAAAAAATTCTTAAAAGATGAATAATTTGGATTTCTTATTAAATTCAAGAATTAATTATAAGCAAATCCTCTCAAATATTCCACGGTTGTTCTCTTGTCTAGGAGTGATCTATCAATACCTAATCAATTCCTCCCTACAATTCTGACCACTTCACATAGTTGGCTAAGTAAAGAGCAGATTGTCAGGTTCAAAACAGTGTGCTCAAAATATCCTCCAGATCAGCAAGGTCAAAACATCTTCATTTCTATAACACAGCTAGAATACAATATTGCAAAGAGCAGAAAATGGTGAATTTTCTCCATTTGTCTTTTACTACGGAAATAGGTTATCGAGGCCAGTTACCACAACCCGGTTGACTCTATTCCTGGCAGCAGGTGTTCCTTGAAGGCAGCACCAATATCTTCCATTGATATAGCTTATGCCTAGGCCAGGCTTGGTGAGCAAACAGTTGGTTGACTGATCTATGGATATGGAATCCTGCCATTCTTCTGCAGGAAGTGGCAGAACCTTTGTAGTTCCATAGAGATATGTGGGCTATGCAGGTCTGATAAGCAGTACTTGAAGGCAAAACTAGGGTGAGTCCTGGCTCAGGCATTACTGTCTAGGCAATTTCCTTAACTTTTCTGAGTCTCCCTCCAGCTATCTAAAAGATACCTACTGAATAAAGTGGTTATGAGACAAAATGAGGTAATGCCTGTATAACACTCCTAAGTGCCCAATACATACAGTGCTGGGTAAATGTTAACCATATATGATCTTTGACAACAGAATATTAGTATAGGAGGTCAGAGTCCTGAGGGAAAGGGGGCTGACAACTTGAACGTGTCCAGGTCCTGGGTCCAGATTCTTGCTACCTGGAGTGAGTTCAAGAAGGGATTGCCGACTGGGAGCCATGTCTCAGGTCTGTAATCCCAGCACTTTGGGTGGATCACTTGAGGTCAGGAGTTTGAAATCAGCCTGTCCAACATGGCGAAACCCCGTCTCTATTTAAAATACAAAATTAGCCAGGCATGGTGGTCCATGCCTATAATCCCAGCTACTCGGGAGGCTGAGGCAGGAGAATTGCTTGAATCTGGGAGCCGGAGGTTGTAGTGAGCCAAGATCGTGTCACTGCACTCTAGCCTGGGCAACAAGAGCAAAACTCCATCTCAAAAAAAAAAAAAGAATTCGGGCTTGAGCCAAATGACCAGTGTCATCTCCAGAGCCAGTCACACTGACTCCCCACCAAATGGTTAAATACATCAACCATGTTCTCGTTCTTTAAAGAGTTTCACTGCAAAAAAGAAAATGTGTAATGTATGACAAAATATACAGCAAATGTATAGTGGCCTCTTATATATGGCTCTATAATAGCACCCAATCTAACACAGCAGATACACCAGTGTTCCCACTAGAATAGATTAATGTAAGGACTAATGGGGAGCTTGCAAACAAAGGAATAAACTAGCAATGACCTACTAAAGTGTTGCAAAGCTATGATGTGGTACAACCAGCCTTGAATTCATGTTTCCTGGTCCCAAGTCTAAATGCCTTTTCCTTTTTATTTTTTTCTTGCCTTGATATAAGACTTTTTCTTTTTTATTAATTATTTTATTAATAACATTAATAGACACGGTTTCACCAGACTAGAGTTCAGTGGACTGGAATTCAGAGGAGAGATAGAAGATTAGGCAGTGGTATTCAAAAAGCCACGTGGTTAAATGAGATCACAAAGAGCAGTAATTTTCTTTTTTTTTTTTTGAGACAATGTCTCACTCTGTCGCCAGGCTGGAGTGCAGTGGCACAATCTCAGCTCACTGCAACCTCTGCCTCCCCAGTTCAAGCGATTCTTCTGCCTCAGCCTCTCAAGTAGCTGAGATCACAGGCATGCGCCACCATGCCTGGCTAATTTTTGTATTTTTAGTAGAGATAGGGTTTCACCATTTTGGCCAGAACGGTCTCAATCTCTTGACCTTGTGATCCACCTGCCTTGGCCTCCCAAAGTGCTAGTTACAGGCGTGAGCTACGGCACCGAGCCAAGAGCAGTAATTTTCATATCTTTCACCTCAACCCAAAATACAAAATACATTTTACATATTAGCCAAATACATGTATATCATTTAAAAGTTCCCAGAAACAAATTTACCATTCCTATGTATGATGCACAATTTCTTCTCTTTAAATTTTTCACTCCCAACTCAACTGATCTTTTTAACCCAGTAACAGTTGTGGCCTACAGTTTGAAAATCATTGAAAGCCACTGATCTAGAACTTTCTTAAGTCCTAACTGCATAATTGCAGCAAGAGATTGAAAAGCCAGACATGTGGCACTGTAGTGATAAGAAGGAAACTTAGAAGAAGCAGAGGTAAGAGGAGAACTGAAACAGAGGAGTTCTGATTAAGTGAAGAAAATGTTTCAGGAGAGAAGTGACTAAAGGTGTCATTTGCACTGAGAGGCTGAGTCAGTAGAGTATTGACCTCTGAACGGGCAGTGTAGAGATCATGGAGACCTTGGGAACAGAGCAATTAAGATAAAGCAGTAGGGTTAAAAGCTTGATTCTTGTGATAACAGATGGTGATGACAAGTAAATACAGTCATTGCCCTCTTGCTGCAAAGGATAGCAGGGAAATACGATCAAAGCAGGTTAAGAGATGCAGGGTTGAGGTTTTCTGTTTAAAAATTTATATGCGGGCAGGCGAGGTGGCTCACGCCTATAATCCCAGCACTTTGGGAGGCCGAGACAGGTGGATCACGAGGTCAGAAGTTCCAGAACTGCCTAGTCAAGATGGTGAAACCCCGTCTCTACTAAAAATACAAAAATTAGGCAGGCACAGTGGGAGGCGCCTGTAATCCCAGCTACTCGTGAGGCTGAAGCAGGAGAATTGCTTGAACCCTGGCGGCAGAGGTTCAAGCAGTGAGCTGAGATCGCGCCACTGCACTCCAGCCTGGGTGACAGAGTAAGACTCCGTCTCAAAATATATATATATATTTATATGCTCTAGTAACAGGATGTACAAGAGAGTGGCACTCTAGTAACAAATGCTCTAGTAACGGGATGTACAAGAGAGTGACAGCTGTAGGAAGGAAAACCTTGAGTAGATTGGAGGAGTCGTCCTTGGATAAGGAAAAAAAAAGAGAAGGGGAATGGAATGGCTGGCCACAGATACAGAAAGCTTGGTAGCCATTTGTTGTTGGATATGAAACCGTCCCGTAGATAGTTCTTTTGGCTAAACATAGAAAATGACTTTCTGTTCTTAAAGCTCGAAACTTACATTTGCTTCATCTGAGTTTCTTTCTCAGGAAGGACCCCTGGCCTCTCAAAAAGTATCAAAGAACTGAAACTTAACAAATCACCACATTCTGACCCTTCCTTTTGTTTCCTTTCCCCTCCCTACTTCCTATTTTCTAACACATTGTTACACTTCTCCCCCCCCCATATAAACCCCAAATTTTAGTCAGTCAGGGAGATGGATTTAGACTGGCCTCCCATCTCTTTGGTTGCAACACATGATTAAAGCCTTCTTCCTCAGCAATAATCGTTTCTGTGATTGGCCGTGCAGTGAGCAGCAGGACTTAGACAGAACCCTTTATGTTTCTGTAACAGATGCATGTGGAATTTCTCTTCTGATTGTTGATAGTTTAATAAAAGCTGAGCGTGAGTAGAGGGATAGAGGAGCTGGTGGTTTGAGAAAAGAGGAGAGCTTGCGACTATCATCCAGGAGCATGCTACAGCCCAGCCCAGCCCTGGGATCTTCCACGTGGGTGACTGGTGTCTATTTCTCTCAATTTCCATCCTAGCCTCCTACAGTCTTTTTTTTTTCTACACAATCACCAAAGTGACTTTTCAAAACCAAAGAGCATGTCAACCTCGATATTTTCCCAATTCAGAATAAAATCCAGAGTTCCTGTCTCAAGTCCTACATGATCTAGATCCTATTTCCCATCGCCCTCTCACTTGCTTTGCTCTAGCCACCTGGCTTCTTTACTATTCCTTAGTTTCCTCAAGAGGAGAACATTTCCTTCCATTTCCTCACTTCCTTTGTGGCTTATTCAAATGTGACTTTCTCAGAGAGGTTGTCTTTGACCATCCTCCTATCAATGTTACCTTCCTCTGCTTGGTGTTTGTTATTAGCACTTATTGCCATCTCTGGCAGAGATATTTATAGCACATTAAATATCTGTTTGCTACCAGCCCCCTTCATATAACCCTTGCAACTAGCTGTGGCCCTATAACCAGCTCTAGCCAATTGGCTGTGCACAAAAAGGGGCATCTAGGCAAAAGCACCAAATGCAACCCTCTAACTCTGTCTTCCTCTGCAGCAGTGATCTAGACCACGTGTTGCAGTGGTGAAGTCACAGAGCGGACATGGCCTGAAACACTGAGTCACCGCCTAGGTCAGCTGTCCTGGGAAGTTGCCTGGCTCACTGAGTTTTCCACGGCGGAAAAGTAAAGCTTTGTTGTGTTAAATCACTGAGCTCTGGAGATCAATTTGTTACCACAGCATAATGTATTATCTGTTATGGTCTAAATTATGTCCCTCTACCCGCAAAATTCATATGTTGAAGTCCTCCCAGATCTCAGAATGTGACTGCATTTAGAGATAGGGTCTTTAAAGAGAAGATTAGAGTGGGCCCTAATCCAGTATGACAGGAGCCCTTGTAAGAAGAGGAGATTGGGACACAGACACACACAGAGGAAAGACCATGAGAAGCCACAAGGAAAAGACAGTCATCTGCAAGGCAAGGAGGCTTCAGAAGAAACCAGCTCTACCGACACCTTGATCCTCCAGAAATGTGAGAAAATTATTGGTCCCTGAAGCCACTTAGTCTGTGATACTTTGTTATGGTAACCCTAGCAAATGAATGCAGAATCCTAACACCATCTGGCATACTTGTTTTGTTTATTTCCTCTAGAATCTAAGTGTGTGGTAAAAGCAAGGATGTTTAGCTCAACACTGTAGCCACAATACTTAATTGATCCTGACATCTAACAGAGGCTCCATGAATATCTATTAAATGAGTGAATACTGTATTTTAATGAAAAAATTCTAAGAAAATCTTTCTGGGCTCTACTTATTTTGCTAACTGTCTATTATACATTTTTAGACTCCTCTACATTGAACTTTATTTTTCATTTCTAATTTTGCTGGTTTGCTTTTCCTTCTTAAGGAAAAGCAAGGTTCCTTGCTTTGATGTGAGGTTGATATGAATTTGGTTGTAATATTTCAGGACAACTGCAATTTTATTTAATTTCCAGCATTCACTTTTTTTCCTGATTTCCATTTCCTCCTTTCTTTTGGTTTTCTGACCTCTTTTCTCAAGTTTTATAGTTTTTCTTTCATGGTAATATGGACATTTCTATATGCATTCCTTTCTGGAATAAGGAATATGGCACCATAAATTTTCTGGTGATGACAGCTTTAATGGTGCTTAATAACTTAAATAACTCAAAAACTTGATAAGTACTACTTTAAAATGTAGTATAATTGATTCTAGAATTCTTTGATCTACACGTGAAGATTCTTTTTAGTCTTTATGGCTATACATTTTAATGACAGTATTTTGTAACAGTATTTCTAAGAAGGCAATGTTGACTTTTATATTTTACATGAATTTTCCTGCTCCCAAAGTGAACATTTTATAAAGCAATGAAGTAAAGGAGAAAATGAAATCTCTACTGTTTGTCCCATTCTCTACAAAAATCTAAAAGCCATCTTGTTTTTCTCTGCTGACTTACTCTACTGTATCTACAATGGGGATTAAGGCACTTGCTATCTAGTCTATTCCACTTCTTTCTGCAGCTTTCTTTTCTGAAAGTTGTTTTTAAAAACTAGAACAAGTTTAGATTTATAGAAAATTTGCAAAGATACAAACTCAAATTTGAGTTTCGATATAACTCACACCCATTCTCCCCTATTAACATCTTACGTTACTATGGTATATTTGTCACAATTAATGAACCAGTAATGAGACATGATTTAAAGTCCACACTTTCTTTAGATTCCCTCAGCTTTCGCTTTTCTGTTTCAGGACCCCATCCAGGGTACCACATGACATCTGTCAGCATGTCCCTCTACTCTTGGCTGTGACAGTTTCTCAGACTTTCCCTGTTTTTGATAACCTTGATAATGTTGAGGAATATTAGTCAGGTATTATATGGAATGTGCCTTGTTAGACATTGTCTGATATTTTCCTCATGGTTACATCGGGGTTATGGGTTTTGAGAGGAACTACTAGTGTCATACTCACCACATGGTATCATGTGAACACAATAGCAACATGATTTATGCCTGCTGATGTTGACCTTCACTACCTCGCTGGGGAGTTTGTCAGGTCTCTCCACTATAAAGTTACTCTTTTCCGCATTTCCAGACTGTACTCTTTAGAAGAAAGTCACTATGCAAAGCCCACACTTAAGGCTTGAGGCATCTGCTCCTCCTCCTCCTTGGGGGTGGAGTATCTAAGAATTATTCTGTATGGAAAATATGGCCCTTCTCCCTGATTTATTAATCCATTTCTATCAGTATAAAATCATGGATATTTATTTTATACTGAGTTATAAGCCACTACTACTTAATTTTGTTGCTCAAATTGTTTTAGATTTGGCCATTGAGAATGCTTTCATTTGGTTCCTGTGTCCCCCAGCATACCCCATCGTTCTTGTAAGTTTTTGATATCTTGGGGGCTTTTTTGCAGTACTTCCTTACTTTTTGGCACTTTAAGACATATTTCTGGCCAAGCATGGTGGCTCATGCCTGTAATCCCAGCACTTTGGGAGGCCAAGGCGGACAGATCACCTGAGATGAGGAGTTCAAGATCAGCCTGGCCAACATGGTGAAACACTGTCTCTACTAAAAATACAAAAATACTAGCTAGGCATGGTGGTGGGTGCCTGTAATCCCAGCTACTTGGGAGGCTAAGGCAGGTGAGTTGTTTGAACCCAGGAGGCAGAGGTTGCAGTGAGCCAAGTTCATGCCATTGCATTTCAGCCTGGCAACAAGAGTGAGACTCAGTCTTAAAAAAAGACATATCTCCTCCCCTAGTTCCACAATCAGCCAGCTCTCCAAGGAGCCATGCCCCCTTTTTAGAGAATGGTATTAGAAAGCAAGATGTGCTACAGGTGTTCATTTTTACTAGGATATTGTTGCTCCTAGGTCCTCTCAGCTGACATCACAATGAAATATATTCACATAATAAAACATGATTTACCAGTACAAATAAATGAGCCAGAGTAAAAGATTAGCCTACTATTTGTCTATATTTTTCTACTTCAGGTGTTTCTTATAGACAGCAAGGTACCAGATTTTATTTTTTTAATTCTATCTGTAATTTTTTCTTTTTATTAAAGACTAAAGTCTATTAGTATTTATTCTATCCTTTATCAACCTTTTATCCCCTTACGGTCTTTATTTTATAAGTATTTCTATTGCTAAATGTTGGTTGTAGTACAGTAGAACTTAATATCATTAAATACTAAAGATTGATCATAATTTTAAAATGCTGGCCAGGCGTGGTGGCTCATGCCTATAATCCAAGCACTTTGGAGGCCAAGGCAGGTGGATCACCTGAGGTCGGGAATTCAAGACCAGGCTGACCAACATGGTGAAACCCCGTTTTTTTTTTTAAAAAAAAAAAAAAGAAAAGAAAAAAAATTATTTAAAAAAATGCTATATAGACTAGAACCTCAACCTTATTCATTTTTTTCTATTCTATGCACATAATAAAGTGTTTCATTTTTTTGTTGGGCAAATAAATTGGATATGAGTTTTTGGACTGATTTAGTGTTCTTGCATTCTCTTCATTAGGATTTTGTTCTTTACATTTTTCTTATATCTCAACAAACCTTAAATACTCTTTTGGAATCTAATCACCTTCTGTAGCAGGTATGGTAGGTCATTAGCTCAATCTCCTTTTTCAACCTTGTTCTCCCTTGCTTTAAACTGCTATAATGGAAAGACTACCCTTTTAACAGGTCTGGTCAATGAAATATAGGCTAAAGTCACTTAGCAGGACACCCATTCCTAAAGAGAATGAAGTCTGACTAGGAATAATTCCTTCAGAATATACAGTTTTCACTTGTTATGGTCAGAGATTGGATCCAGGATCCCCTACAGATACCAAAATCCACAGATGTTCAAGTCTCTTATATAAAATGGTATAGTAGTTGCACATAATCTACACACATCCTCCTGTATAATTTAAATCTTCTCTAGATTACTTATAATACCTCATACAGCAAAAGTGCTATGTAAATAGTTATACTGTGTTGTTCAGGGAATTATAAGAAAAAAATTCTGTACATGTTCAGTACAGAAGCAACCATCTATTTTTTTCCGAATATTTTCAATCCTTGATTGAATCCATGAATGCAGAACCCATGGATACTGATATGGTTTGGCTGTGTGTCCCCACCCAAATCTCATCTTGTAGCTCCTTTAATTCCCACGTGTTGTGGGAGGGATCCAGTGGGAGACAACTGAATAATCTGAATAATGGGGGTGGATCTTTCCCATGCTGTTCTCATGACAGAGTTTCACAGATCTAATTATTTTAAAAATGGGAGTTTCAGCTGGGTATAGTAGCTCACACCTAAAATCCCAGCACTTAGGGAGGCTGAGGCGAGCAGATCACTTGAGCTCAGGAGTTTGAGACCAACCTGACCAATATGGCAAAACCTGGGCTCTACTAAAAATACAAAAAACGGGGACGGGGGTGGTGGCTCACACCTATAATCCCAGCACTTTGGGAGGCCGAGGCGGGTGAATCACGAGGTCAAGAGATCAAGACCATCCTGGTCAACATGGTGAAACCCCATCTCTACTAAAAATACAAAAAATTCTCTGGGCATGATGGTGCACACCGGTAGTCCCAGCTACTCAAGAGGCTGAGGCAGGAGGATTGCTTGAACCCAGGAGGCGGAGGTTGCAGTGAGCCGAGATCATGCCATCGCACTCCAGCCTGGGTAACAAGCGAAACTCAGTCTCAAAAAAAAAAAATTAGCCAGGCATGGTGGCATGTGCATGTAGTCCCAGCTACTTGGGAGGCTGAGGCAGTATAATTGCTTGAATCAGGAGGGGGAGGTTTCAGTAAGCCGAGATTATGCTTTCCAGCCTGGGTGACAGAATGAGACTCTGTCTCAAAAATAACAATAAAAATTCACTTTCCATTTAATGTAAATAAAAGAAAGTAAAAAAAGAGAAAAAAAAACAATAATAATAATAATTAATAAATAGAAATGGATGTTTCCCTGCAGAAACTCTTCTTCTTCTGCCATGAGAGGTGCCTTTCACCTTCCATCATGACTGGCCTCCCCAGCCATGTGGAACTGTAAGTCCAATAAACCTCTTTCATTTGTAAATCGCCAAGTCTTGGGTGTGTCTTTATCAGTAGCATGAAAACAGATTAATACAGATTCGGAGGGCTGACTATATATATTTCTTCTCCTAGGCCTCTCCTCCATCACCTCCCTCACCACTTTCCTAGCTAATTTTCATTGCTCTTTCAGAAGTTTCAACTTCAGGAGTCCTGAACTAGGTAAGGTGCCTGTGGTGCATACTTGCATAGCTCCACATATTTCCCCCTTTATAATATTTATCAAAATTAAAATTACATAACACAATTAGTTGCTTAAAGTCTGCCTATATTGCGATGTAAACTCCACCTGTCTAATTTACTACTATATTCCAAACACTAATTATAGTCCTTTGCATCTGGGAGGCACTCATAAACAATTTGAATGAATAAATTTGCAAAAGATTACCTAATAAAGCATAGTAACTAAGTACATGTAAGTTAAGCAATATTTCTGCTCTTATCCGTAGGCCCCACCATGCTAATCATATTCTTACTTCTTTGCTATGTACAAAATTCCCAAACACTTGAGATAAACCAACAATACCAAAGAAAGAGATTATGACTGACAAAGAATCCAAGAGAATGAATTTGAAAAAAATCCAATTAAAATCTTTCTAGGAATAAGGCTAAATAGGTTACTTGAGCCACCCCTCAAGCTGAAAATGTTGGATTAAAAAATTTAAAAGTATATAGGCTTAAAGAATCAAAGAACTGGGGTGACTCTCAAGAATCACTGGGATAAAATTGAAATGAAATAATGCATCCAAAGAGGTAAACAGAGCACTGAAATCCTGTGTCCTATGTGCATATGCCAAACCCAGTAGGTGACTGGTTCTCATGGCTTCCCAAAGCCAGAGAGACAGACGTCAAAGCTCAAAGTCACCTAAGGAAGACTCTCTTCTCCCCAAAACTGGGATCCAACTCTACCTCCCAACCTCCAAGTCTGCAAAGAAAGGTACTTTGAGGCTTGGGGAGAGGGAGCCTGAGGAGTGGAGGAAGATATGAGAAATTATAAACAAAAGCCAGTTCCTAGGGAACAAAAGGGAGAAAAGAAAAAGGGAAAGGGGGAAGGGAAGTGTAGGGAAGGGGGGAAAAAGAAAGAAAGGAAGAGTTAGCTAAGAGTGTGTCCTTGTTCAGGGAAAATACATACTAGAAATACATACAGACGGATGGGCATCATGTCTGCATCTTATTCTCAAATGGTTCAGAAAGACTAATGGTAATTGCCAAACACATGCTGACAGATAGTGCACATATGGTGAAATATTAATATTAATAAAAAATCCAGAAAGTTCTTATATTCTGCACTTATAACTTTTCTATAAAGTGGAAAGTATTTCAAAATAAATAAGAATACTAAATTAAAAGTTAAATGATTATGTGAAGAATGTCTTCAAGAATAATAACTATAATATATATAATAATATACAATAATAATTATAATACTAATATACTAATTATACAATTAGTAGCCTTAATAGGGATAGTCTTAATCTGATGATAAGATCCAGGTATGTTTTTTCCTAGACACTGATAAACAAGAAAAGTAATGGGAAAACAAAAACACATGAGCTTCACAAAAAAGAAATTAAAAAGCAAAATAAACTATGGCATAATTTTAGGCAAATGAAGGAATTTAAGGAGAATCAATTTTGTTTTTATGTTTAGAAAATGATCCTTTGCCTATCACAGGTTCAGTAATCCTGGATTGCAGAAAAGTTATCTCATATCCTCTTACTAATTGGGTCTTCAATAAATATTTCAAAAAATGTAATATTTTAACTTTATTAGTGTCAGATTTTAAGTCAACCTAAAAACAAGGCAGAAAAGGCTATAATTTAACAGAACATAGTATGCTTTAGGGCTAATAGATACTACTTAAAGTGGATAGATCACTAAAAAGACTTAGTACATTCTTTTCTTTTGAGATGGAGTCTCGCTCTGTAGCCCAGGCTGGAGTACAGTGGCACGATCTCGACTCAGTGCAACTTCCATCTCCTGGGTTCAAGCAATTCTCCTGCCTCAGCCTCCCAAGTAGCTGAGATTATAGGAAACCGCCACCATGCCCAGCTAATTTTTGTATTTTTATTAAGATGGGGTTTCATCATGAGATGGGATTACAGGCATGAGCCACCCCACCCACATGAGACTTAGTACATTCTTAAAGGCTTTTTCATTCATTCAACAAGTATTTATTGAGGGCTTAAGCACATGCCTGGTGATGGTGGATGGGATGCTTGGGAGCAAGGATGAATAGATGAACAGGAGAGCAATTCCTGCTCTCATGGACTTGCCATTTTGTGCAACTCAAAGGCTCACACAAATGTCAAATTAAGCCTGTTGTGAATTTCCTTTCAGGGAAGGAAAATGGTTCCAAGAGGAAAAGCACTGACCTAGACAGAAATATATCTTGGCAGGCTTCCTTTAGGAAGTAATGATGGATGATATCTGAAAGAAGAGTGGGTGTTAACAAGAGAAGACATGCTGGAAAAGCTAAAAGAAAGGGAGTGTGTACAAATCGCAGGAAGCTTAGGAAAATAGTGCAAGATGAGGAAGTAGGAGTGGGCTAGACCACAGAAGCCTAACTAGGAAGAGGAAAGGTTAAAGATTTGGCTCTGCCACAGACTGAAAGTTTATGTGTTCCCAAAATTCACTGAATTCATTAGGGTGAGTATAATTCCCAATGTGATGGTATTTTGAGGTGGGGCCTTAGGGAAGTGATTAGGTAATGAAAGCAGAGATTTCGTTAATGGAATTAGAGCCCTTATAAAAGAGACTGAAGAGGGAGGCCCCTTGCGCCTTCCACCATGTGAGGACACGATGAAAATATGGTCACCTGTGAAGTAGGCCCTCACCAGACATCATATTTTCTGTTGCTTTGATTGGACTTCGCAATATCCAGAACTGTAAGAAACATATTTCTGTTGTTTTTATGGTATGCTGTAATAGCAAGCCAAACAGAGTAACACAGGGTCTTTATCCTAAGAACAAAGGAAATCACTGAAATATTTCAAACACTGATGTGCTCAAAGTTTTGTTTCTTTAAGCTCACTCTAGCTAAGTGTAGAAACACACTGTAAAGGGCACAGAACTAATTCAGGGAGCCTAAAAGCTATGGTAACATGGACTAGTGTAACTGCAGTAGAGTAGGGAATTTGAAATAATTGACTTATGGACTGAATGTATATGCCCCCACTCCCCCAAATTCCTATGTTGAAGCCCTACCCAAATGTGGCTGTATTTGGAGTAAGAAAGTGATGTGATTAAGGTTAAAGAGGTCATGACAGTAGGGCCCTAACCTAATAGGACTGGTATCCTTATAAGAAGGGACACTGAAGAGCTTCCTCTCTCCCTGCTGCATATGTACCAAGCAAAGGCCAGGTGAGGACACAGCAAGGAGGCTGCCAACTGCAAGCCAGGAAGAGAGGCCTCACCCACAAAGAACCCTGCTGTACCTTGGTTTGGGACTTCTAGAATTCAGAACTGGGAGAAAACAAATATCTGTTGTTTCTAAGCCACTCAGTCTGTGGTAAAAGTTGTCCCTTGGTATCCGTGGGGGATTGGTTCCAAGACCCCCTGTAGAACCCAAAATCCATGGATGCTCAAGTCCCTTATATAAAATGGCATGGTATTTGCACATAACCTATGCACATCCTTTTGTAGTTACGCTGCCTTGTTTTGAGAATGAGAGGAAGAAAATCTATATATGTTCAACAGATGTAAATATCCTTTTTTAACTGAAATATTTTTGGTCCCAGGTGGTTGAATCTATGGATGTGGAACCCTCAGATATGGAGGACCAACTATATTTTGTTGTGGCAGCCTGAGCAGATAGATTTTGGTACCAAGAAGTATGGTATTTCTGTAACAAATACCAAAAAAGGGGAAGTGGCTGTGTAATCGTTAGAGACTGGAGGAGTTTTAACATGCATGCTAAAAAAATAAAGTCTATCGTGTCCTGAAGGGACTGTTGATAGCTATGGACCAACAGGTGATTGGATTAAAGGTAATTCTAGGCCAGGTGCAGTGGCTCATACCTGTAATCCCAGCACTCTAGGGGGGCTGAGGCAGGCAGATCACTTGATGTCAGGAGCAAGACCAGCCTGGCCAACATGGTGAAACCCCGTCTCTACCAAAAATACAAAAATTAGCTGGGTGTGGTGGCACACACCTGTAATCCCAGCTACTCGGAAGGCTGAGGCAGAAGAATTGCTTGAACCTAGGAAGTGGAGGTTGCAATGAGCCGAGATCATGCCACTAAACTTCAGCCTGGGAGACAGAGCAAGACTCGGTCTCAAAAAAAAAAAAAAAAAAAAAAAAAAAAGGTAATTCTTATAAGGGCTCAGAAAGAAAAGAGGAGAGCCAGAGCCAGAGAGAAACTTCCATATTCTTTTTTTTTTCCGAGCTAGCTGAAATTTTATTTTGGACCAAAAAAAAAAAAAAAAAAAGCAATTGAATTGTTTTGCAGCTGGAGGCATGGGCAAGGGGGGTCCCCAGGCAGTAAACTCCCCGCCGGTTGGGCTGAGGGCTAGGGCTGAGCGTCGGGTGGGTCTCCGGTTCCCTGTGCCACCCTGCACAGCAGCCTCCCTCCTGGGCTCTGGGGCAGCCTCAGGAGGGGCAGGCTGGGAGGAGCTGTTGCAGCTGTTCACTTGGGCAGGACGTCAGAGGACTCGGACACCAGCCTCCCATCGTGGGTCTCAATCTTCTTCACAACCACAGCCTTAATGGAGCTGGTGCAGCTGAAGGAGCTGGAGCCTGTGACAGAGCCAAAGCTAGAGCCCAGGCCGTAGCTGAGGCCAGGGCTTGTGAGGCCCCCATAGGCAGAGCTCAGACCACCTGCATAGCTGCTGGTGGTCTTCGTGTGGATACTCATGTTCTGCATCCCGGACTCCAGCTGGCTCTCCTTGCCCTCCAGTAGCTTGCGGTAGGTGGCGATCTCGCTGTCCAGGTCCAGTTTGACATTCATCAGCTCCTGGTACTCACGCAGCTGCTTTGCCATGTCCTACCTGGCCCGCTGCAGGGTGGTCTCCAGCTCCTGCTGCTTGGCATGAGCATCCTTGAGTGCCTGCTCCCCGCAATGCTCAGCATCTGCAATGGCGGCCTCCAGGGAAGCCCTCTGGTCTTTGAGGCCCTCCATCTCAGCCTGGAGCCGGCTGATGTTCTGGTTCATCTCGGAGATCTGAGTCTTCGTACGCTGCAGGTCATCCCCATGCTTCCCAGCCAGCGTCTGCAGCTCCTCATACTTGATCTGGTATACACTCTCTGCCTCAGCCTGGCTGTGGTTGGCAATCTCCTCGTACTGCACCTTGACCTCAGCAATAATACTGTCCATGTCCAGGGAGCGGCTGTTGTCCATGGACAGCACCACAGACGTGTCAGAGATCTGGGACTGCAGCTCCTGGATCTCCTCTTCATACAGCTGCCTGAGGAAGTTGATCTCGTCAGTCAGTCCTTCCAGGCGAGACTTCAGCTCTACCTTGTTAATGTAAGCTTCATCCACATCCCTCTTGATGAGGACAGATTCATTCTCCATCTGTGTACGCTTATTGATCTCTTCCTCATACTTGTTCTTGAAGTCCTCCACCAGCCCCTGCATATTGCCAAGCTCTGCCTCCAGCTTCAGCTTCTCCATGCCCAGAGTCTCCAGCTGCCACCTCAGGTTGTTGATGTAGCTCTCAAACATGTTGTCCATGTTGCTCCTAGCCATTTTCTGCTGCTGCAGGAGGCTCCACTTGGTCTCCAGCATCTTGTTCTGCAGCTCCAGGAACCGCACCTTGTTGATGAAGGAAGCAAACTTGTTGTTGAGGATCTTGATCTGCTCCTTCTCCTGGGTACGCATGGCCTGGATATTGGGGTCCACATCCACCTTAATGGGGTTCAGCAGGCTCTGGTTGATGGTGACGGTGGTGATGCCTCCCATGCCTATGCCGCTGGCCCCAGCACAGCCTGCACCCAGGCCACCCCAGAAGTCACTGCTGATCACTCGGGAGAAGCTTGAGGAGCTCAAGTGGGCACTGGGCCCACTCGTGAAGGAGCGGCTGCTGAAGGCCCCGGGGCCAGAGGTGGACACCCTGTAGGACTTCTGGGTCACCCTGATAGACATGGTGGAGGCAGGAGTGGAGGCAGGTGGGCTGAACCAGGGAGAGATTCCAGGAGCGGAGAAGCTGCTTCTTCAAAACCTCCATATTCTTACAGAATACATATATCATCATCAACAGAATGTTCATGGGAATGATGGACTTTTTTTTTTTTTGAGACAGAGTCTCGCTCTGTCGCCAGGCTGGAATGCAGTGGCGTGATCTTGGCTCTCTGCAAACCTCCGCCTCCTGGGTTCAAGCAATTCTGCCTCAGCCTCCTGAGTAGCTGGGACTACAGGCATACGCCACCACACCCAGCTAATTTTTGTATTTTTAGTAGAGACGGGGTTTCATTATGTTGGCCAGGATGGTCTTGATCTCTTGACCTTGTGATCCACCTGCTTCAGCCTCCCCAAAGTGCTGGGATTATAGGCATGAGCCACTGCGCCTGGCACATGATGGACTTTAAAGGCCTATCTGGTGAAGTCTCAGAAATGCAGAACAGGTTAATATAGAAACAAAGAAGATTCTTGTTATAAAATAGACCTTGGTTCAGTTGTCTTCTAGTGTTTTGTGAAAGGTAGAAATTGTGAGCAATGAAACTGGATCTAAATTTAGCTGAGGAGATTTCTAAGCAAAATATTGAAGGAACAACTTGGTTTCTCTGCCACTTAAAATGCAAGGAGATAAACTGAAGGAATTTTAAGCTAAAGTAAACTAGAACTTGAAGATATTGAAAATTATCAGCCTGTCCACATGGTAAAGAAATGAGAAAGCTTGGAGAGAGCATTAACGGTATGGCTAAACAACCCTTTGATACATTATCGTGGGTGTAGACCATAGATTTAATCAGCCACCTGAGCAGAAGCCAAGAATAGAGATGGGATTATACCAGCAGAGACACTGCCAGCTGGGAATAAAGAGAACAGGAAAATCAGAATGGAATGAAAAAAGGCTGTATGACTTCTCAGATTCTACAGAAGTAGACAACAGAGCTATCTGGCTATAAGCATGAGCTATCCTTTTAAAAAGTGAAGAATGGCCCCTAAAGTGGTTCAAATATTGCCCATGAACCACAGGCTGCCACTATCACCACAGGCCTAAGAGGCAGGGCTGGATCCTCCTCCATTTCAAAGGGTGAGACCTCTTAATTCAGGGGAGGCCAGGATCCCACTGCCCAGTACCTCAGGGACAAGGCTGAGGTCCAGTGCCATGGGGGTGACAGTGCCATCCAAGTGGGCCTGAAGGGCATAGCATCAAATCAAAAAGAATTCTAGAACCTTAAGACCAAATGGGATTTGCCTTGCCAGGTTTGGGAACTTGATTGAAACTTGTCATCCCTTTTTTCTTTCTTGTTTCTCCTTTCTGAGATGGAATGTCTTTCCTATGCCCATCCCATCACTGTGTTTTGGAAGTGCATATTGTCTGATTTCATAGGTCCACAGCTGGAGAGGAATTTTGCCTCAGGATGAATGTTACTAAAAGTTTCAGCCATACCTGATTTATGCTTAAATTAGGTTTTGGATTTTGGACTCTGGAGTTGATACTTAAACAAGTTAAGACTTTTAGTGTTGTTTGGCTGGAATGGAATATATCTGCATGTGACAAGAACATGGATTCTGGCAGGCCATGAAGAGTATGTTATAGATTGAATGCATGGGCTCCCCACTTTAAAATTCACATTTTGAAGCCCTAACCCCCAGTGTGGTTATATTTGCAGTAAGACAGTAATTAAGATTAAATTAGGTAATAAGGGTGGGGCCCTGATCTGACAAGACTGCTGTCCTTATAAGAAGTGACACCGGGGCTGGGCGTGGTGGCTCACGCCTGTAATCCAAGCACTTTGGAGGCCAAGGTGGGTGGATCACCTGAGGTTGGGAGTTCAAGACCAGCCTGACCAACATGGTGAAACCCCATCTTAAAAAACAAAACAAAAAAAAGAAGTGACACCAGGCCTGGCACAATGGCTCATACCTGTAACCCCAGCACTTTGGGAGGCTGAGGTGGGTGGATCACCTGAGGTCAGGAGTTTGAGACCAGCCTGATCCACATGGAGAAACCCCATCTGTACTAAAAATACAAAATTAGCCAAATGTGGTGGTGCATGACTGTAATCCCAGCTACTCGGGAGGCTGAGGCAGGAGAATCGCTTGAACCTGGGAGGTAGAGGCTGCAGTGAGCCAAGATCGCACCATTGTACTCCTGCCTGGGCAACAAGAGCAAAACTCCATCTCAAAAAAAAAGAGACAACTGGAGAGCATTCATGCTCTTTTCCCTGAGGAAAAGCCATGTGAGGACACAGAAGGAAGGCAGCTGTCTACAAGCCAGAAAGAGAGCCCTCACCAGAAACTGACCCTGTTGGACCTTGATCTGAGACTTGTAGTTTACAGAACAGTAAGAAAAACTTCTGTAGGAAATTTTTATTACATCAGAAAAGTTTCTGATGTTTTGTTGTGGCAGTCTGAACAGACTAATACACTGACAAAAATTAGGAAGCATTGAGGTAATGTGTTGTTAAGCTAATTCCTCATTTTAAATAATAGAGTATAATAAAGTATAATAAAATAATGTCTAAAATATACTGGCTAGCGTTATGATGGTAACCACTAGAAAAACTAAAATTGATTATTAGAAGAAATTGGAAGGGGGTGTCAATGACAAAAAATTTTACTTTTTTTTTTTGAGATGGAGTCTCATTCTGTTACCCAGGCTGGACGGCAGTGGTGCGATCTTGGCTCACTGCAACCTCTGCCACTGGCGTTCAAGCAATTCTCCTACCTTAGCCTCCCGAGTAGTTGGGATTATAGGCGCCTGCCACCATGTCCAGCAAATTTTTGTATTTTTAGTAGAAATAGGGTTTCACCATCTTGGTTAGTCTGGTCTTGAACTCTTGACCTTGTGATCCACCCGCCTCACCCTCCCAAAGTGCTGGGATTATAGCTGTGAGCCACTGTGACCAGCCTACTTTTTTAACCCTTAGTTTTTCTAAAACCATGTATATTAGTTTCATCAACCATTTCAAAAGTTTAACTTTTTCAAAGAACACTTAAAATATCACACCTTCATTTCTTTTTTTTTTTTTTTGAAACGGAGTCTTGCATTGCCACCCAGGCTGTAGTGCAGTGGTGTGATCTTGGCTCACTGCAATCTCCGCCTCCTGGATTCGAGTAATTCTCCTGCCTCAGCCTCCTGAGTAGCTGGGAATACAGGCGTGTGCCACCACGCCCAGCTAATTTTTTTGTATTTTTAGTAGAGACAGGCTTCACCATGTTGGCCAGGATGGTCTTGATCTCCTGACCTTGTGATTCCCCTGCCTCAGCCTCCCAAAGTGCTGGGATTACAGGCATGAGCCACCGCATGTGGCCCATACCTTCAATTCTTAAATTTCAGCATTCAGGGCTGGGCGTGGTGGCTCACACCTGTAATCTCAGCACTTTGGGAGGCTGAGTCACGCTGATCACCTGAGGTCAGGAGTTCGAAACTAGCCTGGGCAAAACTGTGAAACCCTGTCTCTACTAAAATACAAAAAATTAGCTGGACATAGTGGTGGACACCTGTAATCCTAGCTACTCGGGAGGCTGAGGCAGGAGAATCACATGAACCCAGGAGGTGGAGATTGCAGTGAGCCTATATTGTGCCACTGCACTCACTCCAGCCTGGGCAACAGAACAAGACTCTCCATCTCAAAAAAAAAAAAAAATTTTTTTTTCAGTCATTCAGATCTATTTGTATGATTTTTGCTATATTAATCCTTGCCAATTTTAAACCAACATTTTTAATCTAAATCAATTTATTTTACTTTTATTTATTTATTTATTTATTTGAGATGGCGTTTCTCCATGTTGGTCAGGCTGGTCTTGAACTCCTCACCTCAGGTTGTCCACCCACTGTGGCCTCCCAACGTGCTGGGATTATAGGCGTGAGCCACTATGCCCGGCCACATTTTACTTTATTTTTAACTTCAACCGCAGATACTTATATATTCCAATACATTAAAAATATATAATTATTACAAATGCTCACCCATGTAATACCCAAAATTATCTCATGTTCCAGGAGTGGTAGAGGGGTTACACTTTGAAAAACATGACTAGATGTAAAATTTTATTATTTGTCTTGATGGCTTAAAGACATTAAATATATATGAGAAAATGAATTCCTGTCTTTTAAAAAATAATTAAGTCTCTCCACGAGTTACACCACTGATAGAATTTTTTTTTTTTTGAGATGGAGTTTCGCTCTTGTTACCCAGGCTGGAGTTCAATGGCGCGATCTTGGCTCACCGAAACCTCTGCTTCCTGAGTTCAGGCAATTCTCCTCCCTCAGCCTCCTGAGTAGCTGGGACTACAGGCACGTGCCACCATGCCCAGCTAATTTTTTGTATTTTTAGTAGAGATGGGGTTTCACCATGTTGACCAGGGTGGTCTTGATCTCTTGACCTCGTGATCCACTCGCCTCGGCCTCCCAAAGTGCTGGGATTACAGGCATGAGCCACTGCGCCCAGCCACCACTGATAGAATTTTAAGAGCATCTGAGTATTTGGATTTCCCATTTTAGAATGATTACTTTAAATATAACCTGAAAATATTTCACGTAGCTAAAAGTTAAAAATTTTAAACTTTTAGTGCTGTTAAAACCAAATGCTGTTTAAAAAAAAAAAATCCAGAAACTGAACTTTGTCATATAAAATGGGCTTAGCTAAATAAAACAATATAAATGCCTTTTTTAAAAAGTCATAGGGCCAGGTGCAGTGGTTCATGGCTGTAATCCCAGCACTGTGGGAGGCCAAGGTGGGCAGATCACTTGATGGTTAGGAGTTCAAGTCCATCCTGGTCAACATGGTGAAACCCCCAGCTCTACTAAAAATAAAAAAATTAGCCAGGCTTGGTGGTGAGTGCCTATTAATGCCAGCTACTCCAGAGGCTGAAGCAGGAGAACTGCATGAACCCAGTAGGTAGAGGTTGCAGTGAGCCGAGATCACACCACTGCTCCCAGCCTGAGTGACAGAGTAAGACTCCATCTCAAAAAAAAAAAAAATCAAGTTGTCCAATGCATCAATTTGTTCAACTAAAGTTTAACCAGTACCTACATGCATTCCACCCTGCTAATTACTGGAAATGCAAAGACAGATACAATGTATCTAAAATTTGGAACATGTCTGTGTAAGAATTTAAAACATAAGGAAATGCCCCTAAATATAATAACAAGTTGAATTAAAACTGTTCAGCTCTCAGTTACTTGAAAACTAGTAAAAAGATGTAACTTTGGCCACAACCTTTAGTAAAATTTAGAGACTTACTTCTCTTTATAGTCTTGTTTTAAAAAGCATAATACACTACCTCAAGTATGCCCTATGCATTCATATTTGTTTGTAGAATAAATATGTTATGGTCCATTTCTCATCACTCTATCTCCGTAATGCAGTTCTTTTATTTTAAATGTCTAAAACACATATTTTTTTGATAAGGGAGAAAACACTGAACACATATTCACAACACAGATGAAAATATTTTTCATCCACCTATACCCACCCTTCTTAAAGCATGCCTTCAAACCCCCATTTGCATGGCTCCTTTGCTAACTTTTAGCCGTTTCCTCTTGTAAATGTACTGGCCTCTTTGTCTGAAGGCATCTGTCTCAATCAACATTTCATTTCTTACTGGAGCAAGGGCAGGGAGCTCTCCAGTTCATTTAACCTTAAATGAAGGAAGAGGCCCCTCACAGCTACTAAATTAGCCTTCTGGTACCCTTAGCAGAGTCTGCTATCCCAGAGCTGCAGAGTCTACCTGGGTTGGGGGCTAGCTGTTTACCAGGGTTCAGCATCAATCTCAACTGAGCTTCTATACAGCAAGTGGCCTCTCAAATGCCTTAATGGTTTCTGGTTACACCTGGGGAAACAGGGTCCTTAATCCCCTAAAGGAATACTTTTATACTGAGAGTTATGTTTTCCATGTAAAATAAATCACTCATTTAATTAAATAGTTTTATAAAAGAAAAAGTATTTATAAAAGAAAAATTATTATAAATAAATAATAAAACTCATAATGAAATTGAATATTTATTTGAATTTCTCCTGGTAATAGCACTCAACAAATAAGAGAAACCAAGCTGTGAGATTTTGTTTTAAATGTAGCCATTTTCAAAAGGTAAAAAGTTGGTTTCTATATTTAATGGCAAGTGGGACATCTGTTTTTAAATTGACATTCAAAAAGTAGTACAATATACACTATCATGAACATGATGTGTTTTATAGAGTGAAAACATATCTGAATGTGGAAGAAATATATATCTGTTAAAAACCACACTGGAAAAATGTTCTTTTTTTATAAGAAGTAGCTTGAAGTAAAAAGGAACTTGCTAGTAAACCCAGTAAAGTTTCATACATGGGATTTTAAAAAAATCTCCACTCATCCTACCTCTGGAAAAAAAAAAAGAATAAGAAGGAGAAGAAAAGAAAGATAATAAAAAAAAACCATATGGTCCATTTGAGTAGAGCCAATCATTACATGACTGTTCATTCTGTACAATGTGGAAGGCTGGTTATTTAGAAAGCATTTAAGTTCCTAAAGTGCATCTTTTGAAGATGTGTCTATTAAAACTGCAATATCAAATATAAAACACTTAAGACATGCAATAACAAAGCTAAATCATCCAGTGTAAAGTTTTTAAAACTACTTTGAAAACTTGTTTCCCCAAGAAGTAGAGGTGTAACATACAGTAGTATTCTTGTTCTCCAACAGTATGCATTGTATGTTTTTGTTATTTGGCAAATCTTTTGGAGTCGAACAAAAATAATGCAGTCTAAACAATATTTCTTCTGTCATTATAATACGATTCCCGAGCAGAACAGTAAGGTGCAGAGGAAGAGTTAGATTTTTGGAAGTTTTGGTGCATTGACCACAGGATTTGCCTCCTGCAAGTATCTCCTCCCTGCACTCTTGTAATCATAGGTACAGCCATGAGTTTCTGCATAACGATGAGATGCACAGAAGTTGTTTCCACATCTAAAGCACAAAAAAAGTTTACGTGAATAGTTGTATTTCTATGAAAGGCTCATCTCTCTGGGAGCTTGACTTCAGGTATTCCAACAGGGCCCTTGGTTCTTTTTAGCAATTTCAGTGCTTACATTTCCCTTTCATTGGTAAACAAGCATAAATACCCCCCCAAAACAAATTGTCTATGAATATGACAATTTATGATAAAGAAGCCATTATAGAATGAAACAGGGTATAGAACTCTTATCGGTAGTAAAACTGCAAAAAGCTGATAAATATGCCTATGATTTTTCTTATACCTAGTAAACCTGAAAGAATTCTGAATTTCTGAGAAGTTCAGTCTAATGAGAAAATTAAAATAGTAAAATCTATGTCATGAAATGATTTTTAAAAAATATTTCTAGTAACAAGCTGTTTCATTTGAACAGAATATACTCTGAAAAGCAGTGATTGGGCTGGGTGTGGTGGCAGCTCACACCTGAAATTCTAGCATTTTGGGAGGCCAAGGTGAGAAGATCACTTGAGGCCAGGAGCTTGAGACCAGCCTAGGCAATATAGTGAGATCTGTCTCTACAAAAAATTTTAAAATTAACCAGGCGTGGTGGCACATGCCTAGAAGTCCTAGCTATTAGGGAGGCTGAGGCAGGAGGATCGCTTGAGCCCAAGACATCAAGGTTGCAGTGAGCTATGATTGCACTACTGCACTCCAGCCTAAATGACAAAGTGAGACCTTGTCTTTAAAAAAAAAAAAGCCACAGCAGCAGTTATTTTCAAGCCTGGCCTCAATCTAAGGGCAGACATCCAAGATAATATGATATATTATCCTAAAGAATATCAATCAATACTAATGAAATAAATAATTATAGTAAGAAAAATTTTATACTTTTTTGAAAATATACTATTCATCTATTTTATATTGACTTCTAATTTCTTTTTGTTAAATTTTTAAAAGATATTCAGGGAGAGGCTCTTCCAAGGTGCCATTCAAACAAAATCCAAGCAGGCTCATCATAACACAAAAAAGGTACACTCTCAGATTGGTTTAAACCCCCTAAGCCGATTAGTTCAACTGAAGGTAGCTATTTGAACATCATCTTAATGACGTTATCAATAGGCAATTTAAATATTTTATTTTGCATAATCCCCAAGCTGGGTTACCACAGAGAAAGCATCTTGGCCTCTCCAGCTGGCCAACCTGCCTGCATTCGTAGCTAGTAACCAGTCCTGTTTTCTTTCCACAAAGAAAACAATGATTTGTTGTTTTCTTCTTTGTGTGAGGTGGGGCTTTCACAGGTGGGAGGTGATGAGTAGTACATTCTCCTATTTAGAGAAAGGACACCTTGATTAACACAGGCATAAAATCCTAAACATGAAATACTATTAAGCAAAATACAAAACACAGTCCTATCAAGTAAATATCTATGCCATAAAAATTAATTTGTGCTATTTTTGTTTTTTTTTTCTTTTTAAAGATGGGGTTTCACCATGATGGCCTGGCTGGTCTTGAACTCCTGACCTCAGGTGATCCACCCACCTCAGCCTCCCAAAGTGCTAGGATTACAGGCGTGAGCCACCATGCCCGGCTCAATTTGTGCTATTTTTATATCTAAAATTACTTAGAAAGTCTACATGTCAAGTTGCAGTAGAAGTATTTTTTTTTAAGATGTGTTAGGTTTCTACTGATTAGCACTTATTTTTTAAAACTTTTTATCCACACCACTTTTCTGATTTCTAACGGTAATCAGTTCATATAAAGTGCACCAAATTTTGACAGAGAATAAAGAAAAATGTCTGTTTTCAAAATCATATTTGATGAAACTGCTGAGATGATTGCAATACAAACATTCTGTTTGTTCACTCCCAAAAAGGAGTACCAGAGTATCATAAAACATGCCTTTTAGTCCAGTTATACCACAGAAAGTAAGTTCATCAAATCATGAGCAAGTCATTTATTCTTTCAAAATTTCAAGTTATTTTTAAGATAATAGAACATGTATTTTTCTCTCTAGGTTAATAAGTACTTTAAGGTCAACTAGTCCATATATGTAAAAAGCACTCTGAAAGTTTTAAGCATGTTATAATTATATAAAATGTCATATTATAGTGACTAACACAGTACACAGCTCAATTTCACAGTACTACTAGTTTTCCAAAATATTTACTGAATTCTGTACTACTGTAACAACTTGAATTTTTACCTTAAAAATAAGAGCATAATACAAAAAATTAGCTGGGCATGGTGGCGCGTGCCTGTAATCCCAGCTACTCAGGAGGCCGAGGCAGGAGAATTGCTTGAACCCAGGAGGTGGAGGTTGCAGTGAGCCGAGATCATGCCATTGCACTCCAGCCTGGGTAACAAGAGCGACACTCCGCCTCAAAAAAAAAAGGCATATCTGTTATTATATAAGAAAGAATTAAATCAATTTCTTAATGTCTTTTAGAACTGATCAAAATGTCAACAAACCCCAGTCATAAGCAGAGGCTCAAAGTTACTGCCCATAGTTGATAAAGTGACAGTGCAAGTACACAGTGCTTGATGTCACTCAAAGGTTAAGAAGCAAGAGGCAAAGAAAGAATGCAAGAACAAGTGGAAGGAGTGGGGTAAAAATAGTAGTGTCAATGGTGCTGGCACCTTTTCTCCGTCACTGAAAAAGATTTGGGAGGCCTACACTTGTTATTTATTTGGCAGCTAAAAGCCTAAAAATCCTTACAGGGTTCAAAAAATTGGATTTACAATTAATTAGTTTTCTGTCTTTTGCCACAACAGAGATTTTAGGTACTTTGTATGCAAGCCCAGCAAAATTAAGACTTCTTTATTACCAGTCTAAAATACACTCTCAGATCTTGCCAAAACTAGAAACAAAATTTGAAACAACTGAGTGACTCTTAATGGTACCTGGGTACTAACTCAGTTAATAAAGTTTTCTTTTTCAAATGCACTTGGAGTTACCAAGAACATCTCACAAAGGTGATGGGGTAATTCTACCACCTAAAATATTTTTAAAAAGATATCTTGCAGCTGCACAGGACATCAAAGAAAGGCATATGTTACAGGATGTCCAGTGGAAGTTAATCTACTCAAAACTATCTTTAAAATTCAGGCTTAAGATATTCTTCCTTAAACAATGGTGGAAGAATCTCTGATGATAATTTAATTCACTACTGTCACATTTTCATTTTTTTCTTTCCTTTGGAGATGCTTAACTCAATAGTCTCCACACTTTTTCATTCAAGAACTCTTGTGAGGCTGAGCACAGTGGCTCATGCCTATAATCCTAGGACTCTGGGAGGCTGAGGCGGGCAGATCACTTAAGGTCAGGAGTTCGAGACCAGCCAGGCCAACATGGTGAAACCCTGACTCTACTAAAAATAAAAAATTAGCTGGCATGGTAGCACACGCCTGTAGTCCCAGCTACTCGGGAGGCTGAGGCAGGAGAATCACTGGAACCCAGAAGGAGAAGTTTGCAGTGATCTGAGATCGTGCCATTGCACTCCAGCCTGGTCAGGCAACAAAGCAAGACTTCATCTCAAAAAAACAAAAACATTAAAAACTCTTGTGAATGTGTAGAGACCGAGAACACATTAGTGACAGTAATGAGGCAGCACACAAAAATGTAAGTGCAGTCCTCTATGAGCTTCCATACATCCTTCTACCACTCAGAGAAAACTGTCCATTAGTCAACGACTGTGTGCTAGAAACCATTGCTAAACATATTGTTTCCCTACTATAAACAAGAAAAATCTAAATTCCTTGGATTGGCATTTAAGGTATTATTATGCCAATACAATGCCTTTCTAACTATCTGGAGACACTGTAATTTACCACATTGTACCCACCCTGAAGGATGTACCAAGTCCATCTGCATCGGAAGTCTCTTCTAAAATAAACTCTACATTGTCAACCCAGTAGAATTTGACTTATCCTGTAAGACATCCTCAGTTATCAACTCCTCTCTGAAGCCGCCTCTCACATGTGTACTGAACACATGAATAAAGAAAAAAATCCATAAAATCATGTTGATGTGAAGAGTTACTTTTCAGAACAAGATGAAAGACACTTGAGGTAATTAACTTGTTTGCCATTTCCTAGTCTCATATTTGATCTAACACTTAACAGGATCTACAAAAACTGACCCAACAGAAAAGCAGCAAAAAAGTAATAAATTAGTGTTCCAGATGCAAGATTGGTAGTCATCTGCCTAAAATCAATGGCTAAAACTATAAGAATGGATACAGTTTCCAAGGGAGACCTTATAGTGAAAAGAACAGAGGACCAAGGGAGGAATCTAGGAACTCAATTAAATGAAACTTACATTAAAATATATATAGACTCTTCTAGATAATTCAGAATGATAGTTATATGGTGAGAAAAAATGGCAGCAAGTTACACATCTCTACTGAGGCTAGCAGCTGATACTTCAAACCTAAATGTAATCAAACAAAAAGAACACATATCTGGGGACCAGCAGAGGGCTGGTTTAAAAAAAACAAAAACAAAAAACTGAGGTTAAAAAAAAAAGATTAAAAGAAAGGAAAAAATTTATAAAAAATGTGATAGCCTAGAATTAAAAAAAAAAGAAAAATATTTCAAGAATGAGGGATACAAAAATCAAGTAAGATAAAAGATACGGAGGCATCCACTGGATTTGAAATTATGGAGATCTTCAGTGACCACAGCAATAGCAGTTTCAGAAAAGCAGTGAGACATGAAGCAGCACTGAAGACTGAACTAGAGTTGAGTGAGTAGGAATGGGGGCAATGCAAATTTCCAAGAAGATTAGCTGTGCCTTAGGGCAGGACAGAGTTATTAGTCAAGGAAAAACAACAGCTGTAATATTAAAAGTCAATAAATTACAGTAAACAAAACAATGTGATACTGGCATAAAACAGGTATGTAGACCAATGAGTAGAGAGCCCAGAAACAAACCATTGAATACATGATCAAATGACTTTCAACACAGGGGCCAAGATCATGTAATGAGGAAGGACAGTGTTTCAAGAAAAGGTAAGAAAATGGGATGTTTGCATGCAAAAGGGTGGATCCCTTACCTTACGTTCTATATAAAAATTAACTCAAAATGGATCAAAGACCTAAACATAAGACCTAAAACTATAAAACTTCTAGAAGAAAAGATAGGGGAAAAGCTTCATGATACTGAATTTGGTTGTGATTTCTTGGATATGATACCAAAGGCACAGGTAACAAAAGGAGAAAATAGACACACTGGATTTCCTAAAAATTAACAACTTGTGTGCATCAAAAGACAGTATTAACAGAGTAAAAAGGCAACTCACAGAATGAGAGAAAATTTAGCAAATCATTTATATGATAAGGGATTGATATCTAGAATATATAAACAACTATTAAAACTCAACAACAACAACAACAAAACCTAATTCAAAACTGGGTAAAAAACATGAAAAGACATTTCTCTAAAGATCTACAAATGGCCAACAAGCACATGAAACTACTCATCAGGAAATCAACTTCACTAATTAGGAAATCAATAATCAGTGACACTAATCATCACAGATATACAAATCAAAACCACAGTGACATCACCTCACATCCATTAGGATGGCTACTAGCAAAAAAATAGGAAAATAACAAGTGTTGCCACGGATGTGGAGAAACTAGAATTCTTTTGCACTGCTGATGGGAATGTAACATAATACAGCAATTGTGTAAAATAATATGATGGTTCCTCAAAAAATTAAAAATAGAAATAGCTTCTGATCCAGCAATTTCATTTCTGGGTATATACTCTAAAGAAATGAAAGTAGTGTCTCAAAGACATATCTATATACCCATCCACGTTCCCAGCATCATTACTCACAGTAGCTAAAACATGGAAGCAATACAACTATTAACGGAAGAATGGATAAGTAAAATGTGGTGGTGTGTGTATGGGTATATATAGTGTGTGTGTATGTGTGCACATGTACATACATGCACAATAGAATATCAGCTCCAGAAAGGAAAAAATTTGACATATGCTACTACATGGATAAACCTTGAGCACATTCTGATAAGTGAAATAAGCCAGTCGTAAAAAGACAAATACTGTATGATTCCACTTCCATGAGGTAAGAGTACCTAAAAAATTGTAGAGTTAGGAAATGAAATGGTGGTTGCTAGGGTGGTGAGAGGGGGAAAAGTGTTTCAGTTTTGTAAGATGAAAAGTGATCTGGAGAAGGATGGTGGTGATAGATGCCCAACAATGTGAAAATCACTGAGCTTTATACTTAAAAATGGTTCTGACAGTAAAATTTATATGTTTATTTTACCACAATACAAAAGAATTGAAACAATATGCAAATAGATTACGATTTTATAACCTTGGACCTTACATAGGAATGAAAAACAAACCCTAAATGTCTTCCATAAAAACATAAAACTCACATGACAACCATAACAAATAAGGTATGTTTTAAAACCTTGGGGCTACAAAGGTGGCACATCTTTGGTAATGAGTTTCCTATCCCTGGTCTGGGTATTAAAACATTTAAAAATATGGCTTCCTTCCTCCTTGAAAATAATGACTGGCCAGGTCAGGTGCAGTGGTTCATGCCTGCAATCCCAGCACTTTGGGAGGCTGAGACAGGCAGATCAGGAGGTCAAGAGATCAAGACCATCCTGGCCAACGTGGTGAAACCCGGTCTCCACTAAAAATACAGAAATTATCTGGGCATGGTGGCACGCACTTGTAGTCCCAGCTACTTGGGAGGCTAAGGCAGAAGAATCGCTTGAACTTGGGAGGCAGAGGTTGCAGTGAGCAGAAGAGAGCGACATTGCACTCTAGCCTGGTGACAGATTAAGACTCTGTCTCAAAAAAAAAAAAGACAAGACTGGCCAAGACAACACATTTTTAATGTGTTACTACTGTATTGGCGGAAAGAAGTGCTAATGTTATATTATAGTCAATTCCACTACTATTGCCTTGGAAAGGGCTGGCCCTAGAGACTGTCCCTTTCTTTTATTCAGAAATGACCAGTGCATCAAAAAGAGAATCTTACCACCACCTCTGATGTTCGACCATAATGCTGAAAGATATCTTTCTAGGGTAATTCTTCAAAACCCACATGGCTCTATGGTGGCCAGCAACTAAGGTAATTGAGAACTATGTGTTCATTCTTCAATTATCTTGGCTTTTTTGACATAGATAATACCTCTTCCAAGGTAAGAGATCCCAATTTCAATTTTGTTTTATTCTTTGTATGTGTCCTACAGTCAGTTCTCATAATTATTTTCTTAATTGGAAAAACATTTAGGGAGAGAATTTACTCTGTACATAACACAGAGAATGTTCTTCCCGTTTCTCTTGGAAAATTCAACCAGATGCATAAATTATGTAATTATCAGCGTTATATTGTTTTCAAAATTATCTGTAGCTTACCTACTCTTTTCCCTGCTGCTGCATTATTTCCATTCATTCCAATACCATGGGTAGACTACAATTAAAACACAAAACATCTACAGAGGTGAGTCAATGAAGAATAAAAATAATCAACAAACATAAAATACTTGTAACTTATCACTAAGATGTTGTTGGACTTTCATTTTAAATTATTTAATCCAATTGTTTAATTAAATTAATTCCGATCCTAATTCCACATCTAGCAATATTGTGCTTATTATTTAAGAGGGTAAAATTTGCTGGGTGTAGTGACTCATGCCTCCCCCTTTGGGAGGCTGAGGTGAGAGGATCACCTGAACCTGGGACATCGAGCTGCAGTGAGCTGTGATTGCGCCACTGTGCTCCAGGAGTTTGAGAATAACCTGGGCAACATGCTGAAACCCCATCTCTACAAAGAATACAAAAGTTAGCCAGGCATGGTGACATGTATCTGTAGTCCCAGCTACTGGGGAGGCTGAGGTGGAAGGATTGCTTGATCCTGTGAGGTCAAGGCTGCAGTGAGCCATGATTGTGCCACTGCACTCCAGCCTGGGTGACAGAATGAAACCCTGGCTCACACACACACCAAAAAAGCGAGCGAGAGAGAGAAAGTAAAATTTGCTGACTCAAATGAAAAGTTCTTACTTGGGATGGAAAAAACATTAAAAATATTTAGTATTTAAAAATACATATTGCTAGGTGCATTGACATGTACCTATATTCCCAGCTACTCAGGAGACTGAGGCAGGAGGATTGCTTGAGCCCAGGAGTTCAAGGCCAACCTGAGCAACACATACATACATAGATATCTGATAAACTGTTTACATGAACTTATTTTCAAATTACTGTTCTCAGTTCAGGATTAAACCAGCATTCAAAATTCAACCATCAAGAAGATTTTCTACAAACTAAATAAACATTTTCAGATAAACTTATAAAAATAATCAAATCTTAGCCTTCCTTATTTATGTAAACAGAAACTAAATTTTAAATATGTTGGATCACTACAAGGATAACTATTAGAGCATGTTGAAAGGAAAATACTTACGAAAAAAAATTCTGTATGTTCTAACTGGGGAGAACTTTTCCTAAGGTTTTCTTCCTGAAAATGCTGGAGGTTTGTAGACAGCCCAATTCCAGGGGTCCGAAGCCTGCCTGCTCCACGTGTACTCTGGAAACTATCTCTGCTTGTGCTCCGGGCCAGTGAAGCAAGAAAACTGATATTATTTACACAACCAACAGGCTCTTTGGAAGCCTTGTTAACCATTTCTGTGATATCCCGAGCCTCAACTTTGGAAATAACGTCAGATCTCTTCCCAGGTGAATCAACTTTAACACCTAGAAAGCGAGTAGTCGCAGAGAAAGAAGAATCAGTTATGTTTCGAACATCCAGTGACTGGAACACATTTTGAGAAGACGACTGTAGTTTCCCAGACTCAAAACATTTGGACTGTCTCTGTGGTTTCACCAGAGAATTATGTAGCGACCTTGGTGCAGAACAGTGAAGAGGTGACAAGAGTCTGTTCTTGTGAGGACTTAATTCTCGGTAGTTAAGAACTGAAGCCTCTACAGATTCCCCATTCAGCACTCTTGCAACATGCTTGAGATGCTGCTCAGGAGCTTTCAACCTTTTGTCAGCATTAGTGAGTAACAACTCCGGATTCACTTTGCATGCACCCTCTAAGCCACTGTTCTGTTCATCAGCCTTTCCTTCTGCAAATGAAGCCAGTGAGCCTACTTCAGGTAGAAGTGATTCTTCGGTTACACATTCTTCTGTAGGTGGAAGTAAAACAGTGTCCTTCTTATTACTAGATGGCAAGTTTCCTACAAAGTGTTTTGTCTGCCTAGGCAGGGATGATCCAAGATGGAGAACAGAGTCAGCAAGCTCTTCGTCATTTCTCAACTCCAAGTGGGGTATCTGAGGAGGTAGTTTGACACTGCTACTGGAGGGAGACAGTGTGTTATTCTTCCAGTTATCATCTTCCTTAAGAAATTCACCAGTGATAGAAGATATGGGTCTCTCAGCAGGGAGTTGAGTTACCAAATTTGAAATTGCATTCCTGGATGTTTCAGGCAGATACGTGTTCCCAAGAGAAGGTAAACAAGATTGCCCAATGTTGGGGAGAACCCTTAACAATCGGTGGCGAGATGGTGCAGTGGAACCACTAGAAGGTCGAGGAGCTATAGGTGGGTGAGGTTTTACCTTGACAGCTTTCTTAGGCTAGAAGAAAAGAATGAATATACAATTTCTTTACACAGTCATTTTCTCTGCCTATTAACAAAAATTAGTGAAGGGAGAAAATGTTACTTACCATAACATACCGGCATTTTACTACCTCAACTTAAAATGTTTAAAAAGAATAAAATATTAAGATTAAGATTGAGAGGGCTGGGCGCGGTGGCTCACACCTGTAATCCCAGCACTTTGGGAGGCTGAGGCAGGTGGATCACGAGGTCAAGAGATTGAGGCCATCCGGGTCAACATGGTGTAACCCCGTCTCTATTAAAAATACAAAAAATTAGCTGGGCATGGTGGCGTGTGCCTGTAATCCCAGCTACTCAGGAGGCTGAGGCGGGAGAATTGCCTGAACCCAGGAGGGAGAGGTTGCTGTGAGCCGAGATCGCGCCATTGCACTCCAGCCTGGGTAACAAGAGTGAAACTCCATCACAAAAAAAAAAAAAAAAAGATTATGATTGAGAAGATATTATTTTCCTTCACTGAGTACACTTTTCTGGGAATATTAAAGAAAAATAATTTTGTCTTATTTTCCTTACTACAGTTTCTCAGAGTTTTAATAAGAAAAAAATGAGCTGATTATATTAGCTATGACATTGCTAACCTATTTTAGGTCCCCAACAATTTTTCCTAGTATACTGAATAAATGTTTCATTGGACTGGTATACAGAAAAAAAGTTATCAGCCAAAAAAAAAAAAAAGGAGTTAACAGGCCTAAACGGCTATCCTTGAAAAGACTTGCTGGCAAGGTTGGCCTTTGGCTGCCTTCTGGGAACGTCTATTTGAGGAGGTTCAGGAGGGTTCCCATGAACCTAACTGATAAAAGTGCCTTATAGTGCCAAACTGTTTATGCAATAATACAGTTCATGCTGAAGACGTGCTTTCCTTCTGGGAGTCTGAATTGTAAACGCTAGACAGAGGAACCCTACATGAAGTGGCCCAGTAAAATCCCTGGGCACAGAGTCTCTAATGAGCCTCCCTGGTAAACAACATTTCTCATGTGTTGTCACAACTCATTGACAGAGGAATAAACATGTCCCATGAGACTCCACTGAAAGAGGACTCTAGGAAGCTTATACCTGGTTTCCTCCAGATGTGGCTCCATGTACCTTTTACCTTTGCTGATTTTGCTTTGTATCTTTTTGCTGTAATAAATCTTAGCAATAAGTATAACTATATAAAACATACTATAGTCCTGTGAATCTTCCTAGCAAACCATCACATGTGGGTGGTCTTGGGGCCCTCTGGCAGAGTAGATTTTAATAAAAGTACCATAAAAATTCAAGATCTTATAAATAAAGTTGAGAGCTAAACATAAGAAATCTTAGCTCTTAAAAATAAGCACAAATGGTAGCAAGCAGGCATGAGGATGGGATGGAATATCTTATGACATACCAATGCTCCCACTTACATAAAATATTAAATATATGAAAATATAAGAAAAGCTGGATAATTCATTGGATACCAACTAAGGCTAGGAAAATTAGAGGAGCTAAGAAAGAAGAACCTTGGAAAGATGAGCTTGCTCCTATAGATGCTTTTACCCTAGAGATGGAGTTTTGCTCTTGTCACCCAGGCTGTAGTACAATGGTGCAATCTCAGCTCATTGCAACATCCTGGGTTCAAGCAATTCTCCTGCCTCAGCCTCCCAAGTAGCTGGGATTACAGTCACCCGCCACCATGCCTGGCTAATTTTTACATTTTTAGTAGAATCAGGTTTTCACCATGTTGGCCAGGCTGGTCTTGAACTCCTGACCTCAAGTCATCCACCCACCTCAGCTGGAATTTCAGGCATGAGCCACCACTCCCAGACCAATCTGCAATTCTTTATCCAGGAAAAAATTTTTCAAAAATGAAGGGTATGATTTCTGGGCTGTAGAGATTAATGACAGATGCCTAAAACTGAATTTCTCCATGCTCCAGAAAAACTACATAGATCAATAACATGCACAAATAAAATCACCTATAACCCATGCCTCAGAAAAACTGGGAGACATATAAAATGAACTTCAAAATATCCCACAATTCAAGAAACTCATCTGAGCTCAATGCCTGTGGTAAGAGACAGGCAAGAGTACAGAGCTTCAACCACAACAACAACAACAACAAAAAAAAGGAAAAAAAGAGAGTTTTGCTGGTAGAACAAAGAAAAATCCACAAAAGACAAAACCTCACTTGACTATGACGATATTAAAAATAGGTCTAAGATACGGGATATCAAACACAGGCTACTGGGAAATTAAAAGGAAGTTACTTTTTTTTTAAATGTGTATTTTTTTTGAGACAGGGTCTGACTCTGTTATCCAGGCTAGAGTACAGTGTTACAATAATGGCTCATTGCAGCCTCACCCTCCCAGGCTCAATTAATCCTCCGAGTAGTTGGGACTACAGACACATATCATCATGCCTAGCTAATTTTTGTATTTTTTATAGAGATGAGGTCTCCCTATGTTGACAGGCTGGTCACAAACTCCTGGGTTCAAGCAATCCGTTCTGGGATTATTAAGCATGAGCCACCGCACCAAGCCTTAAAGTTGCTCAAGATAAATGAGGTAGCTTCAAGAAGGCATCACTTTTGGAGGGAGAAGGGGTAAATTGAAAAAAAAAAAGGCTACCCATTGAGACCTTGATAATAAAATTAAACAAAGAAGCAAGAAAGGAAATGTAAGGATCCTATGAAAACAAAAGTGAAGCACAAATCAGAAAACACACTGACACTGCCCTCCAACAAGAGTGTCATTGATTTGGGCCAGGCGTGGTGGCTCACACCTATCATCCCAGCACTTTGGGAGGCCAAGGCGGGAAGATCGCTTGAGCTCAGGAGCTCAAGACCAGCATTGGCAACATGGCAAAAACCCATTCCTACCAAAAATACAAAAAAAATTAGCTGGACATGGTGGCAGAAGCCTGTGGTCCCAGCTACTTGGGAGGCTGAGGTGGGAGGATTGCTTGCGCTCGGGAGACAGAGGTTGTAGTGAGTCAAGGTCATGCCACTACACTCTAGCCTGTGTGACAGAGCAAGACCCCATCTCAAAAAATAAAAATAATTTTAAAAATAACAATTAAAAAAGAGTGTCATTGATTGAAAAAAACTACACCAAAGGAAGAGGGTGCTCTTGAAATCAGAAACTTACTTCCCTATCAAAATCCTTGCTTCTGTGTATTAATACATACTGTTAATACTTATCTTAGTAAAGACAATTATGGAAAATACAATCAGAAAATAGAATAGAAAAATCCATGTAAAGCTACTATAAAAATAAAACAGAAAATGAGAATCAGAACATTTTAGCTAATGAAAATTCTCCCTAAAACAATGAAACAAAAGAAAACATCACAATACCCCAACTTAAATTAAACAGCTTTAAGTTAGAATTTGCAGATATTTTTAAAAGTCTTATCAAATCATAAATTCTAAAACTCAAGGCATAATGGATTAAAAAAACAGAAAGATATGAAATGACAGCTGAGCAAACCAGAAATACTGTGCAGAAAACAAAATCATCTCAGAAATGAAGACTAAATTACAAGGTGGCCAAAGGAGACTAGAATTCTACTGAACATTTAATAAAAAGTACTGAGGCCGGGTATGGTGGCTCATGCCTGTAATCCCAGCACTTTCAGAGGCCGAGGCAAGTGGATCACCTGAGGTTAGGAGTTCGAGACCAGCTGGCCAACATGGCGAAACCTCATCTCTACTAAAAATATAAAAATTAGCTGGGTGCAATGGAAAGTGCCTGTAATCCCAGTATTCAGGAGGCTGAGGCGGGAGAATCACTTGAACCCGGGAGGCAGAGGTTGCAATGAGCTGAGATTGCACCACTGTGCTCCAGCCTGGGAGATGGAGCAAGACTCCACCTCAAAAGAAAAGAAAGAAACGAAAAGGAAAAAGAAAATGGGAAGAAAGGAAAGAAATGGTGCAAAAATCATACTATTGTACTACAGCCTGGGTGACAAGAGGGAAAATCCATCTCTAGGATTAAAAAAGGGAAAAAAAGGCAAAGAAAAAGGGAAGAAGGAAAGAAATGAAAGAAAAGAAGGAGAGGAAAGGATAGGTAAGGAAGGAAGGAAGGAAGGAGAGAAGGAAGGAAGGAAGGAAGGGAGGGAGGGAGGGAGGAAGGCAGGAAGGAAGGAAGGAAGGCAGGCAGGCAGGCAGGCAGGCAGGCAGGCCTGGTGTACTGAGTGCCAGGTTCAGTGGCTAATGTTTGTAATCCCAGCACTTTGGGAGACAAAGATGGGTGGATCATGAGGTCAAGAGATAAGACCATCCTGGCCAACATGGTGAAACCCCCATCTCTACCAAATATATAAAAATTAGCTGGGTGTGGTGGTGCACACCTGTAGTCCTAGCTACTCGGGAGGCTGAGACAGGAGAATTGCTTGAACCCAGGAGGTGGAGGTTGCAGTGAGCTGAGATAGCACTACTGTACTACAGCCTGGTGACAGACTGAGACTCTATCTCAAAAAATAAAATAAAATAAAAACATAAAGAGTACTAAGGAAAGGCATGAAAACAGCTAAGAGAATAAAAATAAAATAAATAAAAGGATAAGAGAGAAGGTGGTTGTATATTAGACAAAAAAGTTCTAAAAGGGCAGGTGTGGTGTCTCATGCCTATAATCCTAGCACTTTGGGAGGCTGAGGCAGTAAGGTCACTTGAACCCAGGAGTTCAAGGCTGCAGTACACTCAGCCATGGCACTCTAGCCTGGGTAACGCCGTAAGACCCTGTCTCTAAAACAGGAAGAAGAAGAAGGAAGAAGAAAAGAAGAAGATTAAAATAAGTTCCAAAAAATAAAACAAAACAAAAACATATGAAGTACTAAAAAATTAACATATAATAAGAAATCATCCGGAAATAAAAGAAGACTTGAATCTTTATGATAAAAAGGCTCAAGAATACAGTGACAACTGACCCTGAAGATTAATTCCAAGATATATCCTAGTAAAACCATTACATTTAAAAGAAAAAAAAAATCCTCATTTTCTCCAGACCAAAAAAAAAAAATATATATATCAAATCATTTACAGAGAAAAGAAAGATTGGTAATTGGATTTCTCAATGGCAATATAAACAGCAAAACAACAGCAGAGCAGCTGTTACCTGTTCCTAAATGAAACAGGTAAAACAAAATAGCTTAAAAGTTAATAAACAGAGGCATAGGAAAAGGTATACCAAGCAAATGAAACCAGAAACATATCAGTAGGTATGGGCCTGGGGGAGGGGAGGAGGCTCGAAAAAATAAAAAATAAAAAAATAAAAAGGTATGGGCCTGATATTGGGCAAGGAAAATTCAAGGGGAAAGTCAGTGAATGCAAAGAGATGAAACATTTCATTACTTTTTTTTTTTTTTTTTTGGAGACGGAGTCTCACTCTGTCATCCAGGCTGGAGTGCAGTGGCTCGATCTTGGCTCACTGCAACCTCTGCCTCCTGGGTTCAAACAATTCTCTGCCTCAGCCTCCCAAGAAACTGGGATTACAGGCGCCTGCCACCATGCTCAGCTAAATTTTTTTTGTATTTTTAGTAGAGAAGGGGGTTTCACCATCTTGGCCAGGGTGGGCTTGAACTCCTGACCTCATCATCCACCCTCCTTGGCCTCCCAAAATGCTGGGATTACAGGTATGAGCCACCAAATCCGACTGAAACATTTCATTACTTTAGTGACTAGCAACACAGTAAAAATGTAAGTTATTAATATTTATGTACCAAATTATACAACTACCACCTTCTTACAGCAAAAAGTATGGGAAATAAAAGGAGAAATACACAAAAACCTATGAATAATAGACCTTCAACTATTACTGTTCTCATTCTAAGACAAATCAAGTTGACAAAAAAATAAATGATCAATCAATAAGGTCTGTCTAGCAAACTTTTACCTTTATGATAAAGAATAAACTATCTTCTGAGTACATATCCATGAAAAGTGCTATTAGATCCCAAAGAATAAAATGCTATAAAGTAGAAATACATCCTCGGAGTTCCATGCAATAAAACTAAAAATTAAAAACAATGAAAAATCAAGCCCAGCATGGTGGTACACGCATAGTCCCAGCTACATGGGAGGCTAACATGGGAGGATCCCTTGATCCCAGGAATTCAGGGCCACCCTGGGTAGTACAATGAGACTCACACCTCTAAAAAGAAAAAAAAAGAAAAAACGTCTGGGTGCAGTGGCTCACACCTGTAACTCCAGCACTTTGGGAGGCCGAGGCAGACAGATTGCGACATCAGGAGTTTGAGATCAGCCTGATCAATATGGTGAAACCCCATCTCTACTAAAAATACAAAAATTAGCCAGGCGCAGTGGCGTGTGCCTGTAACCCCAGCTGCTACCGAGCAGGCTGAGGGAAGGAGAACTGCTTGAACACAGGAGGCAGAGGTTGCAGTGAGCCGAGATTGCACCAGTGCACTCCAGCCTGAGCGACAGAGTGAGACTTAGTCAAAAAAAAAAAAAGCCTCTACCACAGAACATTTTCAAAATATATTAAACTACTCTTGGACTAATGAGGAAATATCAATTAAAATTGCAAATTTTCTTAAAAAAAAAAAAGAAAAATAAACTACTACAAATTAACATTATGTGCCTTCTGATGTGTTGCACTAAGAAAAATTAATAATCTGTGTAGTATTCCTACCAAATATGTTCAACCTCCATCTAATCATAATGAAACAGCCAAATCTACAAATTGAGGAATATTTTACAGAATAAATGATTTACAGTCTTCAAAAATATTTTACATGAATGTCCAAATGAAGCTTAGAAACAGTTTTGTATAAAAGGAGACCATGAAAACATTACAACTAAATGCGATGCATTGTTTTTGATGGGATGCCAGATCAAAAACAATATAAAATGCTATTAAGCACATTATTAAGACCTTGGAAATATGAATGTAGATGACATAATGTGTATCAACCATAAATGAGTGTGGTAACTGTAACATAATCATGTAAAAGGCAGCCCTTATTCTTAGGAGATACATGTGAGATGAAGTATTTAGGGAAAGCATCTTGATATCTCTCTCCCAAATGGATCAGCTAAAAAAAAAAAAAAAAGCAAACAGAAAGCAAATGTGGGAAAATATTAATTGATGAATCTAGTCATAACATTTCTAAAGAATTAAACATTTCTCAAAATTAACAAGGTAAAATAAGTTTTCAGACAAAAGCTGAGAAAATTTATTATCAGGAACCCTAAATGAAAAGAAATACTAGTACTAGACGTCCTACTTGGATAAATCAGATAAGAGAAAGAAATAAAGGGCCGGGCGCAGCAGCTCACGCCTGTAATCCCAGCAGTTTGGGAGGCCGAAGCAGGTGGATCACCTGAGGTCAGGAGTTCGAGACCAGCCTGACCAACATGGAGAAACCTCATCTCTAGTAAAAAATACAAAATGAGCTGGAGGTAGTGGTGGATGCCTGTAATTCCAGCTACTCAAGTGGCTGAGACAGAAGGATCTCTTGAACGCAGGAGGCAGAGGTTGCAGTGTGCCAAGATTGCGACATTGCACTCCAGCCAGGTCAACAAGAAGGAAGGAAGGAAGGAAGGAAGGAAGGAAGGAAGGAAGCAAGGAAGGAAGGAAGGAAGGAAGGAGCATACAATTTGAAAAGAAAGAAGTAAATTATTCTTGTTTACAGATAATATGATCTTGTATTTGGAAAAACCTAAAGACCCCATCAAAAAACTATTAGAACTGATAAACACATTCAGTAAAGTTGCAGACAAAATTAACATATAAAACCCAGTAGCATTTCTATATGCCAAGAGTGAATAATCTTTAAAAAATTAAGAAAGTGGCTGGGCGCGGTGGCTCAAGCCTGTAATCCCAGCACTTTGGGAGGCCAAGGCGGGTGGATCACGAGGTCAAGAGATCAAGACCATCCTGGTCAACATGGTGAAACCCCGTCTCTACTAAAAAAAATACAAAAATTAGCTGGGCATGGTGGTGCATGCCTGTAATCCCAGCTTCTCAGGAGGCTGAGGCAGGAGAATTGCGTGAACCCAGGAGGTGGAGGTGGCGGTAAGCCGAGATCGCGCCATTGCACTCCAGCCTGGGTAACAAGCGTGAAACTCCATCTCAAAATAAATAAATAAATAAATAATCAAGAAAGTAATTCCATTTACAATAGCTACAAATACAATAAAATAAAATACCTAGGAATAAACTTAACTAAAGAAGTGAAAGATCTCTATAATGAAAACTATAAAACATTAGAGGACACCAAAAAATGGAAAAATACTCCATGTTCATGAGTTGGGAGAAATAATATTGTTAAAATGTCCATGCTGCCCAAAGCAATCTACAAATTCAATATAATGTCTACCAAAATACCAATGGCATTTTTCACAGAAACAGAAAAAAAAAATCCTAAAATTGATAGGGAACCACAAAAGACACAGAATAGTCAAAGCCATTCTAAGCAAAGAAGAGCAAAACTGGAGGAATCACAATTACCTGACTTTAAATTATACCACAGAGCTATAGTAACCAAAACAGCATGGTACTGACATGAACACAGATGCACAACCAATGGAACAGAATAGGGAACCCAGAAACAAGTCCATAGACACATAGTGAACTTATTTTTGATAGGTGCCAAGAACATACACTGGGGAAAGGATAGTCTCTTTAATAAATGATGCTGGGAAAACTGGATCCATGTACATACGAATGAAACTAGACCCCTTATCTTTCACGATATACAAAAATAAAATCTAAATGAATTAAAGACTTCACTCTAAGATCTGAAACTATGAAACTACTAAAAGAAAACATTGAAAGTAGAGTCTCAAAGAGATATTTGTACACTCATGTTCATAGCACCATTATTCACAATAGCCAAAAGATGGAGGCAATCCACATGTCCACTGAATAATGGATGGATTAAAAAACTGTGGTATATAGCCATACAATGAAATATTTTCCAGTCTTAAATAAGAAGGAAATTCTGACACATTATGACAACTTTACAAGATAAAAAACTTCTGGAGACTGGTTGCACAACAATGTGTACTTAACATTACTGAACTATTTGTACATTTAAGATGATTAAGATAATTTTATATTATATGTATTTTACCACAATTACAATTAAAATTTTTATAATGTTAATGGCAGAATTTAGATATTAGATAAATAAATGTTCATGGTAAAATTCTTCAAAGTTTACTGTATACTGGAAAAGAAAGAAAAATTATGTATCAAAATTTCTCTCATGAACAAAATCCTAATGCAAAAATCCTAAATAAAATATTGGTAATTTTAATCTAAAGAATTGAAAAGGAAAATACATCACAACCAAGAAGTGTTTCATTCTGGGCCAGGCAAGGTGGCTCATGCCTGTAATCTCAGCATTGTGGGAGGCCGAGGTGGGTGGATCAACTGAGGTCAGGAGTTTGAGATCAGCCTGACCAACATTGAGAAACCTCTTCTCTACCAAAAATATAAAATTAGCCAGGCGTGGTGGCACATGCCTTTAATCCTTGCTACTTGGGAGGCTGAGGCAGGAGACTTGATTAAACCCAGGAGGTGGAGGTTGCAGTAAGCAGAGATAGCGTCATTGCACTCCACCTGGGCAACAAGAGGGAAACTCTGTCACCAACAAACAAAAAAAGAATGGTTCATTCTAAGAATGCAAGAATAATTTCACATTAAAAAAAATCAATTCATCACAATATCAGAATATTTTTATTCAGTGTAAAATACTTCTTATTACTCTTTAGACTTCTTGACTATCAATTACTTAGAAGTGTATTATTTTCAAACATCAGAAGATTTTCCATATATCTGTTATTTATTTCTAATTTTATTCCATTGTAATCAGAGAGCATTTTTGTACTCTTTGGAATCTTTTAAAATTTAAACCTGGTCCAGGTGCACACCAGTAATCCCAGCACTTTGTGAGGTCAAAGTTGGCAGACTGCTTGAGGTCAGAAGTTCAAGACCAACCTGTCCAACATGGTGAAACCTCATCTCTACTAAAAACACAAAAAATTAGGGGGGCATGATGGCATGCGCTTGTAGTCCCAGCTGCTTGGCAGGCTGAGAGGCAAGAAAATTGCTTGAACCTGGGAGGCGGAGGTTGTAGTGAGCCGAGATTGTGACACTGAACTTCAGCCTAGGGGACACAGCAAGACTCTGTTTCAAAAAAAAAAAAAAAAATTGAACCTGTTTTATGGCACACAATATGGTTTACCCTGGTAAATGTTCTACATGCACTTAAAAAGAAATGTGTACTCTGCTGTTGTTGGGTAGAGCATACTGTAAATGTCAATTGGGTCAAGTAGGTTGATAGCATTCAAGTCTCCTAAATCCTTCACTGATTTTCTATCTGTTCTGTCGATTTTTGAGAGTAGAGATGTAGAAATCTTTGAACAAAAGTATTTGTCTATTTCTTTGTAGTTTTTGCTTCATGTATTTTGAAGTTCTATTATTAGGTGCATAAACATTTAGGATTGTGGGGAAAGGATTTTTTTTTTTTTAATAGAGCTAGGTCAATTGTTCTCCATATGAAAAAAAAAAAAGATCTTTATCCCAGTTTACATTATATCAAAAAAATTTCACCTGGGTGTGGTGGCTCATGCCTGTAATCCTAACACTTTGGGAGGCCCAGGTGGGCAAATCACCTGAGGTCAGGAGTTCAAGACCAGCCTGGCCAATATGGTGACATCTCTACTAAAAATACAAAAATTAGCCAGGCATGGTGGCACATGGGAGGCTGAGGCAGGAGAGCTACTTGGGAGGCTGAGGCAGGAGAATCGCTTGACACAGGGAGGTAGGGTCTTCAGTGGACCAAGATTGTGCCATTTATTGCACTCCAGCCTGAGCAACAGAGCGAGACTCTGTCTCAAAAAAAAAAAAAAATTCAGATGGTCTAAAACTTAGTGAGTGAGAAATAATCATAAGGCTTTAAGACCAGTGGTAGGAAAATATTTCATCAAAAGGTTATCAAAAATGATACTCATAAAAGCAAAATTGATGAATTAGAATACAGTTAAAAACATTCATCAAAAGAATAAGAAAGTAAAAGAACAAGCCAGCATAAAGTGCTAGAAATATCTGCAACCCATATCTCTGACAAAGGACTTGTATCCATAGTATACAAAAATGTCTACAAATCAATGAGCAAAAGGCAGAGAACTCAATTAAAAAATAAGCAGAAGACTTGAACAGGCACTTCACAAAAAAGAGCATCTCAATGACCAACAATTATATGAAAAGCCAATATTATTCCTCATTAGAGAAATATAAATGAAAACCATTTACACAGTCACCAGAATAGTTAAAATAAAAAGACTGACAATATTAAGTGTTGACAAAAATGTAGCATAAACTAGAACTCTTGCATTGCTGATAAGAGTGTAAATTGGTTCTAATGCTTGGCAAAATTGTTTGGCATAATAAAGTTAAACATGTATCTTCCCTCTGACTCTGAAAGTTCATTGCTAGGTATATGCTCCAAAGAAACAAATGTATATATCTACTAAAGAAGGTAAGGGAATATTCAAAGCAGGTTTATTGATAAAAGTAAAAAACTAGAGCCAACTCGAATGTCCATCAAAAGGAAAAGGGAGAAGCAAATTGAGGTAAATCAATCACACAGTAGAACAGTATGTAACAATAAAAAATAATTAACTGACACATGCAACCACATGAATGAATCAAATAAACATTATGTTGAACAAGAGAAACCATGCCATATTCTCTATGATTCCATTTATATAAATTTCAAGAATAGGAAAAACATATTTATGGTAATAGATGTAAAAACAGTAATTATTTCTGAGAGTAGGAAAACGTAAGAGTTAACTGGGAAATACGAGGGAACATTCTGGAGTATAAGGTCCTATTTCAATTTGGGTTGTGTATACATGAGTGTATAGAAATGTAAAACTTCATCAAGTGGTATATTAAAGATTTTTAAATTTTATTGTATACGAAAAGGAGGGGAGTCATTAATAGAGTAAAAAGGAAAGCAATAAAATGGTAATAGGAAACAAAGGACTTATATCTAGAATATACATAAAACTCCAGAAAAAAAAACCCTAACAAACAACCAATAGAAAAATGGGAAAAATATAGGTGTTTTATTAAAAAACATATCCAGGCTGGGCATGGTGGCTCATGCCTAATCCCAGCACTTTGGGAGGCCAAGGTGGGCAGATCACAGGGTCAAAAGTTCAACACCAGCCTGGCCAACATGGTGAAACCCTGTCTCTACGAAAAACAAAAATTAGACGGGCATGTGACAGGTGCCTGTAATCCCAGCTAGTCGGAAGGCTGAGGCAGGAGAATCACTTGACCTGGGAGGCGGAGGTTGAGGTAAGCCAAGATTGCGCTGTTGCACTCCAGCCTGGGCAACAAGAGCAAAACTCCATCTTAGAAAAACAAAAACAAAAACAAAAACTGAATGATATTCAAATGCCAAATAAACATATGAAAGGTGCTCAACTTTCCAGGTCATCAGAGAAATACAAATTAAAACCACAATGTAATGCCACTACAAACAAAGTAGAATTACAAAAATTACAAAGGACAATGCAAAATACTGGTAAGAATATGGAAAAAAGGGCAACTCTCATTTACTGTTGTAAAGAATGTAAATTAGTTCAATCACTTTGAAAAACTGACAACATGTACTAAATAGTAGATATCGTTATCCATAATAAATAAATATTAACATATTTTTTAAAGTAATTATTGCAAGATTAAGATTAAACTCTCTTTTTTTAATCCTTCTTAGGCCCAGAACAATCTTTAAAATGATGAATTATGTTAAATGCATTATAATCCCTCCAGGTGTGCTTCTAATCTAAAAAAATTAATTTATCCCTTTTAGAAGTTTAATAAATAACTGAGGCCAGAAACTTGAAATGAATAATACTTTATAATTTTTTTCACAATGACCAAGAGACCTCATCGTTGACAGCCCTGCAAGGGTAAACTAGAGATAAGCCTGGCCAAGTGCCAACAGCTTCACCTTTTTGCTGAGATTCATGTTCTTCATCTTAGCCTTCAGCAGCTTCATCTTATTCATAGTGATTGAATTTTCAATTATCTGTTGCCCAGAAGGAGAAGGCTCAGTTTCTTCATCCTCATCTGTATACAAATTATACGTAGAACCACCACTACAAAGAAAACAGTAACTACTTGAAATTTGTTTGATACCTGCTCAGTGTCTAAAAATGCTCTATATGAAACAGCAATCTATAGACGTTACTAACGACAAAACACTACATCTATTTTGTCAATGTCAATGTAAGGAAAATATATTTCAATGAATATACTTCTTAAGAGAAAAAATGAAATGGGAATAAATATTATGATCTAGCATTACTGAAAATCTACTATAGCTGAACTTCTCTGAATTCAGTATATGATAAATGAAGATGTTTTGGCACCTGCCATATCATTCCCAAAGAGGCAAAATCCATTTCCATGAGAATGTGTGATTTCATTTTGCCAGCCAAAGCTGATAATTGTGCAAACCAGACAGCAAGCTAATGAGATTTCCATGAATCAGAATTTTTAAAATATTGGCACAGGAGAGAAGTACAGATTTTTAGTCATCCTAAGGGGATTCTAACTAAAAAGAATAATTCATACACAGGTGTCATCAGAACATTTTCTATCTTAAAGAGAAAAAATGAAAATTTTTAAGTACAGATAACTTAAAATTTGTCTAAGTGTTTGAAAATGTAAAAACCTAGAATAGCATAGATTTTAACAAGAAAAAAAGATAGTCTAGTCATGATACAAGCTATTAAACATGTTAAACATTTCAATTACTGATCAACCACAGTGACATTATTTATATTTCAATGTAATTATATTTGGAGCCCTTCCTCTTCAATTGCATAATATAATGGCTTATTACACTATCCTCATATTTATACTTACATGTTTGTTTTCCCCCTTATTCCCCCATATGTAAGCAAGTTAAAAGCAGATATTAGACTTTATCTTCTTAGTCTGCACCAGGCACAGTGCTTGACACATAGGCAATAAATGTTTGATGAACTGAACACAAAGATTTTGAAATTCCATTTATCTTTTCTATAATGGGAAAATTAGAATGACAAGGATTTGATAAAACACAAGCTCAGCATATTTGAAAAATGATTAAAACTTTAAAGCAGAATAAGAATACATATTAGTTTCTATGCAGATTTACTTATAGGAAAAGTAATCTATGCTATGGAAGTATGAGGGTTAATAAAATTCCCCATTTTATATGGTTGTAAGAAATGGAAATAACTTAGGATAGCCTTAATAGGGAATATTCCTTAATGTTTCTGAAGCACATACTCTCACCACACAAGGGCAAAAAAGAGAGTAGACAGCCCCATTCCTAAATTTTATATGGTGCAACATGAAATGTTCTGAAACTGTGAGTTAATTACACGAACTACATGCATGGGTATCAGAAGGAAGAATGTAGGACTGGTCTCCATAACCAATTCAGTCTGTGATGCTTGACTTGTGACAGCCAGTTACCTACTACAGTATGGCTACCACAGTATGATAACTTACAATGACAAAAATATTCCTGCACCCTCCCTTTTCAGGTATTGTATAGTTGGCCTCGAGACAAAAGCCTTCACACACTAGAAGTTCTGGCACTTACTTGAGTGTACAAGCATGATGCAATAAGGCCTGTCATTTGGTGCCTTACTGCATTATGCTATGAGTAGTAGCAGGAAGAATCAGCTTAGGAACCAGATAGGGTATTTGAATCTTAAGTCTGCTGCCTACTAGCTTTTTTAGTCTTGAGCCAAATCACTTAACCTCTCTTACCTGGAGGTTCTTCATTAATAAAATCAGCTATAATATCTAACTTATGTAGTTTTGTGAGAATTAGGAATAAAGTGTAAGAAGGGCCTGGCAGAACAGGCATTCAGTATATGGCAGGCAGTGTTATTACTTCAGTGTTGTATTCTCCTGTCTCAGCCTCCTGAGTAGCTGGGACTACAGGTGTGTGCCACCACACCTGGCTAATTTTTGTATTTTTAGTAGAGACGGGGTTTCACCATGTTAGCCAGGATGGTCTTGATCTCTTGACCTTGTGATCCAGCCACCTCAGCCTCCCAAAGTACTGGGATTACAGGCTTGAGCCAACGCGCCTGGCTCACAGCAGAATTTCTTTACAAAAATTAAAAATAAAAATGAAGCCATAACCAAAAAGTTTCCAAATGTTTTTATCTGCTAGCCAATCAAGGAAGGCTGTTTATCAATAGTGAATTAGCTCACTATTGATCACAGCAGTTAAGGAAGTATGTCCTGAGAAAATAAACTTGTTTAAAGATTACTTTTCTAGCAGGAACAATTTCTCAAAAAGTTGACAACATTGGAAGCAATATCAACAGTTGATTAAAAAATAAGGCAAATGGGCCAGATGTAATTGCAACTGTAATTGCAGCACTTTGGGAGGATGAGGCAGGTGGATCATGAGGTCAGGAGTTTGAGACCAGCCTGACCAATATGGTAAAACTCCATTTCTACTTAAAACACAAAAAAATTAACTGGGCATAGTGGCGCATGCCTGTAATCCCAGCTACACAGGATGCTAAGGCAAGAGAATCGCTTGAATTTAGGAGGCAGAGGTTGCAGTGAGCTGAGATCACACCACTGCACTCTAGCTTTATTGACAGAGCAAGACTCCATCTCAAAATAAATGAATAAATAAACAAAAAATAAGGCAAATGATTGAGTCATTTTCCTTGTTTTTTGATGAATTGACATACATTACCCATATTGCTCTGTGTTACTGTTTATTGCTGGCGTCAATACCAATTGAAATGACTGAGGAGTTGGTCCCTATGAACAGGCTGCATGAAACTACTACAGGAGAGAATATTTTCAAAGAAGTTGCTAAACACTAATTTAGTACAAGTTTAAGTGAACTCTGCTATAACTGATGGGGTGATGTGTGGAACAGAAAAAACTTAACCAGACAAATTTATCGAGTTAGTGAACTTATAAGGTTGTTATTATTTATTTATTTATTTTTGTCTTTTTGGGTCTCAGTCTGTCACCCAGGCTAGAATGCAGTATGATCTCAGCTCACTGTAATCTCCCACCTCCTGGGCTCCAGCAATTCTCCCACCACAGACTCCAGGGTAACCTGGGACTACAGGTGTGTGCCACGAGGCCTGTCTAATTTTTTTTTGAGATGGGGTTTCACTGTGTTGCCTGGGCTGGTTTCAAACTCCTGGATTCAAGAGATTTGCCCATCTTCCAAAGTGCTGGGACTACAGGTGTGAGCCACCATGCCCCCCTAAACGTGTAAGGTCTTTAAAGCCTACAGTTATTCATTGCATTATTCATCAACAGGATTTCGTGGTAAATGTTTGAATCTATCCTGTGTTATTAAACCAGTAGTGTGAGTTCATTCAGTATCTATCTGATGATGGATACATTTGGTGGCTTACTGGCAATAAAGTTTTATTATTATTTTTTTAGCTCGGGAACTCTGAATGAGAAGAACTGGCCTTAACTACTATTATAAAATACTTTTTAAATCTTTTAATTGCATTTGGAAATTAATGTTTATGGTGGACTTGATAATGTTTTGTAATGAATTTAACCTAAAATTACAAAATAAAACAATGCTTATATGTGAAACATATACTGCAATAATGTCATTTTAACAACAACTAGTGTTTGAATTGCATGTAATAGCAAGCTGCAATCCATGCTTTCCAAAGTTGAAATGACATGACATCTCAAAGTTTTTCAAAGGTAAAATACATAAAATCTCATTAGAGATCAGCATCAACAAGTCAAATTTGCAGTTAACCTTGCATATTTGATGGGCAACACTCACTTTCAACCTCAACTAGGTAAAACATTATTCCCACAGAAAAGAATTGCATTCTTCTCTGGAATCTGTGGTACAAACAGAAGAAAATCACCCAATTGTTAAGTCTATATTTTGAACTTTGTTAGTAAACATTTTGTGGAAATTTGTTCTCTCTTGTTATACAAGTACCTATTTAATATCCTCGATACTGTGTCTTGGCCTGAAAATCCTAAAATAGTTACTATCTGCACACCTTTACAGAATAAGTTTGCTACCCTTGTTGTAGACTAGGAAAGCCTCTTCTAGAACAGGAAAGATAAATGACCTTTGTGGTATGATCATATCGCTTTCTACTCCACTTTCTCATTCTTTTATCCCTTTCCCTGTCCAATTATTGTAGATGAATAGAAAGGAAGAAAAAAATAAATTATCTTGTGATGAGCAATAAGACAGTTCTAATGAAATTCCATGATGACATTTGGGCTGAGTCATAAACACAAATAGAAGTTGGCTGGGGAGAACCGGAGTAAGAGGAGAAAACGACATTTCAAGCAAAGGGGAAAAGGTGTGTAAAAACACAGCATAATAAAAAGACCTGGAAAACTATGGTGACAGGTTGCCAAATGACTCATATGATAAGCTGAGGAGCTTGGGTTTCCTTTAGGAAAAGGGAGCCAAAGGAGGGTGTACTAAGAAAGAAAACTCACAGTGAGCCAGTATGTGGTAAAACTGGTAAGAAGACATTCTATTAATGGCCTAAGGCTGTAACACTCACTGGTACCTCTTCCATTTCTTGCCCATGGTTTATGCCAAGTATATAGTGCTAACCAGATGTTGATTTATTAAAGACAACAGGTTAACAGTCTTGTGTCACAGTCTGCTCTCTGTGGCCACAAAAACTGAGTCTAATCTTTCTCCCACATAACACTCTGTGGTAGGCAGAATCCTAGGGAAATCTCTCTGATTCCTGGTGTTTGCATCACATATGTTTTCCTACCCTTGAGTGTGGGCATGATGAATGTCTTGCCTCTAGTGAACTGAATAAAGCAAAGGTAAAGGAATGTTGCAGATGTAATTTAGGCCCCACATCAGTCAGTTTTGAGTTCATCAAAATGGAGCTGAGGGCAGCAAAAAAAACCAGGCACTCCATCATATAACTGAAAGGAAATGAATTCTGCCAGCAATATGAGTGGTCTTGAAAGTAGATTCTCCTCCCCAGTCAAGCCTCCTGATAAGAGACTTGCTGAAACCTTGATTCCAGGCTTGTGGGACTCGGAGCATACCAATGCTGTGCCTGGACTCCTGACCCACAGAAACTGTTCTCCAAACTACAAGCTGTTTTTAATTTGAATGATTTTACCACTACCTTTTTATTTTGCAGGACCTGTGACACCTTCCCTTCCTTTGTCTGCTTGGCAAACTCCACTCCCCTTTTAAGGTCACTTCTTCTCAGAGGTTGTGCCTAACTTTCTAGCTTTCAAGCATAATAAAGGCCCTCTCATCTATTTTCCTAGAGATCTTGATACCTTTTTATAACATCACCAACATTATATCACAGATACTCTTTATAGCAGACTGTATGCTCCATGAAGGTAGGAACAATCATCTTTACAACATCAGTGCCTTGCTCAATGAATGGCCATAAAAGTTCAGTGAATGCTTAATAACTTGAAGTGAAAAGAGATTAACAATCATAGTAACTCAGAATGCACAGCAACTGAGAGGTTGCCTTGTCCAATTCTCTAATTTTTCTATTGCTTAGCTAAATATCTGTAAGATTTTTCCTTCTGATTTTAGAATATTACAATTTCTCTCCCTTTTATAGAGTAGGAAAACAAGACTAGAGAAGTACAGATTTATCTGTCTTTAACAGCAGAGTTAAATTTAGAAAAAAGATATCAACTTTAGGCTTAACCCCATTATATTAAGGTTGTATAACACACTATTATGACAGGATTCAATAATGTATTAGGCATCTTCGAGTTTCATAGAATAACAGAATCAAATCTTTTTATGAAAACATTCCACTCTGTAAAGAAATCTCAGTTTTATCATATCAATCAAATGATGAACAATTTCAGACTTTACATATTGGGGGCTGGGGTAGGAATGAGATGCATGACATTTGTTAATATATATAGATTTTTTGACAACACAAGGTACATCATACGAAGTTCTCCTTTTCTCAGTAAGACATGCAAATGAAAACCTATTTACCTTAAAGATTCAGATAATGGTGTTAAAGTGCCATCTCCCCTATCTACTACACGAAAGAAATTCAACTGATCTCGTTCTCGGTATACCAAAAATGTAACTTGCTTGTTGCAGGAGATCTTCTCCCAGATCTCATCTTGACTGGAATCCAAGTACTCTGCCATCTCCCTAAGAGGATCTTCTGTAGGAACTACAAATGGAAAAGTGATAAATAAGCCTTCAATTTGGATCAAGTTTTATGCATCTTGGTAGAGTGACAGGATATAATGTACTGAATTTGAACAATAACCCTGTGCATATAATATAAACATGATATTCTTCAAATAAGTTTCTGATCTTTCTAGAGTTAATATAGCAATCCCTATGTTGTGTTAATAAGAAACAAAATGCATGATTACGTTGCTAAGTTCAAAAACAGGGCTAAACCAAAACATGAGGTTTTTTTCCTATGCCATTAGAGTCTGTATTTTTTTCCCTATGCCACTAGAGTCTGCATATTTCCTGATTCTATGACATTTCTATCAATTTTTTTCACTATATAAACTTTCTGCTCCCTATATCTTCAAATATTGGGTCCAACAATAATTAAAACCAACACAAATCCTACTTCCTTTAAAGTACACGCACACACACACACACACACACACACACGAACACACAATCAGGAGACATACCTAAGAAATTAGAAGTAAGCAGACCTATCTTTTTCTTTCTGGTTTTACATAAAGGCTGATTCTTAGACCTGTTCATTGACCTGAAGTCAAATAATTAAAAGTACATAATAACTTAGAATGTGAGGAAGTCACTCAATGTACTAAAACTGCAACAGTTACAGGAAAAAAAAAAGTTCTCTTGTAAAGACATTCTCATCATACTGTAGAAACATTTGTTTTCTCCTAAAAGAGGCCATAATCTCCCAAGCTGCATAACTTTCATTTTTTTATTTTTTTTACCTTCTGGCCATGAGTGACAGTCTTTCATTTATTTATTAACAGAATTGTGGTGCTCTACAACCCTTTAAAAAGAAGTTGCAGCAATAGGAAAATATTGAACTTGGAAAGCAATAAGGTAAAAACATCAAAGATGTTTCCATAGCCTAAATTCAATAACATTATCACTAACATAAAAATCTTACAATATGGTTTAGCTTACTTTATGAAAACAGTTATTTGAATGTTTTTGATTTACTTTCATAGGCCCCAAATGTATACATATTAAAAGACACTTTTCAAACAAGTTCTTGCCCTTTGTAAGTTAATGCTCCACTTTTCATACTATATTAAAAGATAAAAATTTGGATCACAGGGCAGATCTCTGGGAAAGAAAAATAAAAAAACAAAACAAAAAAGAAAAAAAATTATGCCTCTTTTTTTATATATTGCTATAGCCATTACCACAGTCACATGAAAGCCTTTCTTAAACCAGCATAGGATGCCTTACTCAGGCAGGTGTACCTGTGTCTTCTTGTAACAGAAAAATCGTTCAAATTTTATCAGCTATGAAATAATACATATGAAGTTTTATATGCATTGGACACAATGCAAAGGACAAAAGTTAGTTTTAGAAAAGAGACTAGTTTTAATCTTTCTATGCTGCTTTGATAATGATTATTTCAAAAACAATTTTTACTTTTATTTTATTTTACTTTTTCTGAGACAGAGTCTCACTCTATTGCCCAGGCTGGAGTGCAGCAGTGCAATCTCCACTCACTGCAACCTCTGTCTCCCAGGTTCAAGGAATTCTCATGACTCAGCCTCCTGAGTAGCCTGCCACCATGCCCAGCTAATTTTTTTACTTTTAGTAGCTATGTGGTTTCAAACCATGTTGGCCAAGCTGGTCTCAAACTCTTGGCCTCAAACCCAGCACCTATAATCCCAGCAACTCAGAAGGCTGAGGCAGGAGATCACATGAACCCGGGTGGCAGAGGTTGCAGTGAGCCAAGATCATGCCACTGCACTTCAGCCTGGGTGACAGGGCAAGACTTCATCTAAAAAAAAAAAAAGAAAAAGAAAAAGAAAAAATAATTTTTGTACTAATAGAAAAAGTAGATGCTCTGATTAAACTCTGAGTAAACACTTTGGTTTAAAGCTGTACTACACACAACCAACTTTCAAAAATATAATACATAGAATTCACATGGCATTAAACACTATATAATTCTATCTTAACATAATGGCTCAGTAAACATAGGGTTCTTGTGCTACTCTAAGAGTTATTACTATAAATATCATCTGTCACAAAGGACAATTACATAAATTCAATTAATTAAAAGACTCTGATATCAGAAGTGCTAAAAGGCTCTAATATTATTAACTTTTTTTTTTTTTTTTTTTTTTGAGACGGAGTTTCGCTCTTGTCACCCAGGCTGGAGTGCAATGGCGCAATCTCGGCTCACCGCAACCTCCGCCCCCTGGGTTCAGGCAATTCTCTTGCCTCAGCCTCCTGAGTAGCTGGGATTACAGGCACGCGCCACCGTGCCCAGCTAATTTTTTGTAATTTTTAGTAGAGACGGGGTTTCACCATGTTGACCAGGATGGTCTCGATCTGTTGACCTCGTGATCCACCCACCTCGGCCTCCCAAAGTGCTGGGATTACAGGCTTGAGCCACCGCGCCCGGCCTAACTTTTTTTCCTCTAACCTATAAAAGGCAGTTCAATAGCCAAAGTAGCATATCTCATTAAATCCTCTTGAGGTTGCTAAGAAAAAGATGGCAATAATCCTATTTTCTAATCAAAATTATGAAACACAGGGATATAATTTGACATGTGGAAGCAAGCCAGGAATAGAATCAATACTTACCCTTTGGTTTTCTGGTTAGTGAAGGATCAAATAAATCTGAAGGCCTTCCTCAAAATGAGGTCCACAGAAGAGGACACTATGACTAGTCTCCCTCCACTTGATGGAAATCATGTGACATACCTGAATCAGGGACCAATGTGAATACTGCTGGCTCTTCTTGTGCTTATTAAAACCTTCTCATCAATCAAGTCTCCACTAATGTCATCTTTTTCAAGGGCCCTTCCTACACTATTTTCTGTATAGCACTTATAACCATGAGAGGAGTTTCATGGACTCTTTACACATTTATTGTAGGCAGTATCATGAAGCAAAGACTTTCTTTCCCATGTCTACTGCACTTGGAACATTGCATTTAGTAGATGCTCAATATGTATTTGTTGAATGAATGACTAAATTTCAGAACTACCTATATTCTGAGAAAGGATGTAACAGGGCACGATAATATCCATGAAACCCAGACGCATCACAAACCAGGTAAACAAGCAATGTTGGAATTTTGCAAAACAATCATAATCTAAGGAATTGAAGACCTAGTAGATTTCAGCAAGACTCCTATGAAACTAAACAATGGTAACAGAATATTTATAGTATGTCATTCTATTTCTGTTCTCTATACTGGCAAGATTTATTTTTAAATCTCCCTGTATTGAATTGGGAATCATGAAATTTTTCTGAAATGTATCTTAGAGTTCCAGCCTCTACGCATTTAGGTTTTAAAGAACAATGTCTAGAGAACCAAATGTGATTTTTCTAAGACCTAATAGCAGAAAGGAAACCTAAATAAAACCTGAGGCTATAAAAGTGCTAACTGACATAAAGAATGTTACTGTCACGTTGTTTTTATATATATATATATATATATATATATATATATATATATATGCCTACCTTTTCTAGTATTTATAGGTCCACCACGCAGAGCCAAAACGAGCTTCAAGGTACAACCTTCTGAAATGCTGTGGACAGTTAACACAAAAATAAATCATAATCATCAAAATACATTCAGTGTTAAATATATATATAATTATGTGCTGATTTATCAGGCAGAGTACCTACTCTCTAAAATATAAAAAGATACAGCAATGTAAATAAATATAAAATGTTCATGTATTTGCTGGTACAAATAATACAAAAGTAAAACCAATTTTCATAAGCCATAAATATGATGTGAAATCCAAGAATAAACATACTGGAAAAGACCTCTGTGATTATGTGTTTTAGTATGTTCATTTCACATGCAAGGAAAAGGAGGCCCAGAGACGAAAAGAGGCTTGCCCAAGACCCAAAGTGTAGAACATAGCAAATCTATTTAGTAAAATAGAAAACAGAAAACTAACACTCCCAGTCCTCTTACAGCTATTCCACATTGCCTCTTATCCTTTTGTCCTTTTCTTAACAAAAGAGTGATAAATTATGTGAAAAAGGGAAGAAATAAGAAAGACAAAGTGTCAGAAAGTATGTTGGTAGTCGCTGGTGCACAGAACATTGCTTAGTAACAAAATGAGGGCTTAAGGAGAAAGGAAAGATTTCGTGAAGAACAATTCTCTCTTATACAAAACTCGTAAAAAAAGAAAGAAAAGGAACATGGCCAGGAGGGAATTGTTCAAAGAAAGTCAAAGAAAGGAGCAAAGTAGGCAAGAAGATAATAGGAAGATTTCAAAAGGCTGAAGATAAACAGCCTGACATGAAAAATGAAAAGGTAAAACAAAATGTATCAGAGGATAAAAGTTAAGTAGTATAGGGTACCAAACTAATGCATCTAAAGTTCAGGGTGTATAATGAAATCTAGGAATCTGAACTACTCAGAAGAAAAAGATACATGACCTAAGAGTTCAAAAGAAAAACATTAGTATATGGAGTCATAATACTAAGTGCCTACAAAATAGCCAACACGCAATTACACTCACTTGTAATTATTCAAGCAATAATCATCTTCAAGTTCCATGTTATTCCAAATTAAGTGTTGTTGACAGATGGGAATACCTTAGGGGAAAGTTATTTTTAAAAAAGTGTTAATTCAATAGCATCTCCAAAAGAGTGATACACAAATCTATTTCATTAAGGAACTAAGAGTACTAATAAATTAAACATTCTTCTAAATTGAATGCTAGGTACTTAGCTAAAATTTACAGAATCATAGGTAGAAGGCATGCCTAAAAGGAGACATAGTCCAATCTATTCACTTTAGAAAAGAACAAGATGTTGCAGTAACTCCTGGTCCTAAAACAAGGTATAAGATTAGGGAGCCCTTTAAAAGGCAAGATAGCATGCTCCTGCACAGCAAAAGAAACTATCAACAGAGTAAACAGATGATCTACTGAATGGGAGAACGTATTCACACACTATGCATCTGACAAAGGTCTAATATCTACAATCTATAAAGAACTTAAACAATTCAACAAACAAAAAACAACTCCACAAAAAAATGGGCAAAGGACATGAACAGACACTTCTCAAAAAAAAGATATATATGTGGCCAAGAAATATATTTAAAAAGCTCAACATCACTAATCATTAGAGAAATGCAAATCAAAACCATGATGAAATACAAGCTCATACCAGTCAGAATGGCTATTAATAAAAAGTAAAAAATAACAGATGTTGGCAAGGTTAAGGAGAAAACGGAACAATATACACTGGTGGTGGGAATGCAAATTAGTTCAGCCATTGTGGAAAGCCATGTGGAGATTTCTCAAAGAGTTTAAAACAGAAGTACCATTCAACCCAGCAATCCCACTACTAGGTATATACCCAAAAGAAAATAAATTGTTCTATCAAAAAGACACATGCACTAGTATGTCTCATCACAGCACTATTCACAATAGCAAAGAGATGAAATCAATCTAGATGCCCCACAACAGTGGACTGGACAAATAAAATGTGGTACATATATACCACAGAACACTATGCAGCCATAAGAAGAATAAAATCATGTCCTTTGCAGCAACATAGATGCAGCTGGAGGCCATCATCCTAAGAGAACAAATGCAGGAACAGAAAACCAAATACTATGTGTTCTCAATTATAAGCAGGAGCTAAACATTGAGTATACATGGACACAAGATGGGAACAATAGACACTGGGGACTACATGGGGAGGCAAGGGGACATGGGTTGAAAAACTACCTATCAACTATTATGCTCACATCCTGGGTGACAGGATAATCCATACACCACATTTCAGCGACACAATTTACCCATGTAACAAACCTGATCATGTACGCACTGAACCTAAAATAAAAGCTGAAAAAAAAAAAATTATCAATCAGGCCTGAAGAGTTTAATACTTAAGGCCTAAAATGGAAATCAAAAGCAAGTAGGAGTAGCTATTCTTATATCAGATAAAACAGACTTTAAAGCAACAATATTCAAAAATAAAGACAAAGAAGGTCATTATAAAATGACAAAAGGATCAATCCAACAGGAAGATATTACAATCCTAAATATATATGCACCTAACTCTTAAGCTCCCAGATTCATAAAACAATTACTACTAGACCTAAGTAAAGAGAGACAGCAACATAATAGTAGTGGGGGACTTTAATACTCCACTGACAGCACTAAACAGGTCATTAAGACAGAAAGGCAACAAAGAAACAATGGATTTAAACTATACTATAGAACAAATGGACATAACAGATATTTACAGAACATTCTACTGAAGAACTGCAGAATATACATTCTTTTTATCAGCGTATGGAACATTCTCCAAGATAGATAATATGAGAGGCCACAGAAAAGTCTTTAAAAATCAAGATTCCACCAAGTATCTTCTCAGACCACAGTGCAATAAAATTAGAAATCAACTCCAAAAGGGACCCCTCCAACTATACAAATGCATGGAAATTAAACAGTCTGCTACTGAATGATTTTTGGGTTAACAATAAAATCAAAATGGAAATTTAAAACTCTTCCAAAGGAATAATAGTGATACAAGTTATCTAAGCCTCTGGGATACAGCAAAAGCAGTGCTAAAGGAAAGTTTATAGTGCTAAATGCCTATATCAAAAAGTCTGAAAGATTACAAACTGACAATGTAACATCACACCTCAAGGAATTAGAGAAACAACAACAAACTAAACCCACAGATAGCAGAAGAAAATAAATAACAAGCAAAGACCTGGAACCAACCCAAATGCCCATCGATGATAGAATGGATTGGGAAAATGTGGCACATATACACCATGGAATATTATGCAGCAATCAAAAATGATGAGTTCATGTCCTTTGTAGGGACATGGATGAATCTGGAGAACATCATTCTCAGCAAACTGACACAAGAACAGAAAATGAAATACCGCATATTCTCACTCATAGGCGGGTGAGGAAAAATGAGAACACATGGACACAGGGAAGGGAGTACTACACAATGGGGTCTATTGGGGGGAATAGGGGAGGGACAGTGGCGGGGGGGGAGTTGGGGAGGGATAGCCTGGGGAGAAATGCCAAATGTGGGTGAAGGGGAGGAAGGCAGCAAAACACACTGCCATGTGTGTACCTATGCAACTATCTTGCATGTTCTGCACATGTACACCAAAACCTAAAATGCAATTAAAAAAATAATAAATAAATAAATAACAAAGAGCAGAAGTAAATCAAATTGAAACAAAAAAATAGTAAAGATCAATAGACAAAAGGTTGGTTGTTCGAAAATATAAACAAAATCTATAGGCCATTAGCTAGATTAATCAAGAAAAGAAGACAGAAAATGCAAATAAACTCAATTAGAAATAAAAATTGAGACATTAAAACTTATGCCACAGAAATACAAAATATCATTCAAGATTACTATAAACACCTTGGTGCACACAAACTAGAAAATCTAGATGAAATGGAAAATTCCTAGAAACATACAACCCTCCTACCTTAAGTCAGGAAGAAATAGAAATCCTGAACAGACCAATAACAAGCAGTGAGAATGAATCAGTAATTTTAAAATTGCCAACAACAAAAAATAAAGCCCAGGGCCAGATGGATTCACAGCTGAATTCTACCAGACATTCAAAGAATTGGTACCAATCCTACAGAAACGATTCCAAAAGATTGAAAAAGAAGGAATCCACCTAATTCATTCTATGTAGCCAGAATTACCCTGAATTTAGGAAATTACCCTGAAGCCAGGAAAAGTACATAACAAAAAATAAAACTACAGACCATTATCTCTGATTAACACAATTGCAAAGATTTCAATAAAATACCAGCAAACCAAATCTAATACACATCAAAAAGGTCATTCACCAAGATGAAGTAGTAATAGTTCAACATACATAAGTAAATAAATGTAATTCACCACATAAACAGAATTGGAAACAAAAACCATATAACTGCCTGGGCACAGTGGCTCATGCCTGTAAACCCAGAACTTTGGGAGGTTGAGGCAGGCGGATGACCTGAGGTCAAGAGTTCGAGAGCAGCCTGGCCAACATTTTAAAACTAGGTCTCTACTAAAAATACAAAAATTAGCCAGGCAAGGTAGTGCATAATCCCAGCTACTTGGGAGGCTGAGGCAGGGAAATCGCTTGAACCTAGGAGGTAGAGTTTGTAGTGAGTGAGCAGAGATCATGCCACTGCACTCCAGCCTGGGCAACAGAGACTCCGTCTCAAAAACAAAAAGAAGGCTGGGCTCATGCCTGTAATCCCAGCACTTTGGGAGGCTGAGGTGGGCAGATCATCTGAGGTCAGGAGTTCGAAACCAGCCTCACCACCATGTAGAAACCCTGTCTCTACAGAAATTAAAAAAAAATTAGCTGGACATGGTGGCACATGCCTGTAATCCCAGCTACTCGGGAGGCTGAGGCAGGAGAAGTGCTTGAATCTGGGAGGCAGAGGTTACAGTAAGCCAAGTTCACGCTACTGCACTCCAGCCTGGGCAACAAGAACAAAACTCCATCTCAAAAAAAAAAATATATATATATGATCATCTCAATAGATGCAGAAAAAGCATTTGATAAAAACCAGCATCCCGGGCACCTGTAATCCCAGCTACTCAGGAGAGTGAGACAGGAGAATTGCCTGAACCCGGCAGGTGGAGATTGCAGTGAACTGAGATCATGCCACTGGCCACTGCACTCCAGCCTGGGTGACAGAGTGAGACTCCATCTCAAAAAACGAAAACAAAAACAAAAAAAAAGAAGAAAAAACCACTAGCATCTATGACAAAAACCCTCAACAAACTAAGCATAAAAGGAACATATCTCAACATAAAATGCAACAATAATAAAAGCCATGTATGACAAACCCACAGTTGACATTATGGGAAAAAGTTGAAAGAGTTTCCCTTAAGAATTGGAACAAGACAAGGATGCCCGTTTTCACCACTTGTACTCAACACAGTATTAGAAGTGCTAGCCAGAGCAATCAGGCAAGAGAAAGAAATAAAGAGCAGGCTGGGCATGGTGGCTCATGAGATCAGGAGATCAAGACCATCCTGGCCAACATGATGAAACCCCATCTCTACTAAAAATACAAAAAAACTAGCTGGATGTGGTGGCAGGCACCTGTAATCCCAACTACTCAGGAGGCTGAGGCAGGAGAATTGCTTGAACCCAGGAGGCGGAGGTCGCAGTGAGCCAAGATTGTGCCATTGCACTCCAGCCTGAGCAACAGAGCGGGACTCCATCTCAAAAAAAAAAAAAAGGAAATAAAGAGTAATCAAATTGGATTAAGGATTAAGGAAGTCAAACTACCTCTGTTTGCCAATAATATGATGGCACAACTAGAAAACCCTAAAGACGCCTCCAAAAGACTCCTAGATTTGATAAATAGATTCAGTAAAGTCTCATGTTACAAAAATCAATGAACACAAATTAGTAGCACTGCTATATACCAAAATCGACCAAACTGAGAATCAAATCAAGAACTCAATCCCTTTTACAATAGCTGCAAAAAAAAAAAATAATAAAATATCTAGGAATATACTTAACCAAGAAAGTGAAAGATCTTTACAAGAAGAATTACAAAACAATGCTGAAAGAAATAAGGGATGACACAAAACAGTGGAAATATATCCTATGCTTATGACTGAAATAATCAATATGGTGAAAATGGCCACACTGTCTAATCTACAGATTTGATGCAGTTTCTATTAAATTACCAATATCATTTTGAAATTGATATTCCAAAAATATTTCCATTGTTTCATGTCACCCCTTATTTCTTTCAGCATTGTTTTGTAATTCTCCTTGTAGAAGTCTTTCACTTCCTTGATTAAGTATATTCCTAGATATCTTATTTTTATTTTTATTTTTTGCAGCTATTGCAAAAGGGATTGAGTTCTTGATTTGATTCTCGAAATTTCCAGAATTAGAAAAACCAATTCTGAAATTCATATGGAACCAAAAAATAGCCCAATATCCAAAGCAATCATAAAAAGAAAGAATAAGTCTGGTGGCATCATATTACTTAACTTCAAATCATACTACCAGGCTATAGTAACCAAAACAGCACGGTACTGATATAAAAGCAAATACATAGTCCAATGGAACAGAATAGAAAACCCAGAAATAAAGGCAAATACTTATAATCATCTGATCTTCAACAGAGCATACAAAAACATAGACTGGGGTAAGGACTCCCTAGTCAATAAATGGAGCTGGGAAAACTGGCTAGCAACATGTAGAAGAATGAAACCGAATCCTTATCTCTCACCATATACAAAAATTAACTCAAGATGGATTAAAAAATTAAATCTGAGACCTGAAACCATAAACATTTTAGAAGAAAACCTAGGAAAAATTCTTCTAGATGTTGGCCTAGGCAAAGAATTTATGCCTAAGACCCCAAAAGGAAACACAACAGAAACAAAAACAGATTAATAGGATCTAATTAAACTAATAAAAGCTCTGTACAACAACAGAAGCGATAATAAGAATAAACAGACAACCCAGAGAATGGCAGAAAATATTTGCAAGCTATGCATCGCCGAAGGATTAATATCCAGAATCTACAAGGAACCAAAATCAGCAAGAAAAAACAATCCAATCAAAAAGTAGGCAAATTACATGAACAGACATTTCTCAAAAGAAGATATACAAATGACCAACAAACATTTTTTAAAATGCTCAATATCCCTATAATCAGAGAAATGCAAATGAAAACCACAATGATATACTATCTTACCCTAGCCAGAATGGCCATTATTACAAAGTCAGAAAACAATATATTTTGGGGTGGGTGCGGTGAAAAGGGAACGCTTATACACTGCTGGGGGAATGTAAATAATTACAACCTTTATGGAAAACAGCATGGAGATTTCTCAAAGAACCATAAGTGGATCTACCATCTGATCTAGCAATTCCACTACTGGGTATCTACCCAAAGGAAAAAAAGTCTTCCTATCAGAAAGATACCTGTTCCTGCATATGTTATGTTTATCGCTGCAAAACTCACAATTGCAAAGACATGGAACCAACCTAAGTGCCCAACAACAGATGAGTGGATAAAGAAATGTGGTATACTCACACCACAGAATACTACTTAGCTATAAAAAAAAAGAACAAAATAATATATTTCGACGCAACTTAGATGGAGCTGGAGGCCATTATTCTAAGAGAAGTAACTCAGGAATGGAAAACCAAATACCGTATGTTCTCACTTATAAGTGGGAGCTAAGCTATGGGTACACAAAGGCACACATGGATGGTATTAACGTGGAAATTTTGCCCAGGATTTTGTCAGCACATTGTCAGCAACCATCTTTATTTTTAAAACTGACCCTATTTTTGTTAGTAACTACTTCTTTCTGCTTCTGTGCCTCAGCTTATTGCTTACTAACTGGAAAACCTTAAGAGAAACTGCCTTGTTGTCTAAAACCTGCTGCCTTGTCTGAAGTCCTGAGTTACTTCCCCTGCCCCTTCACCTATAAAAACTATGTACTTTTCTTAGCCGGGCTCCAGACTTTTGGGTGTAAACCCTCTGGGCCCGCCATCGTAATAAAGTGTGTTCCTCCGTTCCACTGAGTGCTGCTTGGGTTTCTTGTCAGGTAAGATTTTCCAGAACAGTATAATGGACACTGGAGACTCAGAAGGTGGGGAGGATAAGAGGCCTAGAAGACAGTCCTTAATGCTGCAAAGTACAGTCCTTATGACTTATATTTAGTGTTAAAAGCATATAAGTGTATTGTGGACAATATTTAATGCTGAAAATCATAGTTTAGAAGACTTTTTCACATTTCTGTGGTGTTAAAGTAACATTAAGGCAGATTCTATAGTGTGTACATATATATATTTTTGCAAACTGCACATTTGAATGTCTCTAGAAAATCTGGACTACGCTAGCCAGGGAGTGAACATTATCTATTCAACAGAACATTTAATGAATACTGATACTGATGAAAATCTCTTTCAAATTTCTCACATACTGGCCTCTCAAATTACTTTTGCTTATGATACTATAAAATAAGTGAACTAGAATACTAACTAAAAGTATGCATTGCCTTTTTTATAAGCCAGACACTGTTACCCATGCTAGATCTATGTTATCACAATTTAACTGCAACAACAATCTTGTGAAGTGGACATTAACAGTGTCCCTGTTTCACAGGTGGTAAGTTCAAAGCACAAAAAGATTGAGTAACACATCAGGAGCATGTGATGGATCAAAGATGTGAAGTCCCAGCAGGCTGACTCCAGAGACTACACTCAAACTTTATGATAATCAGTCTTTAGAAAGTCAGCCTCTAGGCCCGGTGGCACGTGCCTGTAATCTCAGCTACTCAGGAGGCTGAGGCAGGAGAATTGCCTGAACCCAGGAGGTGGAGGTTGCGGTGAGCCGAGATTGCGCCACTGCACTCCAGCCTCAGTAACAAGAGCAAAATTCCAACTCAATTAAAAAAAAAAGAAAAAGAAAAAGAAAAAGAAAGTCAGCCTCCATGGCTGGGCATGGTGGTTCACGCATGTAATCCCAGCATTTTGGGAGGCCTGAGGTTAGGAGTTCAAGACCAGCTAGCTAACATGGCAAAACCCCACCTTTACTAAAAATACAAAAATTAGCCACAAGTGGTGGCAGGCACCTATAATCCCAGCTACTCGGGAGGCTGAGGCAGGAGAATCGCTTGAACCCAGCAGGCAGAGGTTGCAGTGAACCAAGATCGCCCATTGCCTGGGTGACAGAACAAGACTCCATTTCAAAAAAGAAAAGAAAATCAGTCGTCTTAAAGTAAAAGTAGCTGCCTGAGGGATATGCTTCGGTGGTATTGGCTGTCAGTAGACCTTAATGTCTACTAAATGTTCACCAATGTCCTAAAAGATCATCATGTACTATAGCCCTCAGGGGTTCCAGGTGTGTGTGCACGTGTGTGTATGTGTGTACACATATATCTCCCAAATGGTACAAACCACTTCATTTGCTTATAACTAAAGGAGAATGCCAGTAAGGAAAGGCTATTAAGCTAGAAATTATTTTGCTTTAAAAGTACGTTCTTATTTTTAAATTTTTTAATGTTTCAAAGTTATCTTTTCAATCAAACATACATAATTTCATCAGCATTACTAGATAAAGCAATTTAGGCAAGTAACACCATGTTTACATTCAATAAACATCATAGCGTTTGTAATAAAAAATTCAGAACTGGACTGAAGAGCTAGAAGCAACACTTTGATCACTGTTAAAAGGACGTAGTCATCATTTCGCAGGCTAAAAATTCAAAGGAGAGCAGACAACATGAGGCAGCATGGAACTCCAAGACTAACCTGGGGTCCTGAATGCCACCTGAGCTGCTCTCTTGCACATTAAAGTGGACAAATGATCTGAACATTTTTCAAAAGAAGACATATAAATGGCCAACAGGTACATGAAAAAATGCTTAACATTAATCATCAGAGAAAAGCAAATCAAAACCATCTTGAGATATCATCTCACCCCAGTTTAAATGGCTACTATGAAAAAGACAAAAAATGATGGATGCTGGCAAGGATGCAGAGAAAGGGGAAACACTCGTATACTGTTGGTGGGAATGTGTATTAGTACAGTCACTATGGAAAACAGAATAAAGATTCCTCAAAAGTCTAAAAATAGATCAACTATATGATCCGGCAATCCTACTGCTACTGCTGGGTATATATTAAAGGAAGCATATCAGTATATCAAAGAGATATCTGTATTCTCACATTAATTGCAGCACTATTCACAATAGCCAAAATATGAAATTAACTTTTGTCCATCAACTGATAAGTGAAAAATTAAATGTGGTATATACACATAATGAAATATTATTCAGCCATTAAAAAGAATAAACTTCCGGGCTGGGTGTGGTGGCTCACACCTGTAATCCCAGTACTTTGGGAGGCCGAGGTGGGTGAATCATGAGGTTAGTTCAAGACCAGACTAGCCAACATGGTAAAATCCTGTCTCAACTAAAAAAATACAAAAATTAGCTGGGCATGGAGGCTCATGCCTGTAATCCCAATTACTTGGGAGGCTGAGGTAGGAAAATTGCTTGAACTGGGATGCAGGAGGCGGAGGGTGCAGTGAGCTGAGATTGCACCACTGCACTCCAGCCTAGGCTACAGAGTGAGATTCCATCTCAAAAATAGAAAAATAAACTTCTATTATTTGCAGCAACATGAATGGAACTAGAGAACATTATGTTAAGTGAAAAAAGCCAGGCACAGAAAGACAAACATCACATGTTCTCACTTATATGTAGAAGCAAAAAAAGTGGGTATCATGGAGATAGAAGACTGACGGTTACCAGAGGTTGGGAAGAATAGGGGGAAGTAAGGGATGAAGAGACGTTGATTAATGGGTACAAAAATAGGTAGAAATAAGTTCTAGTATTCAACAGCACAGGAGGGTGACTATAGTTAATAATTTATTGTATATTTCAAAATAGCTAGAATAGTAGATTTCTAACACACTCAACACAAAGAAATGATAAATAAAGGCGATAGATATCCTGATTACCCCAATTTGATCATTGCACATTGTATGCATGTATCAATACCACATGTACCCCACAAATATGTACAATTATATAAATCAGTTTTAAAAATGAAACAAAAAAGCATTGTCTTCCACCTCCACATCTGGTCCCACTGGAAGATCTTCAGGAGCAGTAACACCCATGGAGCTATCATCTCCTATGATAACAATGTCTTCTGTAGTACCTCCTGAAGGACCGCCTGAGACTGTTTTATAGTTAAACCCTTTTTATAAAGCATATACTCTAAAACAATAACTAAAAGTATAATATAGTAAATATATAAACCAGTAACATAGTTTATTATCAAGTATTATGTACTATACATAACTGTTATATGCTATACTTTTATGTGACTGGCAGTGCAGTAGGTTTGCTTACATATAGGGTCCCCTGGTTGCCCCCAATCCACTTTCTTTCTCTGTCCTGACTGAAAATCAGAGTGCCGTGACTGCTCTGTGGCTCAGCCAGCTGCAGGTTTTCTCTAGTAGGCATGAACCCAAACTAGGGCCTTAAACACTCCAAACACTGATAAAGATATCTAGGTTGTTGCCCAAAACACTGAAGAAAAAAAAACTGGCCCCAGCTCTGAGTCAAATTCCTTTGACCTTCATAAAAACTCCATACCTGACCCCCTCACCACAGGCATACTTAGTATGGTAGAACATTTCTTTTTTCTCAGTTTGTCACAAGGATTGCTGCAACCCTCTGTAAGCAAGTTTTCCTATGCTTTGGAGTGATCACCCTGGCATTCAGTGCTTCTTACTTGGGAATCCCAACCAGCCACATGAGGAAAGTATGGGGAACTGCCTTATGAAAAATTCGCTGGCACTGCTTTTTGGGGCAGTTTCAGCTGCAGGTTTGGCAGAAGGAAACACTACACCAGTATCACTACAACACTGAGTAATACATTGCACTACAGTATTACAACACCTACAATGCTACTAGGTGACAGGAATTTTTAAGCTTCATTATAATATGGGACTACCATCCTATATGTGGTCCATTGTTGACCAAAACATTGTTATGCTTTGCACAACTGTGTAAAGTACCAAAGTTTGTGGGATGCAGAAAAGCACTGCAAAGAGGGACATTTAAAGCATTCAATGCACATACTAATTAAGGGGAAAGAGATCAATTTAGTAATCCAAGCCTCATAAGCAGAAGAAAAATTAGAGCAGACCTCAATGAAATTGAAAACAGCAAACCAGAGAAAACCAAATATGTAGCAAAGTAGAGAAAACCAAATCAAAAGCCAGTTCTTTGAAGAATTCGATAAAATTGATAAGCCTATAACCAGCCTAAGAAAAAAAGAGAGAAGATACAAATTACTAATATCAGAAATAAAATAGGGTCTACCACTACAGACCCTACTGATATTAAAAGGATAAGAAGATGGCTTCCCAGAGCTGGTGGTGCCTTTGTCTCTTGCTCCAGCTAGGGCTCAGGGTCCATCTTCATTGTTCAGTGTTTCCTGCTTCAGGAGGTCCAGGTGACTGTGGCGCAGCATCTGTCACCCTCTGATATACAGGCACTCTGAAATCCATTGCTAAGACTTCAGGACATCGCATCTCAGAAGCCAAAAAATGGCTGCTTACACGCCATGACCAATTCTCAACATGAGTGTAAGGTCTGCAAGATTAAAAATGTTGTCTTGAGGATTCTGGCCAAGACAGCTGACTAGAAGCAGCTAGTGTGTGCTGCTCTCATGGAGAAGAGAGAGTGGCAGGTAAACACTAGCTCTTAAACTAAATCATCCAGGAGGACATACTGGGATTTATCAAGGAAGCAACACAACCCACAGAGAATGGAGAAAAGTGAGACAGGACAACTGCCCATCTGGGAGTGATGCAGAACTAGAGGAGGCACTCCACTGTGGGGGAAATGGTGAGAGAGAGTCCCTGGGGACCCACAGTTCCACCACAGACTATTGCAACTCTGGGCTCAGGAGATCTGGCATGAGATTCCCCACACCAGGGCCTGCAGACTGACACGCAGAGCTCTATGCAGCCTTGGCAGAGCCACCACTCAGACACATGCACGTCTCAGGGATCCAAAGCTCTTGGTACCCCAGCACTAAGCGGCTGCAGCTCCGGTTATAAGGTAGGCCAAGCTCCCCTTACACGCCCCCAGGATAGGGGCCAAATTCACAGGGCTGAGCAACAGATGGGACTGAAGGCTTCACCTCCACTGCACCTCACTTTTCTGGGACTCTAGCATGGCCACCCCAGCCCTGTCTGCGCTCTCAGGCCAGGAATCGCGCTGCATTTCCCTGGAACACAGCTCCCAGAGGCAGCAGGCAGGCTACTATCTTTGCTGCTCTGCAGCCCTGGTTCCAGTTGCCCTCTGGCTCCAGAGAGAGAGACCAGTGACTAGAGACTAACATGGACCCCCAGCCAAGTGCAGCTGTGTACAGAAAAATGATCAGACTGTTTTCCATGTGGTGTTGTAGGAGTTACTAAGAAATTATTTCAGGCAGATAGAGAGGAAAAGGAGTCCTCGGGAATTTTTCATTTTTTAAAGCATCTCCAGAAAAGTTTCTGGTAAAGCCCTGGCTCTTAGAGCCAGGCCAGCCACCTTTGATATCCAAATGAAGACCATTAGCAACTGGATTCACCCAAACATGGTGATTCCCTGGCCTTCTTGCCCTGTCCCCACAAGTTTCTGGCAACATGGCCGCCCCCACCATATCCCCACATGTATAGAACATCATGGTGCCCTGCAATTGCATATTAAAAGGCTAGGGTGGGAGGGCCAGCTTTTTCATGGGCTATGTGAATGACAGGCCTAGTCAAACCAAGCCCCTGAGCCCTGTGGAAATCAGACATCGCCTCCTCCAGCCTCTGCATATATACCTGGCTGGCACATGGGGACCTTTTGGTCTTTGGAGCCTCCCCTCCCTTTGTCGCTGTATGGGGGAGACTCTTCCTTCTTCCTTTTTCTTTCTTGCCTATAAAACACTCTGCTCCTTAAAACCACTCCATGTGTGTCTATATCATTTAGTGTCATTTTATCTAAACTGGCATGAGAGCTAAGAATCCTGGTGTTCTCTACTCATTGGCATGGTTATAATTTTGGTGTATTGGCCGGGAGAGGAAATTCAATCATCTGACTGGTGAGTATGGAGCGGATTTCAACTTTAAACCTGTCCATTAATCTCAAGGCTCTCTTCCAGCTACCCTGTCACCAAATTTTCTTTGTCTTTTTATCCGCAATCTCCAAGTGCAGGAATCTTTATAGTTCAGGGAAACAGATCTGTTAGAAAAGATTGCAAATTGTGGTAGGCAATAACTCAATATCTATCTCTACAGTTTCTCTGGTGAGTGCAAGGTCTTTTAGGCTGATTGACTGTACCATGGCCTGCACTTACACCTCTGGAGGGCCTTACAGAATTAGAAAACATGAAGTAACTGAAAGACCATGAAAAGTGGAAAAACAATCACCCCTGTGGTGCCTTACTAACTTGAGACATTCTTCTCTTGTTTCTTACTCTGGCTTTAATTGACAAGGCCATTAGACTTTGTAACCAACCTTGGTCAACCTCGTGACCCCAGACCCTACAACCCCCTCCCAGCTTGCAAAAACCTGCCCTAAAGTTACTTCTATAATTTTCCACTGCTTACCCCAAACCTATGAAACCAACTCCTATCCCACCGCCCTCCATCTTTTCGGACTCAGCCCACCCACACCTAGGTGAATAAACAGCCATGTTGCTCACACACAGCCTGTTTGGGGGGAGGGTCTCTTCATTCACAGGGAGCATTTTAACAGCAAGCACATGGTATTCTTAGTCACTTCGTAGAAATCAGGCTCTAGGCCTCTTCTGAGAACGGGAAGTGTCTGCTTTCAACAGTTAGGAGTAAAATGTCTTTAGCAGCCAAATTTTAGTCCCGATATTGTCCCATCAGTGGGAAAATGGCCATTCGGTTCCTGTGTTCTTTTAAGGCATCTATTCTGTCTCCAATTAAGATAGTACTTAATCAGGAAGGGAATTTTAAGCTCAGAAATTAACCAGAACTGTTTTCTTTTAAGGGCAAGTGCTTTAGCATGAGCCATAATAGCAGGCAGTCTAAGCACATTGCCTCTGTTAAAGGAGCCTTGCCCAAAGGTGACACAGTCTCTCCAGAGATCTGTTTTTTGGGGAGCCAGGCAAATCACACGGGTTCTATGACGTCACAGGGAAATCACACAAGGAGGATAAGCTAAGGCTGCATAGGTATGCACGGTTAGCCCCCATCACTTAGTTCATGCAGTTCTGTGGCTTGGAGGACCACACCTATAACCATGGCAGGGGCATATCTTAAAAAGTGCCAAGACCCAGAAACTGGGGAGGTAAGACATTCAGAGGACACTTCCTTTCTTCTCCACTCTGGGTCATACGGAAAGGAAGGAGACCAAGAAGATACTTTAATTCTCACTTCTTTTTCTAAAGGGGTAATACATTATGTTAAGCTTGCACCCCCCCCGGAATGCACTCTGAAACACTGGATTAACCTTAGAACTTTAAAGAAAGCAACTTGGGCAGGGCATGGTGTAACACATGGTGTAACACATTACACAACTGTAATCCTAGCACTTCAAGAGGCCGAGACAGGCAGACCACAAGGTCCAGATATTGAGACTGTAAGGCCGGTTGCCTTGCCGGGAGTCAAACGGACACATTCAACACTCTCAGCACCTGATAACGGCGTCATCACCCAAGCTCATTATCTGGCTTCCCCACGTAGCTTCCCCACACCCACCTCTGCATACCATGCCCTAGCCCACACTCAGCACTAAATTACGCATCCAACCTCCAGCCCGCTGTTAAAAAACCCTGCAGAGAAATTTTTTTAAAAAGCCCCATCCCCTGCCCAGCAACAGCCTGCCCCTTACGCCCCTGGCAGGCCTGCGTACCCAAGGTCCCGCCCGCCTACCAATGGCAGCTAATTTCATGTACTTCCTACTTTAACACCATGTACTTCCTGCTCCTCAACAGCCAATAGAAATGCCTTCTCTTTGTTTCCCCAGTAGTCAATCAAGGCCCACTTACCCAAGGTCCCACCCGCCTACCAATAGCAGCTAGTTTCATGTACTTCCTACTTTAACTCCAGGTACTTCCTGCTCCTCAACAGCCAACAGAAATGCCTTCGCTTGTTTCCCCAGTAGCCAATCAATTGCCTGCCCTCCCCATAAAATCCCGCACCCTGGACAGCCGGGTGCGACTTCTCTAGCCCCCCACTTGGACCACTGAACGTCGCCTGGGAGCTGAATAAATTAGCTTCTCACTTTTTTATACTTGCCTCAGTCTCCTCATTTTACCTCGGCAATAAATCTTACAGAGACCATCCTGGCCAACATGGCCAGGAAAATCATCCCTTTGAAAATACCTGGTACACTCATGGTTAAGACACCCCATCTCTACTAAAAATACAAAAATTAGCTGGGTATGATGTTGCACACCTGTAGTCCCAGCTACTCAGGAGGTAGAGGTAGAAGAATCACTTGAACTTGGGAGGCAGAGGTTGCAGTGAACTGAGATGGTGTCCCTGCACTCCAGCCTGGAGACAAAGACTTCATCTCAAAAATAAATAAATAAGAGCAACTTTTTTTTTTCCTTTTGCGAAAGAGCATGGCATTCCTACTAAACTTTTTGCAAACACTGTAAAACCAACCCAGCTCTGTTAGCAACCATATTGGGCAGGCCCATGGAAAACAGTTCCTCAAAATTAAAAAAGTAACTTTCAGGGAAATCATTTGAGGGTCCCCCTTATTTTCGGCCCCTTCAAGTTCCTTTCTCATTGCAGGACCTTAGGCAAGTATAGGGAGACTTAACGCCAATTTTCTGACGACCCTAATAGGTACATAGAAGCTTTCCAAAATTTAACTCAGGTATTTTACCTCACACAGAGGGATGTTATGTTATGGCTAAGTCAAATCTTCACTGCAGCTAAAACTGGCAGCTCTGCAAGCAGAATAGAATCTTGGAGATAAGCAATATGTCTCCTAAAGTAAACCAAAAGGGAAAAGAAAAAATAGGGAAGGCAAAGAAGTAGGGAAAACACCATTCCTAGTAGGAAGAAAGGCATTACCTCTTAACAACCCTAATTCCATTCCTTTCTATGGTGTTTTTCCTTCTTTCTCAGTTTAAAATGGCCTTTATCTCTTTTATCATGTTCTTCTAACCTAGAAAAAGTTAATTTTCCAATGTTTGGCTTAAAGTTGAGCTAGGGGGAAGGGAACCCAAAAGCCTAATACACCAGCGAAAGGGTAAAAATTTCTTACCAGTTGGGCTTTTGGCTTCTCTCTCCCTATGCAAATGGGTAAAAGGGATAAGGATCACTGTTTATGTTCTCTGTAAATGTATAATTAATAAAAAAAGTAAGGTTGGGCTTAAGCTGTAGACAATCTGGTGTGCTCTGCATGTCTTTCTGTATGGTTCTGTTAAATAAAGTGTATCTTGGGTTAGGATAAGAAAGGGTATCTTAGGTTAGGCCCAAGACCTTATGCAGGCCCAGGACCCCATAAGCCTGCTGTTCAAGCCAGCCAAAAAAAACGGTCAGTAACAAACTTGACTGCAGGCCTCCATCTTGTTTCATGTCCTTGGAAACATAATCTGTAACCACGTGGTGGCAATATTTTGTTTTAGTCTCCACCATTTTACAGTGGTGGCTGTCGTCTGCTAAATCAGATAAACCAGTTTGTCAATCTGGGTAGTGCCAGCTGATCCATCAAGGGAGAGTTTACAAAATATCTTAAACTCTAATCTCAAGAGCAGTTTAGGAAGAGTCAAAATCTTGTAGCCTCCAGCTGTATGGCTCCTGGACTTCCTAGGTTTCTAATCCTGTGGCTAGTTTCTTAGGTCTGGTCCCCAAGCAAAAGGGAAGTATATCTTGGGAAGCAGCTGTTATCCTCTTTGTTTTACACTATATAGACTGTAAACCAGTCTCCATCCAAAGTTGGTTCGGCCTATGTCCAGGATGAGCAAGAACAGCTTGGGGGCTAGAAACAAAATGGAATCGTTTGGGTCACTGCCCTTCACTTTCTCAGTCACAATTTTGCAAATGATAGTTTCAAAAGCTGCCTATCATCCCTTTGAAAATAACTGGTACACTCATGGTTAAGTCATAACCTAATTAAGGCTCACAGGTTTCACCATTGAGGTCACTTTTTGTAAAGTTCAAAAGCTGAAAATCTTAACTGCTTGGCATGGCTAAAGTCAAGTAACAAGGAATTTAAAAGGATTTTCTTAAGAAGAACTCAGCTTAATTAAAAGTGGATATTCAAGTTAGAGATATATTTAAAAGGCTTTTATGTTCTTTCTCTTCTTGAATCTTGTTTTTCTGGAAAAAGTCTCTTTTTTTTGCCCTTTAAGTCATCATTTTGGCAAAATAATTTATGGCAATCCAGAAATTGTCCTTCCTAATGCCTGGCTTTTTGGATGGTTCAGAGGACCCCTAAAACATTCAGAAAATAGATAAACAGGATTATTTAACGTGTTTAGTCACATGAGATTGCCAAAATGATATCCAGTCTTCTTTATGTCACATTTTAGTGAATATAAATTTATGTTCCAAAATTGTATGGGATTTCTAAAATTCTAACGTCTTAAGCATATGCTGTCAATCATAATTAAGGGCAAAGTTATTGTAAACCACGAAAATAAATAAACTTCTTTGTCAGTCATGTTTTTAACTATCCTGAAAATTTTGTCATTCGCAGACAATTGTTGTCTTGCTTGGTTCCTTCGCAAAAGATAATCAAGCTATATTAAGGACTTTAACAGGTATTCTCCAATATAGGTTTTTAATAGTTTTTAAGATTGTAACATTGGAATAGAGAAAGAATGTATGGGACTCAGCAAGAACTAACATGTTCACAAGTATCAAGCAAAACAAGAGTTAACAAAGTGGACTGCACTCAGAAAGTGTAAGCAACCTTTTAAACTTTTGCTTGGACTATTGTTGATCCTTGTTTTGTTTTTCAGAGTCAAGGAAACTTATTTTAAACTATTTATGGCCTTTAATAATTGAGCAAGGTGTACTCCTGTGAACAAAATTTGGAGCATGTTCACTTTTCTCCGCCTGGTTCCTCTAGAATTTGGAGACTATCTGTAAGTAATTTTAACTTAAGGCAATATAGTTGTTTGTATCAGTGCAATAAGAATCCATTTTTCTTGGTCAACAGAACACAATTGGAAAAACTGGTTATTTTTCCAAGGCTTTGACTGAAAAGTGTGTTTCCCTTTAAGGAATCAAGCTTGACATGCTGAGCCAATAAAAGCCCCTTGGGGAGAACTGGCCTCATACCTCGTCTGCACAGTCCCTGCACAGGGTTCCTAACCCATGGTCAGTAAAGAATGTCACTTTCTAACAGGTCTGGGAGCTCTAAGTTTATCTTGGGACCTCAAGAGGAGAGGATCACCCAACTCACAGGTATTAAAAGATACAAACCAATGGCTACGCTTGGCTTTAAAAGTCTTATCTGAAATTCCTTGGAGAACAGAGTTTCATCAAAGTCAATCCAAAAGGCCTATGTAAAAATAAACATTCTTGCTGTATGTACTTCATGCAAATAATCAGGCCAACTGTAAGATTAAAGTTTATTCATAATCAGTTTGTATCAAAAATGAGGACTGGACAAAAAATTTTGCTTCAAGGCTTATCATACATTTGTCATTAAATCCTAGTCTCATTAATCGTTTTAAAGCTTTTTGCCTACATTTTAGACTAACCCTGCTTATTCCTGTGAATCAAGTGGTAATCTTCTGCAGCTTGAAAAAAAAAAAAAACAAAAACGGATAGATAACATAAAAATGTGAATTAGTATGTTAGTTGTGGGCAATTATCTTGCAAATTCTGCCAGGTAATGAAAGTGAGTAAGGTGCACATAACCAGGAAGTTTCTTTGGGAAAATAAAACAAAGGAACTTTATAAACACCCAAAGGGGAATTCTGTATCTTAGCAAGTAAAATTTTAGATGGAAATTACCTACCAAACCACACTTGGGGGAACTGCTGTCCTTACTCTACTATTTGCAATAGGGTTATACATGGTAGCACCTTCTAACTGAAATATCAGTTTCCACTGCTATCATATTTTGCTTAATTAGTATCCTTATAGCAGGGATAATAGTTACTGACAAAAAGAAAGCATGGAAGTTTTTACTGTCACTGAGTCTGTTGGGACTTTTTATTGGGTTTAGTGATGCAGTTTTAAAAGAAACATGCTGCTTTTGGATTAACACCTCTAATAAAGTAGAGGAAAATCTACAGGTACTCAAAAATCAAATCAAAATTATTAACAGACTCAGGGAAAATGCTGGCTTCAGCCCCAGGTGGCTACAATCCCTCTTTAATAGATTCCAGTCTTCTCTGTGGAATTGGCTTATTAAGCCCTCTCTTACTTATATGTCTTATATTGATAGTTGGACCCTGTATACACAATACTGTAACTGAAATTGTTTCTTCTCACCTAGAAGCAATCAAACTCCAAATGGTGCTGTAAACTGAACCACACATGGACATGTCATTCTTTCAAAGACCCTTAGATACCAGGAGGCGCTCTAGCTGCTTTTCCCCATTCAACACCCCTTTTCAGGAAGTAGCCAGAAAGAGTCGTTGCCCAAAACCCCCTAAAAGCAGTTAGTGTGGCATCGCCACAAATGTGAATGTTGTAGGAGTTACTAAGAAATTATTTTAGGCAGATTGAGGAGAAAAGGGGTCCTTGGGAAGTTTCCATTTTTTAAAGCATCTACAGAAAAGTTTCTTGTAAAGCCCCGGTAGAGCCAGGCCAGCAATCTTTGATATCCAAATGCTGGCCACTAGAAACTGGGTCCACCCAAACATGGCTTCTTGCCCTTTCCTCACATGTGCAGAACATCAGGGTGCCCTGCAACTGCATATTAAAAGGCTAGGGTAGGAGGGTCACCTTTTTTGAGGGCTATGTGAATGACATGCCTAGTCAAACCAATCCCCTGAACCCTGTGGAAATCAAACATCGCTTCCTCCAGCCTCTGCATATATACCTGGCTGGTATCCACCACGCTTGGGGACCTCTTTCAGCTTTGGAGCCCCACCTCCTGTCTCTGTACGGAAGAGCCTCTTCCTTCTGCCTTCTCTTTTCTTGCTTGCTTATTAAATGCTCTGCTCCTTAAAGCCACTCCACGTGTGTCCGTGTAATTTTGTGTCGTTTTATTTAAACCAGCATGAGGGCCAAGAACCCTGGTTTTCTCCACTCATTGGAGCCATATCAATGGGTCCCGACCCCCACTGCTCCTCGATGTGCAGGTCCTCTTGTCCTGGGACCACAGCTACCTGCAACTGCATTTTCAGGCAGACAGAGCTCCCGGAAAGAGCAGGCAGGCCACTATTTTTGCATCTCTACAGCTCGCATTCCTGCTTTTCATAGATTTGAGAGGGAGCACAGGGCAGCTGACTTACCAGAAAAGCAGCCAGGCTGTTTTCTATGAGGCTCCTTGCCCCCACTGCTCCTCACAAGGCAGGGCCTCTGGACATGGGCTCCCAGCACAACCACTCTCCCTGTGCCTAAACATTTAGGCTGGAGGCAGCTCTTTCTTTGGGGAGGATATCCCAGAGACAACCCAGAGCCCCTCTGCCACTGCAGCTTCAGTGGCACCACCCATACTGCCCTTGGAATTGGGAAGGAATGAAGGGCCTGGTGACTACACAGGTACTTTCAGCACACCACAGCCATCATACAGAGAGAAGTCCAGTCTCTCTTTCCCTTGAGCCCCCGCTACCCTTCACCAGACAGGGACCCTGGCTTGGGACAGCAAAACTGGGGAAGAAGACCCTTAATCCCCTTAAGCTTCAAACACCCCTTCCCCCTGACTTCTACATTGCATTTAAATAGGAGAAGTAAAGGCTGGCAGACTGCCACCCTTAATCGCACTCCTGTAGATCACAGGCATGGTATGGAGGAATCTTTCCAGAAGGCATTGTTTTTGCTTAAACACCATGAAACCCCAACCTAGTCACAAACCCCACACATACTTCATGGATCAAGACCCCTTCACATGTAATTCTAGAATTGTAAGCCTTTAAGCCTTTAAAAGGGTAAGGATTGGTAGGGCGCAGTGGCTCATGCCTATAATCCCAGCACTTTGTGGGGACAAGGCAGGCAGATCATAAGGTCAGGAGATAGAGACCATCCCGGCCATGGTGAAACCCAGTCTCTACTAAAATACAAAAAATTAGCCGGGCTTGTTGGCGCATGCCTGTAGTACCAGCTACTCAGGTGGCTGAGGCAGGGGAATCACTTGAATCCAGGAGAAGGAGGTTTCAGTGAGCCAAGATCGTGCCACTGCATTCCAGCCTGGCAAAAGAGCAAGACTCCGTCTCAAAAAAATAAATAAATAAATGAAACAAAAAATAAAATAAAATAAAAGGGCAAGGATTTTCTTTGTTGAGGAGCTTGGCTGTTAAGGTATTTTCACCTGCTGCAGCTCCCAGCTGAATAAATCACCACTTCCTTCCCTGTTCAGTGTTCGAGAGGTTTGTTTGCTGCCACTCCTGCTTCAGAACTGCCATCCCACCCTTGGCTGAGCATTCCTATTGGTAGTGGCTCTGCATTTCCCTGGTGTGGAGCTCCCAGGGGCAACCAACAGCCCCTCTGCCATTGATACTGCTGTGGCTCGTGCCCTTGCTGCCCTTATACTGGGGTAGGGGCAAAGAGTCTAAGAGCTTTACTCATGTTCCAGCATGCCAGTCACCATATGGAGAAAAACCCAGTCTCTCCCTGTGAGCCCTCTTACCCAAGTGGAGCCCCTGGCTCAGGCCAGAAGCACAGCCACCCCACCCACCACTGCCACTGCAATGGTACTACCCTTGATGCCCTCAGACTGAGTAAGGAACAAAGACCCTGAATGCTTTACCCATACATCCAGCAAGCTACAGCTGCTCTAAGCTGCAATCTGTCTCTCCTATGAACCTCCCACACCCCCTGTTCATTACTAGGCAGGGCCCTCAGCTTGGGACCACAATGCAGCCACCCCACTCTGGGCCAGTCGCACTGATTCATAGTGGCTTGGCATTTCTCTGGGATGGAGACCCAAAAGACAAGTAAAAGGGACTCTGCCATAGACACTGCCAAGTTCCTGGCCCCTGCTGCCTCCAAGCTAGGGAGGGAACATAAAGTCTAAGCTCACCCCAAGACTGTGGTGTGCAGCTCGGGAGTGCCATACTGAGATCTGCAGCCAGCATTCAAGTGGAAGAGGAGCCCACACTTCCAGAGCACTGAGAGGGAGCATGGCTGTAATTGTAAGGAAACACAGAAAAGCCAAGTGGCTGAGCAAGGGCCTACCAACCGGCCATTACACTTAAGCACCACCTACTAGATCACAGCACAAACTTCAACACCAGAAACACTTTGTTAACAAACGACAAGAATTCAACTACAAATAAAGACCCTGCACAAAGCCTCAGGGCTCTGAAAACACCCTGAAAAGAAGTCAACTGACTGTACTCAAATTTCACCACAGTTAAGGCAACACCAGCTCATATAGATGAGATAGAACCAGCATAAGAACTCAGCAATTCAAAAAGCCAGAGTGTCTTTCCTCCAAACAACTGTACTACTTCCCCAGCAAAGGGTTCTTAACTAGGCTGACATGGATGAAATGACAGACACTGAATTCAGAATATGGATAGGAATGAACATCAATGAGATTCAGAAGAAAGTCGAAGTCCAATCCAAGGAATCGAAGGATTACAATAAAATGATACAGGACCTGAAAGATGAAATGGCTGTTATAATAAAGAACTAAATTGATCTGATAGAGCTTAAAACACACTGCAAGAGGGCGGGGTGCCATGGCTCACGCCTGTAATCCCAGAACTTTGGGAGGCCGAGGTGGGTGGATCACAAGGTCAGGAGATTGAGACCAACTTGGCCAACTTGGTGAAACCCCATCTCTACTAAAGATACAAAAATTAGCTGGGTGTGGTGGCACATGCCTGTAATCCCAGCTACTTGGTAGGCTGAGGCAGGAGAATTGCTTGAACCAGGAAGTCGGAGGTTGCAGTGAGCAGAGATCATGCCACTGCACTCCAGCCTGGGAGACAGAGCAAGACTCCTTTTCAAAAAAAAAACAAAAAAAAAAACCCTACAATAATTTCATAATACAATCACAAGTATTAACAACAGAATAGAGCAAGCTTAAGAAACAATCTCAGAACTCAAAGACTGGTTCTCCAAACTAAATCAGAAATCAGACAAAGACAAAATTAAAAAGAATGAACAAGGCCTCCAAGAAATACAGTATTATGTAAATAGACAAAATTTATGACTCACTGGTGTCCCTGAAAGAAAACAAGCAACTTGGAAAACATATTTGAGGATATCACTGACAAAAATTTCCCCAGATTCAATAGGGAGAGGCCAACATTCAAATATAAGAGATGCAGAGAACTCCTGCAAGATACAAGATGATGATTCCCAAGACATTATTATGAGATTCTCCAAGGTTGACATGAAAAAAAATATTAAAGGAAGCAAGAGGGAAGGGGCAGGTTACCAACAAAGGGAAGCCAGCAGGCTAACAGCAGACCTTTCAGCAGAAACCCTGCAAGGTAGAAGAGACTGGGGGCCTATTCTGAGCAGTCTGAAAAAGAAGAAAATTCAACCAAAGAATTTCATATCTGGTCAAACTAAGCTTCATAAGTGAAGGAGAAATAAAAATCTTTTTCAGACAAGAAAATGCTAAGGGAATTTGTTACCACCAGACCTGCTTTACAAGAAGTACTACTTCAGAGCATGCTAAATATGGAAACAAAAGAACATTACACACCACCACAAAAACACACAAGTATATAGACCATTGACACTACAAAGCAACCACACAGTAAAGTCCTCCCTAACTCGTTCTATGAGGCCAGCATCACCCTGATACCAAAATCTGGCAGAAACACAACAAAAAAGAGAAAGCTTCAGGCCAATATCCTTGATGAATGTAGATGCAAAAATCCTCAACAAAATACCAGCCAACCAAATCCAGCAGCACATCAAAAAGCTAACCCACTATGATCAAGTAGGCATTATCTCTGGGATGCAAAGTTGCTTCAACATATACAAATTAATCAATGTGATTCATCATATAAACGGAACTAAAAACAAAAATCACATGATCACCTCGATAGATGCAGAAAAGGCTTCTGATAAAATTCAACATTCCTTCATGTTAAAAACCCTCAACAAACTAGTTAAAAGGAACATAACTCAAAATATTAAGTGCCATCTATGACAAACCCATAGCCAACATCACAGCAGAAGCTGGAAGCATTCCCCTTGAGAACTGGAACAGGAAAGGATGCCCATTCTCTCCACTCCTATTCAGCATAGTACTGGAAGTCTTACCCAGAACAATCAGACAACAGAAAAAAATAAAAGGCATCAAATGGGAAGAAAGGAAGTTAAACCAACTCTGCTTGCAGATTATTAACTTCTATACCTAGAAACCCCAGTCTCTGTCCAAAAGATCCTAGATCTGATAACTTCAGCAAAATTTCAGGATACAACAATGTATAAAGAAGTCAGTTGTATTTCTATACACTGATAATGTACAAGTTGAGAGCCAAGCCAAAAATGCAATTCTATTCACAATAGCCACAAAAAGAAGAAAATATCTAGGAATACAGCTAGCCAGGGAGGTGCAAGAATTCTACAATCAGAATTACAAAACACTGCTCAAAGAAATCAGAGATGACACAAACAGATGGAAAAAACATTCCATGCTCATTAATATGAACAATCAGTATCATTAAAATGGCCATACTGCCCAAGGCAATTTATATATTCAATGGCATTCCTATCAAATTGCCAATGTTATTCTTCACAGAATTAGAAACATGATATTAAAATTCACATGGAATCCAGGTGCAATGGCTCACACCTGTAATTCCAGCACTTTGGGAGGCTGAAGCAGGTAGATCACCTGAGATCAGGAGTTTGAGACCAGCCTGACCAACATGGCAAAACCCCATCTCTACTAAAAACACAAAAATTAGCCGGACATGGTCGTGGGCACCTGCAATACAAGCTACTCAGAAGGCTGAGGCAGGAGAATCACTTGAACCCAGGTGGCAGAGGCTGCAGTGAGCCAAGATCATGCTACTACACCCCAGCCTGGGCAACAGAGCAAGACTCCATCTCAAAAAAAAAAAAAAAAAAAAAAGAGAGAGCGAGAAGAATGCAAAAAACATCTATTAACTGTAAGACAATTTCAAAAGTTGTAGCGATTTCAAAAGCTGCAATTAGAATATCAGAAAAAAATGAAATATAAGAAATACGTAAACAACGGCCCAGATTTTCCAAAATTAATGAAACATACCAAACCAGAGATTCAAGAAGGTCAGAGAACACCAAACAGCATAACTATCAAAAAATTAACACCTAGACATATTATATCAAACTGTAGAAAAGCAAAGACAAAAATCCTTAAATCAGCCAGAAAGAGGAAAAAAAATCTTACATATAGAAATGCAAGTATAATTACTTAGCAGAGTTTTAATCAGATATCATGCAAATAAGAGTGGAGTGAAATATTTAGTGCTGAAAAAAATATCAACTTAGAATTCTATACTCTGCAATATTATCCTTCAGAAATGAAGTAGAAATACTTTTCAGACAAAAAAAAAAATTGAGGGAATTTGTTGCCAGCAGACCCACATTGCAAGAAATGTTAAAAGACATTATTCAGCTGGGCGTGGTGGCTCATGCCTGACCAACATGGTGAAACCGCATCTCTAATAAAAATACAAAACTAACCGGGCATAATAGCTGGTGCCTGTAATCCCAGCTACTTGGGAGGCTGAGGCAGGAGTATCACATAAACCCGGAAGGCAGAGGTTGCAGTGAGCTGAGTTCATACCGCTGCACTCACCAGCCTGGGCTACAGAGTGAGACTCCATCACAAAGGAAAAAAAAGACATTATTCACAGAAAACAGAACGTAGGTTAGAAACTCACATCTACGTAAACAAAGGAAGAGGGCTGGGCATGGTGGCTCACATCTGTAACCGCAGCTCTTTGGGAGGCTGAGGCAGGAGGATCGCTCTGCTAAGCCCTTCACCTTTAATTCATTTAATTCTGAGAACAACCCTTTAAGATAAATACTATTATTCTTCCCATTTTAGACTGTGACAACGAAGATAAAGAGAGGTTAAGTAATTTGGGCACCCAGTAATCTGAAGCCAGACAGCAGGGCTTCAGCACTCCAGTCCTTTCAAGGCCACTGCAAGTCCCTGAGCAGGCCCACTCCTCCCTTGGTGCAGCCCCCTTGTTCTTAATGCAGCACACTCCTTCAGCCCTTTCTCCACTAGCCCCGCCATCCACCCTGCTTTCCCCACCAGTCTCTAGTTCCAAACTCACCAAAAACTTTCCCTAAAGGAAAAGCTGTCTGGCAGAACAACCATTTTCCCGGCATGATGAACCCAGGCAGCCTCACCTCTGCCCTCCCTGTTCCACATCCCTCTAACTTGGAGAGTCTAATCCACACCATGTGACTCTAAATGTCTTTGAGGGTGTAAATATAAAGATCACCCAGAAAGGGCTTAAAATGTATTTTTCATGAAGGCTGCCCTCTTGAAACCTCTCAAAGACCAGAATGTCATTGCCAATGGGCTATAAGAAACTATGATCGGCCAGGCGTGGTGGCTCACGCCTGTAATCCTAGCACTTTGGGAGGCCGAGGTGGGTGGATCACCTGAGGTCAGGAGTTCAAAACCAGCCTGGCCATCATGGTGAAACCCCATCTTTAAAGAAAAAAAAAAAAAAGACTATGATCAAGTGTGCAGAGCAGGAAGGAAGGAAGGAGTGAAGGGTATGAGAATGGGGAAGGCAAACAGGAAGAGGTAATTAAGAGCTATTGACCACTAGCAATATGTACTATGGATTAAACAGTGCCCCTCCAAAATTCATATGTTGGAGCCCTATTGCTACCATGGTATTTGGAGATGATGCCTTTGCAAGATAATCAGGTTTAGATAGGGTCATGACAGTGGAGTCTTTGTGGTGATTGGTGTCTTTGTAAAAAGAGATTATTATGCTCTCTCTCTGCCACGTGAAGATGCAGTGAGAATGCAGTGAACAAGCCTGGAAGAGAGCCCCCACCAGAATCTGCCCGTGCTGGTAACCTGATATTGGACATCAGCTTTCAGAGAGTGAGAAATAAATTTCTGTTGTTTAAGTCACCAGTCTACGGTATTTTGTTATGACAGCTCCAGGAGACTAAGACAGTAGGTATATTACATATTACTTTATTTAATTTCCAAATATCTATATTTGTTTTTTTGAACTTAGATTCAATTGCCTAAGAACTACAAAGCCACTGCTTTTATCCCCACAATGTCTCCTCCTACAGAGGACAAGGAATCTATAACTTGACTCTGATTCTGACTCATGGTAACTAAATATTTCCCTTGGATGAGTTCTTAATCTCCTCTAAACCCAAGTTGACTCTTCTGACATTAAAAGATTGAAACAGGATTCTCTCTAAAGTGCTTTTGCTGCATAGAGATTATTTAAAATTCATTAAAGAGATAAAAAATACAGAGATTATTTAGAACACAAGAGGATTTTATCTTCATGTTCCAAAAAAGGTATCCTTTAAACTATGCTATAAATTACAAAGCAGAACAAAGTCAAAATAAACTATTATTTTATATTATGACTCTAGATCTTACCAAATCATTTAGGGCAGACAAAAGCGTCAAGAGCCATTACTGAATGTGCTGATGTGGTCACTGGACTCAGCCAGCCACTCACTTCAGTAGGCTCTCCTAGAGCTAGATAAATTACAAATATTCAGGAGCTCATATATCACGACCCTTGACCTCACATAAATGAAAATTCTAACCCTCCTCATCTTTCTGTAATTCTGAACTTACACCAGCTGGAGGGCAACCCTAGTCACTACCTTTATATTACAAGCAAGTTCCAGCTGGTTCCATCAAGAAAGATCCATTTACTGTTATATGGAACAATTTAATTTTCTACCCAAAACTGGATTTTTAAAAACTGTAAGTGGCAAACATTACTTATTGCAGAAATCTGTAAAATGCAAAGAAAAAGACTAATTTTAATACAAATTAGTCTTTTTAAGCACTTTTTGCAAATATACAAACTACAAAAGAGACACTACACATTATTTAGCACCCCTGTTATGCTAAGGGAACTCTGAATATATGTAAATGTAAGCCAAGAACTCTTTTAGAAAAACCTCCACATTAAAAAAAAAGGAGGGGGGCGGATGTACAAAGCAGTGTAAAAAGGTAAATAAGGTCCCTAGAAGGGAATACAATTACTATTTCCCATTAAAAGTAACTATAAAATAGTTAAGGCACAATTTTCACATCACCATAACTTGCTAAAAGCTATTCTAAAATATTATTTCACACCATAGCATGATGCCAGGGATTTGCTTCCAAAGAATCAGTGAACACAGCAATGGGAACAAAATAGTTCATGTGCTGATGAATGTTGGAGAGAGGGAGTACCAGGGGTTCATTGTCTTATTCGTCCTAACATCATATATGTCTAAAATGGTCTCTATTAAAATAATTTAAAAATTACTAGACATTATTGAACAAATTTAATCTTCAAATCCCACAAAGAAAGGTGAGTACCTTCTAATCTTTGAATTTTTGCTTTCACAGAAATAACAGCTTCAAAGGGTGAAACTCTCAGCTGAAAACATGTTCCAGTTAATGTTTCAATGAAGAGCTCCACGGTATCATAGAAATGAAGTCTGTAGTAAAATGGTCCCATGTTATCGTCATTGAAGAACGGAGGCTCTTTTCTGTTATCCATTATTTTGACTTTTCTAGCTTCTCTATATGTCGTAGGCAACTGTATTCCAGTTCTAGCCAAATCAGGTTTGAACACTGGTGATATATATTTTTCTCATGTTTTGAGTATTGTACCTAAAAAAACAAGAATTTTTTTAACAAGCCTATCTGAAAATGAAATTTGTCCGTAAAGATTTTCCATGTAACTATGGCCCATATCAATCTTCCAAACAGCCCCAGAATTCACTTTTGTGCTTTTAATTACGTCTAATCCTGAACTTTTCACATTTGTCTCTGAAATCACTCTGCCATCTAGACCATAAGATTATTAAGAATAGGTGTATTTTTGATATTTTAATGTATCTTACTAGGGGTCAGCAGTTACTTATATATATAGTACATGCTCAACAAATACTTTTGTTGTTAAATGATATATAAGCCAAACTCAACACATCAGTTTATTTTTGTAAGGATTTGAAAAATTTATGTATACCCTTTTCTAAAACATATAAATTACATCTTCTATGACATATAAAGCAGAACTTTACAACCATTGTATATTTGACTATATTTTCTTGAGGCAGGGTCTTGCTCTGTTGCCCTGGCTGGAATACAGTGGCTATGATCATGGCTCATTGCAACCTCAACCTCCTGGACTTAAGCAATCCTCCCACCCAGCCTCCAGAGCAGCTGCGACTACAGCCATACACCATCATACCCAGCTACGTTTTGTATTTGTTGTAAAGACAAGGTCTATGTTGCACAGTCTGGTCTCAAACTCCTGGGCTCAAGCAATCCTCCCGCTTTGACTTCCCAAAGTGCTGGGATTACAGGGATAAGCCACATGCCCACTCCCATTATATATTTGAATCATACTGGATAAAAGGAAGAGCAAGCATCATCATGGGTTGCTTAAAAATAGTACTCACTAGATAATCAATGAGCATTTGGGTTTCCAGAGGATATTACAGCATTAAGATGACATTAAAATTGGTAATAAATACTAGACAATCTCTGCTCACATACATATAGTAGCTAATGAGTATGTGTGGTAAGCCCAGCTGCAGTAAACTAAATTACAAGCATAGTACTAGGAGCACAAGAATGATCAAATTGCTATTGCTAGTAATCAGTGAAAAATCTGTAAAGTGGGGGCCTGGAACTTAAACTAGGAGAAATGATACACATCTTTCTGACAAACTGGGCAAACCTTTTTAAAAAGAGCTTTATTGAGGGCCAGGTGCAGTGGCTTGCACCTGTAATCCCAGCACTTTGGGGAGGCTGAGGTAGGCGAATCAACCCAAGGTCAAGAGTTCAAGACCAGCCTGGCCAACATGGCAAAACCCCATCTCTACTCCTAAAAAAAACACACACACACAAAAATTAGCCTGGCAGGGTGGTGCATGCATGTAGTCCCAGCTACTCGGGGGGCTGAGGCAGGAGAATCTCTTGAGTCCAGAAGGCAGAGGCTGCAGTGTGCTGAGATCACACTACCACACTCAAACCTGGGTGACAGAGCAAGACTCCATCTAAAAAAAAAACAAGCTTTATTGAAATACAATTCACATGCCATAAAAGTCACTCATTTAAAGTCTAAAATTCACTGGTTTTTACAATGTACACAGAGTTAGTTGTGCAACCATCACCATATTTGCTTTAGAAAATTTTCATCACCTCTAAAAGGAACCCCATACCCTGTAACCATCACTCCCAAATTCCCCCATTCCCCCACTCAGTCCTAGGCAACCACTAATCTACTTTGTATCTCCAAATTGTTCTATTCTGGACTTTACATATAAGTCTAATCATATATAATTTTTTGTGACTGGCTTCTTTCACTTAGCTTAATGTTTTCAAAGTCCATCATGTTCATTCCTTTTTATTGCTGAATAACAGTCCCTTGTAGCAATATATCTCATGTTGTTTATCCATTCATCAGTTGATGAGCATTTGAGTTGGTCCCAATTTTTGGCTGTTATGTATAATGCTAAGATGAACATTCATTCAGCTGTAAGTTTTTGTGTAAATATATATTTTTCCTTTCTCCATGTGGGAACTCTTATGTTTAGCAATTTGTGGAACTACCAAACTGTTTTCTAAATGGTATGGATCATTTTATAGTTCCACCAACAATGGATGAGGTAGCACACCCTTGCCAATACTTCTGTCTTTTTTTATTAATGCTATCCTAGTGGGTGTGAAGTAATATTTAACTGTGGTTGTGACAGCCATTTCTTTAAAAACTAATGACATTGAGCATCTTTTTATGTGATTATTGGCCATTTGCATACATTCCTTAGAGAAATGCCTATTCATATATTGTCTATTTTTAAATTGGATTGTATGAGTTTTTATGTTACATATTCTAGATAAACACTTAACACATACATGAATGGAAAGTGTTTTCTCTCATTTTGTGGACTGTTTTTTAACTTTCTTGGTGGTATCTTTAGAAACACAAAAGTTTTTAATTTTGATAAAGTCTAATTTGGTTATTTTCCTTTTGTCATACTCAAAAAGCTGGCCTAACCCAAGATAATAAAGATTGAAAATATTTTTCTAATAATTGTATAGTTTTAGCTCTTATATTTAGGCAGGAGAATTGCTTGAACCCAGGAGGTTCAAGAAAATAATCAAATTAGACTTTATCGAAATTAAAAACTTGTGTGTTTCTAAAGATACCACCAAGAAAGTTAAAAAACAGCCCACAAAATGAGAGAAAACATTTATTGTCCAATTTCAATTTAGTTTTGTGTATGGTGTGAAGTAGGGTCTAAATTGATTCTTTTGCATGTGGATAACCAGCTGTTCTACTATCATTTGTCAAAAAAACCATTCTTTCCCAATTGAAGTGTCTTAGATCCTTGTTAAATATAAATTTATTGTAAATGTGAAGGCTTATTTCCAGACTCTTTATTCTGTTGATCTACCTATGCCAGTACCATGCTATCTTAATTACTGCAGCTTTGTAAGTTCTGAAATCAGGAAGTGTGAGTCTAATTTGTTTGTCTCTTTTCAGATTGTTGACTATTCTGAGCTCCTTGAATTGCCATATGAATTTTAAGTATGCCCCTTTTGCAAAAATGTCAGCTGGGATTTTGACAGGGATTGTATTAAGTCTGTAGATTTGGAGAGTATTGCAATCTTAATACTAAGTCTTCTAATCCATAAATATGTACTATTTTTCAGTTCATATATAATTTATTTCAACAATGTTTTATAATTTTTAGAGCACAAGTTTTGTTCTCTTTTGTCAAATTTATTCCTGTTTTATTCCTTTATTAAGTGCAATTATAAATGGAGTCACTATCTTGTTTTCAGATTGCTCATTGCTAGTGTATAGAAACACAATTGATTTTAACATATTGATCTTGTACAGTGCAACTGTGCTGTTTATTTAGTTCATTTAGTTATTTAGATCTTCCTAAAGATCTTCTATATAAAAGCTCTACAAACAAGATCATGTCATGTACAAATACACTTTTACTTCTTCCTTTCTAACCTATATGCTCTTTTATTTCCTTTTTTCTTTTTTGAGACAGAGTCTCACTCTGTTGCCCAGGTTGGAGTGCAATGGCACCATCTCAGCTCCCTGCAACCTCTGCCTCCTGTGTTCAAGCAATTCTCCTGCCTCAGCCTGCCAAGTAGTGGGACTACAGGCTCTCGCCACCACATCCAACAAAATTTTGTATTTTTAGCAGAGAAGGGGTTTCACCATGTTGGCCAGGCTGGTCTCAAACTCCTGACCTCAGGCCTTGGCCTCCCAAAGTACTGAGATTACAGGCGTGAGCCACCCCGCCCAGCTTATTTCCCTTTCTTGCCTAATTGCCCTGCTCTAGAATCTTCAGTATAAGATTGAATAAAAGTCCAGTCTGGACTGGACATCCTTGTCTTATTACTGATTGTAGAAAAAAAGCATTGAGTCTTACATCATTAGGTATAATATTAACTGTGGGGAATTCATAGATAACCATTATCAGGTTGAGGAGCTTCCCTTCTATTCCTACTTTAGATGGGTTTTTTTTTAATCATGAAGGGGTATAAATTTTGTCAAATGCTTTTTTCAGTGTCTATTGAAATAGTCATGTGGTTTTCTTTCCTTTTCTATTCACATATTACATTAATTTTTTTGTGTGTCAAATCAATCTTGCATTACTGGATAAACCCCATTTGTACATGGTATATAATCCTTTACATGTTGATGGATTTGGTCTGGAAGTATTTCCTCAGGATCTCTGTGTCTATAATCATAAGGGATGATGATCTGTAATTTTCTTTATGTCTGTCTGGGTTTAGTATCAGGGTAATAACAGCCTCATAGGATGAGTTGGGAACTGTTTCTGACATAGTTATATTTTTTTAATGTACTTCAGGATAGGTAAAGGCTCAGAGTGGGAGAAGGATATCAGTAAGTAAACCTTGGTGAACAGAAAGTGAACACCATGAAAGTGCAAGAGTCTGCCTGGCCCAGTGGCTCACACCTGTAATCCCAGGACTTTGGGAGGCTGAGGTGGGCAGATCATGAGGTTAAGAGATCAAGACCATCCTGGCCAACATAGTGAACCCCCCCCCCCAAAAAAAAGAAGACAAAAGTGCAAGAGAAATGTGTCATACATAAATTTTTTGCATTTTTTTCTACCAAAAGATATGAGACATCACTGAACTCACTACAATTTTCATATATGCATGTTTAAAGAAGCAGTTATTTTTAAAGATTGTGGTTAATAATCTCCACTCCATAAGCATGATATTCCAGAGGCATCCGAAGTCTGTACATGCTACAAACATCTGAAATACAGAATACTCAAAACTTATTTTTCCCACAAACCTCTTGCTTTCCTGTAGTGCCCATCTAGGGAAAGAGTATCCCCTTTCATGTCGTCCCTCAGAATGATCTGTCAACCATTTTGGATTTTCCCCAAACCTCATGACACCTAGAAATGACCCATTCTAGACAATATGACTTCTTAATATTGTTTATTTTCTGTTTATTTATTTTGAGATGGACTCCTGCTCTGTTGCCCAGGCTGGAGTGCAGTGGTGCAATCTCAGCTCACTGCAACCTCTGGGTTCAAGCTATTCTCCTGCCTCAGCCTCCGCAGTAGCTGGGACTACAAGTGCACACTACCACACCCAGCTGATTTTTGTGTTTTTAGTAGAGACAGTTTCATCGTATTGGCCAAGCTGGTCTCAAACTCCTGACCTCGTGTGCTGCTTGCCTCAGCCTCCCAAAGTGCTGGGATTACAGGCGTCAGCAACCATGCCCAGCTTCTTAATATTATTTGAATATGTCACCCACTCCATCTACGCTAACTAGTACTTAATTATGGCTTCATTACCTGAACAATTCTCATGGCCTAGTTTTGATCCTCGATTCTTGCCTTTCACTCTTCCAACCCATCTGTTTATGATGACAATAGTGTTTTTTTTTCAATTTTGAAAAATCTTATAAAAACTAGATTAGAGTATCATATTTTTGTATTATTCAGCAATGATGTTTAAGCAATGGGAGAAGTCACATAAAGTTCTAAAATGATTTTATGTTCGACTTTAGAATGCATTGCAGTAAAACCTCACCAATGAAGGAATTAAAAGAGGGAAATTAATCTAAGTTAATCTAATCATGAAAATTTTCCTTTTTGAACAGACTTCATTATATGTTCCCCACTTCCACAGCCTCCTCCTAACACAACCTGCACCAGAGTGGTACACTTGTTACAACTGATCAACCCTACAGTGACACATTGTATTCACACATAAACTGAAGTCCATAATTTACATCAGGGTTCACTCTTGGTGGTGAGCATTTTACCGGTTTAGACAAATGCATGATGTGTATCCATCATTACAGTACCACACAGAACACATACACTGTGCTACAAATCCTCTGTGCTTTGCCTGTTCATCCCTCTCTCCCCTTAGATCCTGGCAAACACTACACTTTTTGCCATCTCCATAGTTTTACCTTTTCCAGAACATAATATATTCGGAATTTTACAGTATACAGCCTTTTCAGAGAGCAGCTTCTTTCACTCAGCAACATACATTTAAGGTTGCTCCGTGTCTTTCACAGCTTGATAGCTCATTTCTTTTCAGTGCTGAATAACAGTCCATTATCTGGGTATACTGTTTATTTATACATTCATCTACTAAAGAGCATCTTAGTTGCTTCCAAGTTTGGGCAATTATGAAAAAAGCTTCTATATACATCCATATGCAGATTTTCCTGTTTTCAACTCACTTGGGCAAATTCCAAGGAGCATAATTGCTGGATCATATGCTAAGAATACGGTTAGTTTTGTAAGAAGTTGCCAAACAATCTTCCAAAGTACCATTTCATATTCCCACCAGCAGTGAATGAGAGTTCCTGTTGTTCCCCATCTTCACCGGCTTTGGTGTTGCCAGTGTTTTGGATTTTGGCCATTCTAACAGTCATGTAATAGTACGTCACTGTTATTTTAATTTGCATTTCCCTAATGACATATAATGTGAAGCAGAGTTATCTTTTGCAAACATAGAGGTGATCATGTTATTTCTTGGCTCAAGGCCCTATGACTTCTGTCTATAGAATAAAATTTGGACTCCTTAAAAATGCTCCAAGATCATGCATCTCACCTTCCGGCCCCATTTTACTTATCTACATACCTCACCTCATCTTGCAACATCTCTGGTACTCCTATCCTCTAATCATCTGCATCTGCAGCTCCAGAGCACATCAGCTTCTACATTGTTGCTCCTGCTCTGCTCTACTTACTGTCACCTGCACACATGGTTACCTGACAAGCACCTAATTACCTTTCAACATTCAGCTCCAATATTAACCCTTCCACAAAGTTTTTATACTTTCCCCCACTACTGCCTACATCATATATTACACCTGTAACAATTTCATTTTTTTACATAGTTTTGACCTATTAAACTGAAGGGAGGACATCTGATCTCTATCACTTAGCACAGTGTTTTGCACATATTGGTATTCATTAAAGCTTTGTTCAATGAAAGAACAGATATTTTACTCTTTCAATTGATCCTCAGAACAAACCTGTGCTATAGGTAAGGTATAGTTTTAGACATTAATACATATTTGGTTATGCTCTGTGTTACCCTGTTTGCATTGCTATACAGTAATACCTGAGACTGGGCAATCTATAAAGAAAAGAGGTTTATTTTGGCTCACTGTTCTGTAGACTGTACAAGGAGTATAATGCTGGTATCCACTTCTGCTGAGGGCATCAGGAAGTTTACAATCTTGGCAGGAGGAGAACAGGAGCCAGCATGTTACATGGTGAGAGAACGAGAGAGAGAGAGAGAGAGAGAGAGAGAGAGAGAGAGAGAGAGAGAGAGAAAGGAGATGCCAGGTTCTTTTTTTTTTTTTTTTTTGAGACCGAGTCTCACTCTGTTGCCCAGACTGGAGTGCAATGGTGCGATCTTGGCTCACTGCAACCTCTGCCTACTGGGTTCAAGCGATTCTCCTGCCTCAGCCTCCCAAGTAGTGGGACTACAGGTGTGTGCCAGCATGCCTGGCTAATGTTTGTATTTTTAGTAGAGATGGGGTTTCACCATGTTGGCCAGGATGGTCTCGATCTCCTGACCTAGTGATCTGCCTGCCTCGGACTCCCAGGTGCTGAGATTACAGGCGTGAGCCACTGCACCCAGCTCCCAGGTTCTTTTAAACCAGATCTCATGTGAACTCTCAGACTGAGAAGTCATTCATTACCACAAGGACAGCATCAAGACATTCATGAGGATCCACCCCCATGATCTAAACACTTCTCACTAGGCCTGCCTCCAACACTGGGGGTCACATTTCAACATGAGATTTGCAGGGGACAAAACATCCAAGCTATATCATGCTACAAAAGTTTGTTTGGAGGGATGTTGGTTTCTCACGAGAATCCTGTTCTGATTCACTCCAAATGAAGTCCACCAAAGTTTATCCATCTTGTAACATACATGCACATATGCACAGATTCCTATCTGCTACTAGTTTTTTTATAACACTAATAGGAAATGTAATTTGAGAATCTATCACAAGGTTGAGAATCAAAATCTATAAAAAAAAAAAAAAGAGAGAGAATCTGAATTGCATTGTACAGACTGCTAACGGTCCTAAAAGAGATGACATTACAGAAAGTTGTTGCTTGTAGCACATCTCTTTTGAGTGCTGTTGCACTATATTTCAAAATGATGAGCAATAAATATGGTGTCATACAAGGTACCGTGCTAATAATGTTGCTGGTGATAGTGGTAAAGGGTCATTACTCTTAAATAAAGGCTAAATTAAAAAGCTGCATTGCTTATGTATGACTTTGTATGGAGCTCTCTAAACTTAACCCCCTTTCTTTCACTCATTCAAACAACTACCTTTGGATAGCAATTTTGGATAACATGAATTCTTAAAAACATACTAATGCTATATCAAATAAGAGTGTACTATAGAGTTACCAGTGTGTGTATCCCTGAAGCCAACAGTACTCTTACCTACACAGTTGCAGCTCTAACAAGAGAAGTCAGGTGTCAGGACTGCAAAATGAACATGACAGAAATAAAGACATGAGTGCCTATGCCTGTCTGAGGAATTTGTAGTGTTTCCTTCACCACAGTGTTCTTCCATAGTGAGACTCTAAAAATAATAAGCTGGGGGAGGGTAGAAGATAAACAGAGTTGGAAGTCCTTCACCAATAATGAGAATGGATAACGCGACTATAAGCCAGAAGAAAAACAACAACCCAGTACATTAATCGTGCTGGAACTTCCACCATAAGCCTGGGTGCAGTCAATGCGGTAATTTCAAATATCCCAAAAGAACCGAGGTTGATAACCAAAAGTGAAAATGTTTCCCTCTAGAAGATAGTTCTGCTTCTCCTCAGGACTAGAAATCACCGTAGCAGAGGACAAAACGAGGCCATGAAATCCGGTTAAGCCAGAATGGATACCTAGAGGGTGGCTGAGGAGCAAACGGAAGCTGCAGCAAGCCAAAGACCTAGCTAGTATTAAAAGCTGGGTCCAAGAACAGCTTCTTGAAATGGGGTGTGGTATTGCTTAGTTGAGCATACTGTGGGGCTCAGGATGTTGGAAAATGAGGGGGCAATAAGACTTAAAGATGGGATGGGAAAATGATGCAAGAACAGTTAAAAAAGAAAATAGAAGGAAAAGAGAAAACTAAGGAAACAGAAAGAAGGTGGCCATGGTGTCTTATGCCTGTAATCCCAGCACCTCAGGAGGCCAAGGTGGGAGAATCACTTGAGGCAAGAAGGCTGAGACCAGCTTGGGCAACACAGCGAGACCTTTGTCTCCACAAAAAAATTTTTTTAAAAGATTAGCTGGGCATGATGGCACACATCTGTAGTCCCAGCTATTCAGGAGGCTAAGGTGGTAGGATCACTGGAGCCCCGGAGTTCCAAGTTGCAGCAAGCTATGATTGTGCCACTGCACTCCAGCCTGGACAACACAGCCAGACCTTGTCTCAAAAAAAAATGGGGGCAGGTTATTTCCAGAATTTTACAATTAAAAATATATCTAGCTATTAAGAGTAATAACACCAAAAACATTTCCAAATCAAATTTTAAAGCATTTCTCCCATCTCTTCTGAAAAAATTCTAAAAACACCACTCCAAAGATGAAATGGAAGTTAAAGGTAAACAAGGCAATAGGGCCGAATACATCATTTCAGTAACTCGGAATTTGCTCCATTCTGCTCTAAAGAAGCTTAGCTACATAAGAGCAGTTACAGTGGAAATTTTCCCCCAACGTAAAGATATCCAGAAGGCGAAGCTGCCATTAAAAATGCTGACACAGGTCTACATTTACTGATAGTGAGAAGTCGGGAGTCGACATGGAAGAGGGATTGGGAAATATTTTAGAGCCACTCTCCTCACGCCATCCAGGTACCGACACACTCGAGGCCACCGAGTCACCTGCGCAGCCTTGCTCTTCCAAGACCAACCCAGACTCCCCAGACCCACGGGCTTGAATCTGGAGGATAGCTGTCCGCGTGACAACGGCGACTCGGATCAGCACCCGTAGGGAAAGCTGGGTACACGGGGAGCTGGCGCCGCGCCTAAGGGAACAAATGCAGGGGCGTGTGTCCTGAGCAAAGACAGCCCGCCGCGCCGGTCCCGGGGCAGCAGCGGTCGGCGTCGGGCCGCACGGAGAGCAGGGGTCACTGGACTCTACTTGGTAGCCCGACGCCGAGCGGCCGCCGCCACTGCGGCCTCAACAAGGCCGGCGGCGGCAGCGCGGCCGGGCTCAGCGGCTCGCGGCCCCGGGCGCCCCCCCGTCGGCCCGCTTGCTAGCTCCTCCTCACCCGCAGTCTCGTCCGCTCGCTCGCCCGCCCACAGATCTACAGGGCCCCGCGGCCCCGCGAGCTACTCCACGGCCTGCACTGACCGACACTGAGCGACAAACGCTCCGCGGCCGCCGCGCCCCGCCCCTTTGTTACACCGCCTACCAATCGCTCGACGGCGCTCTCGCCGCCCTCCAATCAGCGCGGGCAGGGAGGGCCTGGCCGCCGGACGCGGGCGGTTGCCGGGGCTCCGAGGCCTTCTTTGTGTTCCCTGGAGGTTGTCGGTTACGAGGCCCGGATGTTGACCTTTTATTACTAGCCACACTGGACAACTGACTTGCGCCCACTCTGGCATCTGAAGGGCAGCCGCACGGCCTGCTGGGAACGGCGGGGTTGCCGCCCGAGCGCCCTCCGTGAGACCCACCGGAGATCCTCTTCCAGGAGCCTGATTTGCTGGGGATAAGCGATGCAGGCAGAGGCTGTCCAGTCGGTGGCCTCTCCAGAACCCGGGGCACTCCTAGTGTGTTCTGGCCAGCCTGCCCTGAACAAATCCCCTTTGGGCTTCACCGTTTCTGGCCTCAATTGCCTCATCTGGAAAATGGGGGCATAACCATGCCTGGTTGAAAAGGGCGAAAACAGGTAACTTTCTGTAGTCTTCAGCCAATTTAGTGAGGACTGTAGGCCAGGCGGTGGAGTAGGCACTCTGGACTCAAATCCCAGCATTGGGTAAGCCCAGCGACGCCTCCTGCTCCAGTTTCCAAGCTGCTGAGCTGCGGTGTAAACTAACTGACTTCAAGACAACGCCTGCCTTTCTACCTAACATGGGAGTCCACTGCCCCGTTCCCCCTACCGATTTTCCAACTCTGTGAACCTCCTTCACTAGGTGGGTTATTCGGTTGAGAAAGAATGTCATCTCGCTCTCACTGGGGGTTCACTCATCCTCGACTTCTGGCTCCGAGAGACCAATCTAAGATGAAACTAAACACCTAATCTCTGTCTCCTGTTCTCTTTCATTCTTCTGAGACCCTACCACCAACCTATATCCACAGTTCAACGAACTATTGAGCATACACTGGGGAGTATGGTGAGTCACTAGGCTTTGATACACCAGTCTCTCTTGCCACTGGTTCTTTCACAAACTCTACATATGCTTAATGCTGATTAGATTGGAGCCCCTTGAGGACAGGGCTGTGATGTGTAATCATCTTTGCATTCCTGACACTAAAATAGTGCTTATGATGGAGACTGAGTAAAAACCTTAGCGTTTCTCATCCCTGCCTCCCCACTTCATTCACACTGGAGAATTGACAGCATGGACTGTAGAGTCAGGCAGGTGTGTTTAAAGCCTTGGCTCCCAATACTGGAAGTTCCATTACCTGGCCAAGTCATTCATTCTTTACATCATCATCATCTTCATCATCTACCATTCTTCAAGTGCCAGATAGTTGACAAGTGTCTTTACATCTTCTCTCCCCATCTCAATCCTGCAAAGTTAGTATTGAAACCCCTCCTCTACAAAGGAGTAAACAAAAGCTAATTAAGGTATAACAAGTTGCCTACAATCAAACAGCTCTAAGTAGGAAAGCCTGATTTAAATCTAGGACACAATACAAAAATCCCAATCTCGTTCCATTATTCCACATTGCTTCCAGATTCTAGCTTCATTTGTAAGATTAGTATTACTACATTACCTATCTGGTAGACCATGGAGACTGAATAAATTTCCTACCATTAGAACTTTTATTTTTTTGGCATAAGTTCTCTCCCCCTTTCAAGCCTCTCAAAGTCGCAGTTTGCACATTTTCTAAACCTATTGTCTCCTGAATGCCTTGAAATCAATCCTAGTGATTGATGAGATTTAATTGTTCCAAAAGAAAATAATCATATTTAACAAATACTGACTCACACCCACATTGGGTCCTAGAGCAAGAAACTATGTGCACAAATAACCTAAGGACAGAAGGAAGATGCATAAAATGAATAGGGGAAAGGAATGGGCATCTAGCACGTGCCCTTGTCTGTCATCATGTCCCTCTCACAGCAGACTTGGTCAAATGGTTGACCTATGGGAGCTGTACAAAATCTTTGACTCTGTGTATGAGCAATTCCCCATTCCATCTTACAGTGCCCAAGTTAGAAGTTAGTAGCTCCAGGATCACTGAGACCAACCCAGGCAGCCTACGAGACTGTGCCCTCGTGGCAGGCTGAATAGTCAGCAGTAAAACAGAGCACCAAAAAAACACAGACTAGAATGGGGTCAGCCATCCAGGTGGCTAGTAGCTACTGTCTTTGAGGAAGTAGATAAAGAAGATTTTCATTACTGCAGAGTTCTATGGGGCAATGCTGACATTTCTATCCTCAGCACTTCCCCCTGCTATTACCTAGGTTCATTCTGCTGCTTCCGTAAGACAAGGATGGAAAAGGATGCCTTAGAGCAATGGTCAGCAAACTGTTTATGTAAAGGGGCAGACAGAAAACATCTGAGGCTCTGTGAGCCATCCAGTCTCTGTCATAACTACTCAACTCTTACACTGGAGATAGGATGAAAGCAGCAATAGTAAGTAAATGAATGAGTGTGCTGTTGTTCCAATTAAAACTTTATTTACAAAATCTGATGGGGGAGGGTGGGCATAGTTTGCGAAACCTTGCGTTGGAGGACATGCAAAGGCACCTTCAGAATTTAGTGAAAAACCCCTCCCATATTGCTAAGACTCATGAAGTATATAATCTCTCGTCTTTTTTCTCTTTCACCTGCCCAGGCCCTAAGTTAGGGTTCCCATCCATGTAACAAAGACTCCTGGTCATGTGGCATTTACTACCTCTGAGATACCATGCCTAACCATGAAAGCCACAAAGAAATTTCTTCTTTTACACGCCCTTAAGCATATTATGGCCCCACCAAGGCCAATGAAATAAACTGTGGTTTAAAAACAGAACAAACCAACCACTGTGAAATATTTATTTTTGTTTTGTGGTGTTAAGCATGATTAAACCAGTGCAGAAAAAGACTAAGTACATTGGGTAAAAGATGAGCTAGCTGTTCTAGTATTTGCTTTTAGTAATCCAGTTAAGACCATGAGCATATACAGCAGCATCACTAACTCAACAATGTAGCTGAAGGGTAACATGTGGATACCCTTTATGCTCTACTGGCCTCCAAAGGCATTCAGGGGATCATCAAAGATGTTGGACACCTTGTGTTCAGATCTTGGTTCAGGTGCTGCCTGTGCAGATCGGCTTTTTGGTTTCGTTGTCTTAGCCTGGATACCAGAGGAGAAGATGTCATCTTTAGAAAGAAAAAAGAAAAACAGTTGCTGAAGAGGGTTGGGGAAAGGGCTTTTAAGACACATGCAAGCAAACCACCAAAGACACAACTCTGGTAACAGTACGGAGTACCCCAAAACACTAATCTAGAACTCAAGCCTCTTAGATTCTGGTCCTGGGTCTGTTACTCATTAAGTTTTATGATCACACACAAGTTTCTCTTGGAGCACAATTTCTTCAGCTACAAAAGTGTATATATGTGTGTGTGCAGGACAGAAAAAAGGGAAGAGTAATTTGATCTCCAAACCCAGCCCCATGACCCTACCATCAGGGACAATGGACTTATTTATATATTTTTTTTCACACTGGGTTTTAAAAGAGCAATAAAAATATGCAAAGGGAAATCCAATATAGGATTCATTCTTTTTCTTTCAGAATAAATGCACTGATTTGAGGCATCTCAATAGTAAGACTGTAAATCTCTGTCACTGTATTAGTGCTTTAGTGTTTCACTGACTCAAAAGCTTGTCCTACCTAATTATGTTACATACCCAGTAATGGTACTGTTAGGTATCCAACCATGATTTTAGCATGTATACATAAAGTTAGCTGTACATAACTGTTAAAGACCACGGCATTATTTGTAATAGAGAAACCTTCAAACAATTGAGATCGCCATCAACAGGCTAATGGCTAAATACAAAGAAATACTGCACACCACTAAAAACAAGAAAGGAGATCTCTATTTACTGACATGAAAAGACATTAAGTGACTACAAGGAAGAGCAGAATAGGTAAAGTATATTCTTACTTTTTAAAAAAGTTGGGTATATATTCAAGTGTGCACAAACATATGTTAATACCACTATGTCCAAAAGGATACACACCAAGCTGTTACTATTACCTCTAGGGGTTATTCACCTTTTACATTTTCTGAATTATATGAATCTATTACAATAAGCATGGATTACTTCTTTTGTATTTAAAATAATGAATTCTCTTCTGCATCCATGTGGTGGGAAGTAGGGGAAACAGAGCACATGGCTTGCTGGAGGCACAGAGCCAGTGTGGCTCTGCAGCACCAGCCATCTCCCAGAGGAGAGTAGGAAATGTGTATGTGGCATCAGCCCAAGTGCGCTCTACCAACGCAGGATGTATCGAAAGTCTAATATTTAGGGTTCTTGGGCATTTGCCTTGTCTACTAACAAAGCACAAGTTTTGCCATGGAAGGAAGACCAGCTTGTTCCCAAACACTGAAGCCCTCAGTGAGATGAAACGCCTAAGTCAGAGCCTACACCTGGGTCTAGTCTTGCTCTCCTCTCACACAGGACCACGGACACTCCCTCTCCAGCTGGAGCTCCGACTCAACCAACCATGTCACACCCAAGGCAGTTCCCTCAGCCTACTTTAGCATGTGAGGTCATTTCTGATCGATCCTCCTTTCATATTATCAGGTTGTGTCACAGATGATTGGTGAGGTGCACTGAGACAAAAGTTAAATTATATTTAAACGTCAAACTCTGGGTGCCTTCAAATTCTTTGATGTCCATCATAGGCAACAGTTACTTCACTAAAATAATTAGTCCATCTCTTACCTATCTTCAGCCTAACTTGGGATTACATTGAAGGAAACCCACTAGGGTGCATTTTCCAGAAAAGGTCCAAGAAAAGGTAGCAGGAAAAATACCAAGTGATGGAAAGGTAAGGATTCTCTAGGTCAAGATGTAACCAAACTTACCCATATCATCATCAAAGATAGACTTGGCTTCCACTTTCTTTTTGGACTTTTCTTTTGGTTTTACAGTTAAGTCAGCAAAGATATCAATGTTATCATCAAATAAATTGGATTCCAATGTTTTCTCCTTCTCTCTGGTTTTTTGAGAGGGTTTAATTGCTTCTGTAGCAAATATATCATCCTTGTTATGCCAAAAACATAAACAAAACAATGTTAAATTAATTTTTCATTTTAAACTTTAAACACTTCAACAAGCCATGGAAATGCAAATAGCCAGGGTGTGGTGGAACAGCCTTGAGACTGTCCCCTCTGCCTGGGATGCACTACCCCAGATCTCTGTACAGCCTGGCCCACCCATCTCACCCCGGCTCAAGCACTGGCATCATAGTGACACCTTCTCTACCAGTCCTGCCTAAAGGAGCACCTCCTACCCCTACCCACCACTCTGCTCCAGGTTATTTTCCTCATGGCACTTAGTACTACTTGAAAACATCTTCATTATACATTGCCCTATTTGTATTTGATTATCTTCCCAGAGAGCTCTGAAAAGCCTAGCACTTCTCTGAGTTCACCTTCTGCCTGTAGTCCCCAGGTGCTCAATTAACATCTGCTGAGCAAATGCCACTGAAAGGCTTATTGCCGGCACTAAATTGTCAGCTCCAGCCAGGGCCTATGTGCCCAGAACCAGAGGTTAAATTCCCAAGCTGGACCAGTATTGCTGTATGCATGTCACTGTGTGGCATGCCTGAGAAGCTGATTACAACATTCTATAAAAAAACCAAAACTATAAAAACTAGAGCTATCAATGATTATGGCCAGCCAAGAAATACCCTTTACATGACAAAAACCTTTACAAAATACCCTTTACAAAACAAAGAACCACTTCTGAGTCAATGTTAAACTTACTAATAAAAGAGCCTAATTATAATTACTAAGCTATGGGACATGCACCCAACAAGCTAAACATAATCTATGGCTCAAATGAGCCAATCAGATACCTTCCTTAACTTCAGACACAAAAACATGTTAAGTCCTGTTACCTCAAAAATATCTTGTGTTGTTGACATGACATCCTGCTGACTATTGGATTTTGACTCATTCTTCCTGACTTTCTGATCTGTAAAGAGATCATCCTCATCTTCCAGGAGAGGAAAGGGATTTGTTTTCTTTGCTGGTTTTGGTTTAGCAGACTGAAAGAGATCATCATCACTGCTGGCCTCCCCTAGAGCAGGAAACATGGGTCTCTTTTCTTTACCTCCCCCTGGTAGGTTGGCAGGATTCTCTGCTATCTTTGCCTTGGGTTTTGTTCTCTCCATGGACTGAGATCCAGTGCCCGTGGAAAAGATGTCCCTAGAATCAAAAAGGTCAGCCTCCCCTCTGGAATGACCCAGAGACTTTGCAAAGAGGCTTCTGTCTACTCCAGGCACAGGACCACCTTCCCAGGGTGCAGTAGCAGCTTCCAGGGCCTCCTCAGTGCTGTCTTCTCCACTGGCTGCTCTGAGCTGTGGCCGATGGCCATTTGAGGAAATGGTACCGTCAGCCCACTGTGCAATGGGTCCTCTGTGGACACTCATGTCCTCAGCCTCGCTTGACTCCTGGGCAGCCAGCCGCCTAGCTGCACGTGTCTGTGGTCTACGCTTCCCTCTCATCTTCACACGGCCCTGCCATGGCAAAAAAACACACATTGATCTCATGATAAAGTGTTCAAAGCTACCATGGCAAAGAATCAGTGACTCAAAATATTGTAAGGTTATCTGGTCTACTTCAATGAAGATATTATCTAAGAAGAAGAGGTTATTTCTTAATGATTTCCAAGGAATGAATTTAATAGCTCCTATACTCTAAGACTAAGTCATTCTTAATCCTTTAGAGTTCTCCATTTTTTAATCTTTCCAGGGCAGTTTCAGTTCAGTTTCATACAAAAAGTTTCATCTGTGGCTGGAAACCTGGAAGGTAGGCATGTTGGTGCTCTATGTCTCACAACCCCTCCCTAGGCCCCTACTCTGCCCTCAATATAAACCTGGGTATCTTTCAAAATAAGATAGAATCGGGGGAATTCTGGTGCTAACTTTTGTTGGGGGGCTAGTCTAAATTCAGCCTCTAGGAGCAGGAAAAAATTTAAGACAATAAAAAGAGGTAATCTAAGGTGCTGTTTTCTTCAAGTCATTAAACTGAAATGTTAAATATTCCACATAAGAAATATGGCATAGAAATCAGAACTTTTAATATAATCTCAAAACATGAATCACTTAGTAGTAATGATGCAGCGATAATTTACAATACTTTCCAAAATACACAAACAAGTAGAATTTTGAGAAGCTACAATCTACTTTGAGCAAAGTATGATTATGTTTGCCAACTTCAGGGAAATTTCACAATTTTATCTGCCAATTTAAACTTGACCAAAAAAAAAAAAAGCCAATAAAAATGTAACAAAAGGAAGGATGTTTTATTTTGTACAAGGAAACATCTGGAAACATCTGAAATGAATCTGTTTGCCATGGTTAGGTCATTATGTCCTGTCACTTACTTGGAGATCAGCTAAGGATGTCTATAGAAGGGAGATTGGATAGAAATAAGAAAACCAACTAAAATGAAAGGAAAACTTCAAAGGGTTCACAGTCCATTAAGGAGATCCTGTGAAACAGTATCGCTGCCATGGGATCTGGGAGAGGGAAGCGCAGGGCACAGTGACACAGAAATGGGGATGCGGATGCACAGCTGTGGACAGAGAGGAACATTCCTGGTGAGGAGGCAGCAGGAGCCTTAGGCAGCAGCAGGACAGACCATGTGTGTTCACGGAGTGGCACCTGGTGTGCCTGGAATCAGGCTGTAAAGTGTGCAGCGACTAGTGAGAAAGCTCCACACATGGGCTGGCACCGATTGTAAAGGGGTTTCATAGCAAACCCAGGAGCCCAAATGCTCTTCTTAGAGCAGTGAGGAAGAGCCAGCAGGAGGGGCATGATCTGCTCTGTGGTTAGAAGACCCCCAGGTGGCAGTGTTGAAAACCTGGAGGTGTCAGACACCAGCCAAAGTGGTCAGACTTTGCTGTGGCTACTGAGCAGAATGCAAATGTACTGAATGCAGGCCATGGAAAAGCAGGTGCAGGATCAGAGGGGTGTGGAGGATGAGAAGCAGGGAGCAGGGGAAGGATGAGGCACCCCTTTCAAAAGTAGAGTCAAAGTCAGACTGCTGTGTATGCAATTGATAAATTGGAAAGAGGCATACACATGTTCTGGTTAAAAGAGAGAAAAGAAGCAAAGATGGTTTCATCACCTTGTTTGCACTGGGTAAGGTGTCTGCCTGAGCTGGAAGATCAAAACTCACGCCGGCCTCCCCACTCCCAGGAAGGACAGGCACACTTTCCAGACCGTGGCTCCTTCTGTGTTCAGATGAAGGAAAAGCCAATTCTGGCAAAACAGGCTTTACTTCAGAGATCTGGGGAGCCGCTGTGGGCAGCAAGGCCGCTGGGTTGATCGCTAAATTTGCCTAAGGAAGAAAAATGAAACTGTATTTGTTCTTCAACACAGCAGTCTATTATCTTTACCGTGACACATGACGAGACTCAGTGCACATAATGTATAATACGAGAGGAGAAGAGAAATGTAGGAAAATCGCCTGATCTAGTCTCAGAATTAAAACAGACAGTCTTACACCTATGTCCACCACTGGGCTCAAAGAATAGATGTTAAAGATGCAGCACACAAGAGGCAACAACTGGGTGTGGGGGAGGGGAGGCGGGAGAAGAGATGAGAAGATGCTTGGCAGCAGCCGACAAAAATAAAAACCCAAAAAAGTTTATAGATGCCACAGGACAGGCAATGAAGATTCCAGTGTTATAATTACTTGTATTTTCCCGATCCGAGTGGATGGTTCTTTGGTTTTAAATGGAGCGAGACCTGATGAGTCCTGTGTGAAATTACATCCAGTTAAAAATCCATTGGGGAAACAGAAAGAGAAGTGTCTCTTATGCCTGTAAATAAATCTGTGATGGAGCAAAACTGTCACTTTCTGTAGCTCTTTAATGGGAAAGGCATTCCAGTCTCTCCTGGGGCCTGACGTTTTACTAACACTACTTCACATATGCTGCCTCCTCTGTCATGTAAGTGGAAAGCTGTCAGATCAGATATGGAGTCAAAGAAGACAAGATGAATAAGATTCCCAAGAGTCACAGTTTATCAGAGCACCCAAAACTGACCGGCAGGCAAAATTACCATGTTTGTTATCTAACAGAAATTTCAAGGAGCACACAGAAATTCACCCAGAGCCAAATGCACTGGTTCTAAAAGCAAAAGAATCTGAGCCCCAGGAAGGGTCAGTGGTGATGTGCTGGTCCAAGAGCTTCATGTTCACAGCTCAGGACACTAAGGCTTCAGTGAGACACCCTGGGACACCTGCCCATGCAACTGGCACTTGCTCTCCAGACTTAGCCTGTTCTCAGGAGGAGCTCTACAGCATTCTGAGAAGACTGCTGCCAACGACTTCAGGAAAAGCAGCACTGAGGGCAGCCAAGAAATCAGATGTAATTTATATTTAATTCTATTCTAATTCCATTCCAAGGGAATACAGAGGGAGAAATAGATGCTTTAGTGGGAAGAATATTCTTCATCCTACTTTAACCTCACTTTAGAATCAAATCTGGCATGGCATCAAAAAACACTATTACGTATAGATTCATGACACTGGAGTGTGGAGCGAGGAGAAGGGAGATGACTTGGGGCAGGGGGAGTGCAGTGATTGCTCTTTCGTCTTTAATGGAGAAGTCTGAATAACTGTGGATCTGCATAATGGAATTTCTCTGTACTGGGATACAAACAAGAGCTGAAAATCCTTAAAGAGGATTTCTAACCTGAGGTGTTTCCGGCTTCCATATACCTTTCTCTTTGCTACCTTGAATAGATTCAGGATGTTTCTGGTTTTTGAAAGAGGAAACAGAGTGATCTTTTTTCACTACTCTCTTTTTCTCTTGTACCTTCAAAAGAAAAAAATACCAAATATCCATCAAATATCTTAGAAATTTTAAGGAAAATAATAATGCAAAAAATAATCCTGGCTTCTGAGTTTTAAAAATACTTTCTCAAATGAGGGCTGAACCAACTCAAAGGAAGCATTTCAGAAACAGCATTCTGAAGACTGTGACTGTCACAAGCATCCTCTCTATGAAAAAAAAAGAAAATAGAGTACTTACAAAAACCTACTGGGGCTTGGGGAGAAAATGATATACAGAGGCTAAAACCCAGACTCAAAGCTTTGCACCTGAGAGGCACAAATATTTAGTCACCACAGTGTATGCAATGGTCTTTCAATCAACCATTTAAACAAACAGAACTGTAGTGCAGTCAAAGAAACTGGATTGTTAATGTTTTAATGTTAGTTTAGGGAACATAAGACAGGGAACACCACAAACTAAGCATTGCATCCTCCACCCATGCTCCCCTCGGCATGTTATTTGCCATTCATTTACTAGGAAGCACCACGACTCTCTGAGGATTTTCCTTACTCACCTCACTGAACATTAGTTTCCTTTCCCATAATCTTTCCCACACAACCCAGTACTGAGAACAAAAGGCTGATACCAAAGGCTGGGACTTGGCAGAGCTGAAAAGATCATCATCTTCGTCATCCCCAAACAGGCTCCCAACACTTGGCTCTAACAACTAGAATTCAATATCCAAAAGAAAACAATTTACAAAGAGAACTAGGTGAGCTGTTGAGACAGTAGCCAATATAGTAACAAAGCCATAATATTGAGAACCCTTTGGAACTGACCTTGGTTTTTTTGGTACCGGCAAAAAGGTCAACATCTGGGTCATTGTCCTTTTGGAGCTTGTGGCTGAAAAGGAGCTCTTCATCCTGGAAGACACCTGTGCTCTTGGGGCGAGCATCAGGATCATGGCCCTGGGAATAGCAGGGAAGGTCATGTGTGATTAAGTTCTAAGAGCTCATCTCAAGGAAGTTACACATGTAAAAATGGACACAACAAAGATGTCCCTAAAGCTGTATTGTTAGCAGAAGGCTGGCCACAGCCTAAAGACCACTCTGTAAGGGAATGAAGCACTAACAAAATGGAATACTATGGAGCTACCAAAAATAACAGAAAATACACTCATAAATACAAAGTTATATATATATGTTTGTACACATAAGCTTTAGCGATAATCTTTCCAGATTATATATATTATATAAACCTTGTATAGTATCTAAAATTTTTATTAGAAAAACAATCCAGGCTGGGCACAGTGGTTCATGGCTGTAACCCCAGCACTTTGGGAGGCCGAGGTGGGCGGATAATGAGATCTCGATCAAGAGATTGAGACCATCCTGGCCAACATGGTGAAACTCCATCTCTACTTAAAATATAAAAATTAGCCAGGCATGGTGGCACGTGCCTGTGGTCCCAGCTACTCGGGAGGCTGAGGCAGAAGAATCGCTTGAACCCAGGAGGCGGAAGTTGCAGTGAGCTGAGATTGCATCACTGCACTCCAGCCTGGGGACAGAGCAAGACTCCGTCTCAAAAAAAAAAAAAGAAAGAAAACCAATCCATGGGTTCCATAATGAGAAACATTTTGGAGATTAAAAAACACACAATTGAATGAGTTCGCTCTATCTCATTCCCAAAGGGAAGAAAGACAGCAGCTGACTCAACCACAAACTACGTAAGTGGTCAAATATGTATCCCTCACCTGTAAGCACTGTAGGCCAAAGACCAGGCATGGTGTGACCACAAGCCTTCCCATGCCTATCCATCACTTCTGTCCTACTTTCCCTCCAAGTGAGTCCCTTTTTGTTTGCTAGATCTCTAACATTTAAAATCAACATTATTGGTCAGGTAATATAATGCTCCAGACCTGACATTCTAAAATTCATCCCTATTTCTTTAGTATCACCGCCACAGACTAAAACTTAACAAAAAGGCCAGGCTTGGTGACTCACCCCTGTAATCTCAGCACTTTGGGAGGCTGAGGTGGGCAGATAACCCTAGGCCAGGAGTTCGAGACCAGCCTGGTGAACATGGTGAAACCCCATCTCTACTAAAAATACAAAAATTAGCTGGGCATGGTGGCATATACCTGTGGTCCCAGATACTCAGGAGGTGGAGGCTCCAGTGAGCTGAGATCACATTATTGTACTCTAGCCTGGGCAAGAGAATGAGACTCCATCTCAAAAGAAAAAAAAAAAACTACCCAAAAACTGACTTCTGACAAAATAAATCACATTAACACTAAATATGATTGTTATATATAAAAATGAGTTTAGGCCGGGTGCGGTGGCTTACGCCTGTAGTCCCAGCGCTTTGGGAGGCCGAGGTGGGCAGATCACAAGGTCAAGAGATGGAGATCATCCTGGCCAACATAGTGAGACCCCATCTCTATTAAAAATACAAAAATTAGCTAGGCGTGGTAGCGCATGCCTATAGTCCCAGCTACTCGGGAGGCTGAGGCAAGAGAATTGCTTGAACCCGGGAGGCGGAGGTTGCAGTGAGCTGAGATCATGCCACAGCACTCCAGCCTGGCACCTGGCAACAGAGCAAGACTGTCTCAAAAAACAAAAAAAATGAGTTTAACATAGTAAGTAAGGTTAAATGTTTCACAACCATGGAAAACCATTACAAAACCATACACAGTAAGAGACTGGGAGAAAATGTATCAAATTAATCATATTCACTGTGTGCAGCTCTCATTTATACACAGGGTTACAGTATAACAAAAAAATTCATAAAACATTTTTTGTAGAAATAAACAGACTATTTCTTCAGTGTGATCTATAAAAAGGATTGGCAATCTATGACCTGTCAACCTGGTTTAACATCGCCATTGAGATCAAATTCATATACCATAAAATTTACCCATTTACCAAGTAAAATTCAATGATTTTTTAGTATATTCAGATTTGTGCAACCACTACCACAATCTAAGTTAGAACATTCTCATCATCCCCAAAAGAAACCCCAAACCATCAGCAATAATTATCCATTCCTGCTCACCGCCACTCCCAGCCCCCAGCACTGACTAATCTACTTTCTGGCTTCATGGATGTGTCTAATCCGGACATTTCATATAAATGGAATCACACATGTAGGTCCTTCATGACTGGCTTATTTCATTTAGAATGTTTTCAGGGTTCATCCATGTTGCAGCATGCATCAGTACTTAGCCTTTTTTATTACCAAATAATATTCCATCGTATGGAAATACTATATTATGTTTCACCATTGTTTCCATCTTTTGGCTATCATGAATAATGCTGCTGGGAACAATCATATTCAGGTTTTGTGTGAACATATGTTTTTATTTCTCTTGGATATATACCTAGGAATGAAATTCCTGGATATGTGGTAACTCTATGTTATAAGAAGTTGAAGAACAGCAAACTGTTTTCAAAGTGGTTGTGCCATTCTACATCTGCAGCAGCAAGGAATGAGGATTTCCATTTTTCCACTTCCTTACCAACACTCGTTACTTTCCTTTTTTGTTTATTATACTCCTCTTCCTGGGTATGAAGTGGTAGGTCATTGTGGTTTTGACTTCCCTGATGCTGAGCATTTTTTCATATGCTTTTTGGCCATTTGCATATCCTCTTTGGTAAAATCTCTATTCAGACCTCTGTCCTATTTTTTAAAAACAGGGTCTCATTCTGTCACTCAGCCTAAAGTATAGTGATATGATCACAGCCCACTGTAGCCTTGAACTCCTAGGCTCAAATGACTCTTCCACCTCAAATTCCCAAGTAGACAGAACTATAGGAGCATACCCCCGTGCCTGGCTAATTTTATAAATTTTTCTTTGAGACACAGTCGTGCTATGTTGCCCAGGCTGGTCTCAAACTCTTGGCCTAAAGCAGCCCTCTTGCCCTGGTCTCCCAAAGTGCTGGTGTTACAGGAATAAGCCATAATGCCTGTCCTATCCCTTCTTACATCTGGGCTACTTGTCTTGTGATTATTGACTTATAAGTCTTTTACATATTCTGGATCTAAGTCCTTTATCGAATACATGATTTGCAAATCTTTTCTCCCATTTTGTGAGTGGTCATTTGATTTTCCAGATGGTGCCCTTTGAAGCACAATGTTTTTCATTTTAATAAACTCCAATTTGGCTATTTTTGTCACTTGTGCTTTTGGTGTCTTATCTAAGAAGGCTTTGTCTAATCCAAGGTTATGATAATTTACTCATATATTCTTTTTTTTTTTTTTTTTTTGAGACGTTGTTTCGCTCTTGTTACCCAGGCTGGGGTGCAATGGCACAATCTCGGCTCACCGCAACCTCCGCCTCCTGGGTTCAGGCAATTCTCCTGCCTCAGCCTCCTGAGTAGCTGGGATTATAGGCACGCGCCACCATGCCCAGCTAATTTTTTATATCTTTAGTAGAGACGGGGTTTCACCATGTTGACCAGGATGGTCTCGATATCTTGACCTCGTGATCCACCCGCCTCGGCCTCCCAAAGTGCTGGGATTACAGGCTTGAGCCACTGCACCCGGCCCATATATTCTTTAGATTCTAAAAGTTGTATAGTTTTAGGTCTTATATTTGGATCTTACATTGGATTTGAGTTTATTTATTAATGGTCCAACTTCATTCTTTTGAATGTAGATAATCAGCATCCTGGCACATCTGCTGAAAACACTATTCTGTCCCCATTGATATATCTTGGCACCTTAAGCAACTGACTGTAACTGCGAGGGTTTATTTCTAGACTCTCAATTCTACTTCACTGATCTACATATACCTATGCCAATACCACCCTGTCTCAAAGTTAAGTTTTGAAATCAGGAAGTGGGGGTCTTTTAACTTGGTTCTTCCTATTAAAGACTATAGGTCCCTTGCACTTCCATAAAAATTTTAGGATCAGCTTGTCCATTTCTGAAAAAACCAAGCTGGAATTTTGATAGAGATTACATTACATCAATTTGGGAAGGAAGTATTGCTACCTTACCAATATTAAGGCTTCTGGTCCATAAACACAGGATGTCTTTCCATCTAATTTAGGTCTTTAATTTCTTTCATTTTTTTGTAGATTTTATTGTACTTTTGTTCAATTTATTCCTATTTTACCATTCTTTATATCACTGTTTAAAATAAACAGATCTCTTAATTTCATTCATAAGCTAGTAATTGTTTGTGAAAGTCACTACTAGTAGGCTGGACATGGTGGATCATACCTATAATCTCAGCACTTTGGGAAGCCAAGGCAGGCAGATGACCTGAGGTCAAGAGTTTGAGATCAGCCTAGACAACATGGTGAAACCCTGTCTCTACTAAAAAATAAAAATTAGCTGGGCATGGTGGCGGGTGCCTGTAATCCCAGCTACATGGGAGGGTGAGGCAGGAGAATCACTTGAACCTGGGAGGCGTAAGTTGCAGTCTGCTGAGATCACGTGATTGTACTCCAGACTGGGCGACTAGAGCGAAACTCCGTCTCAAGAAAAAAATGTTACTACTAGTAACTTTCATAAGCTAGTTAACTGTTCTTTACTAGCTACAGAACTACGACTGATTTTCACATACTGATCTTACATCCTGCAATCTTAATGAATTTAGTTAGTTCCAACAGTTTTTTTGTAGATTCCTTAAGATGTTCTATATAAAAGATCATACCATCTGCAAATACAGATTGCTTTACTTCACTTCTTCCTTTCCAATCTGAATGCCTTTTCTTCATTTTCTCACCTAAATGCCCTGCTTAGAATCCCCAGTACGAGGTTGATTAGAATTGCCAAGAGTGGAAATCATTGTGTAATTCATGATCTTAGGATTGAAAAACATGCACTCTTTTACCATTAAGTATGATGTCAGTTGTGGGATTTCACAGATGCCTTTTACCAAGTACATTAAGTTCCCTCCTATGCCTAATTTACTGAGTGCTTTTTATCATTGAAAGGTTTGGATTTTATTAAATGCTTTTTCTGCATCAGTTGAGATGATCATGTACCTCTTAATTCTGTATTTTATTGATTTATTAATTATTTAATAATATAGTAGTGTATTATATCAATTGATTTTTAGATGTTCAACCAATCTTGCATTCCAGAGATAAATCCCACTTCTCATGGTGTGCAGCCCTTTTTATATTTTTGCTGGATTGGGTTTAGTAGTATTTTGTTGAGGATTTTGGCATCTACATTCATAAAGGGTATCTGTAGTTTTCTGGTGATGTCTCTGCCTAGTTTTATATCAGGGTCATACTAACCTCACAGAATGACCATCACCTATTTTTATTAATAAAATTTATTGGAACACAGTCATGCCCAACCATCTTCATGTTTCCTAGTGCTGCTTTCATGCTATCAATGGCAGAGCTAGGCAGTTATGAGAGACCCCATATGATCTACAAAAGCTAAAATAGTCATTTTATGACCCTTTACAGAAAGAGTTTGTTGACATCTGATCAGTATGAAAGGTTCATCTACAACACATATTTCTTAAAGTGAATGTTAGAAATACTTAACTGAACAGATTCAGCCTAACTTCTTTTTCCTGTTGCTTACGTCCCATAACTGGCCAAGGGGCAAAGCTTTGCTAGAAAGAACAACAAGGTCTGTAAATTCCAGAAGAGGTGGGTAAAATTCGAATCCCCTATCCTAACATTGCTACTTCAGGTAAGAGTTCTTGATTAAGATTCCCAAATATATAAATAACTGCAGAGAATCATTAACATGCTGCACTGAAGGCTAAGATTCCTTTAATAACTCTCCTGACAGAATGATCACCATGAGATGGGAGTCTTTTATCTCGTCTAGAGATTTGAACCACTACTGCTTTTTGCTCACCTTTCCTACTTCTTTCTGTGGAGCTTGGATAGTGTTTTGATCTTCCATTTTGTCATCTTCCTCATCAAACAAGCTAAGAACAGTTTTGGCTCTAGCCTTGGTTCCTTTGTCCAATGGGGATGATGAAGAAAATAAATCAGAATGTCTGACGGCTTCCTGAGCAGATCTAGTCAAAAGTCCTTCCTGAAAATGAAAATAATAGGGGAAAGAAAATACGTAACACTTGGAAATACAAATCCTACATGGAGCCTGCCAAGCTTCTCATTAATTCAGTAACTGCCACATTTGCATGATTCAAGGCACAGTGAATCACATTTGCTCCCAAGTAACAAAACACTGAGGTCAGTTCTTAATTGGCTGCTCCAAGAGACAGTTTTATACAATCATCCACAGCCAAAGATAATTTTTCCAAGCAGTTGAAGACCATGGGTCCCTCTCTCCTACCAAGTGACAGGACAGCTATAATCCTGATGCACATTGGTTGCTCATGAGCTAGGAAGAACTTCTAAGTAGCAAAGATAACACAAATGCCAATCATTGGGGGTGGACCAAGAATTCGTAGCATTTAATACATAAGCTCCAAGGAGGAAATCTAAAGGGCAAAATCAGACCCTTGAATTGCAGAAGGCTTTACACTGTATACGCAATTCAAGAAGAATCTCTAAAATAATTCTAAAAGGCAACATTCATTCATTCAATAAGTAGCACATTTCAGGTAAGATACAATTGATTATGAGGTACATCCCGATTTCAGAGTACTCAAACTATTCAAAAAATGCTTCTTTGAAGAAATACATAATTTATAACATAGTGCATACCATGTGCAAGGTAATATGCCAAGTACTACAGATAAAATCGTGAGCAAAACAAACCTGGCCCAATCTGCAAGGGGCTTACACTCAGTGAGGGAGAAGGCAGTACAGCAACCAGTCAGTCAAGTGTGGACCACAACCGGAATAGGACTGGGGTCCACACACAGCCACTGGGAAGAGAATGTCACACAGGAACACAGGTACAAATAAAATGCTCATATCACTGTAGTTCCAAGGAGCCTCAGCAGGAAATGCAAATGCAAAGCTCTTCACACAGGCTCTGGGAGATACTAGACCTAAGCAGCTGGACACACAGCATATAAGAAAAGTTAGAGAAAGAGAGGCGGCATATAGAGACTGAAGGCAACCACATGGCTGAATGGCCAGGCATGGCCAGCTGCATTACCCATAGGCTTCTTGCAAAAGATGGCAGACTGTCCAGGACATGAAAGCTAGTGTTTTAGAAAGAGTACAAATTTTACTCTACTCTGTAATTCCTTGCCAACGCCGTCCAAAAGTAAAAGGATGCTAGGCCAGGCATGGTGGCTCACACCTGCAATCCCAGCACTTTGGGAGGCTGAGGTAGGCAGATCACAAGGTCGAGAGATTGAGACCATTCTGGCCAACATGGTGAAACCCCATCTCTATTAAAAACATGAAAATTAGCCAGTCATGGTGGTGTACACCTGTAGTCCCAGTTACTCAGGAGGCTGAGACAGGAGAATCTCTTGAACCTGGGAGGTAGAGGTTGCAGTGAGCCCAGATCTCGCCACTGCACTCCGGCCTAGTGACAGAGTGAGACTTTGTCTCAAAAAAAAAAAAAAAGAAAAAAAAAAAAGTAAAAGGATGCTAATAACATCTCCTTAAAACTGACTTTTTTTTTTTTGAGATGGAATCTTGCTCTTTTCCAGGCTGGAGTGCAGTGGCATGATCTTGGCTCACTGCAACTTCTGTCTCCCAGATTCAAGAGATTCTCCTGCCTCAGCCTCCTGAGTAGCTGGGACTACAGGCGTGTGCCACCACACCTGGCTAATTTTTTGTATTTTAGTAGAGATGGTGTTTCACCATGGTCAGGATGGTCTCAATATCCTGACCTCATGATCTGCCCGCCTCAGCCTCCCATAGTGCTGAGATTACAGGCGTGAGCCACCATGCCCAGCCTAAAAGTGACATTTAAATTCAAGTACAGTTGGGGACCAAAGGAGAACCAAGGGTAACAGGAACACTGCACAGAAGAGAACAAGTTAGAAAGGCAATGGTGCCATGACATGACAGTAACTGCAGAGCCAATGGCAGGCACACGGCAGTGTACATGTGTCCTGTTAGAAGGACCAGGAAAAAAGTCCCTGCAGAGGCTTCCTGCACCGTGGCGACAGACTGCTTGTCTGTGTTTTCAAATCTGTCTACAAATGGGCCATTTATTTTCTGTGGTCAAAAAACTTAAGGGGTTGTGTGTGTTTAAAACAACATATGAGAGACAAATGTATTCAAATATACAAGAGACAAATGTATTCAAGTATACAAGAGAAAAAAAGTCTACCTTTTCTGACACAGCCACATCAGTTCTCCCAAATTCTGATGATTCTTTGGCACTCTCAACCTTCTTATCCACAGGCTTCCCTCCAAGTGGTGCCTCCTTCTCTTCTTCATCGCTAAACAGCAAAGGTGGTGCCTCAGAGACGATCTCTTTTTTCTACCAAAAGAAGAGTACACAACATCCACAACAATAAAAAAGTGTGTCTGACCAGCATGGCCATATTCAGAACAAGCCCAAACCATCCGCTTAGGGCTTCAGATAAATGTGGTGGTGGAAGAGAAGATAGGATAGTGAAGATGGCACCAAAAGGGAGAAGCAACAAATATCACCACCCGGGACTTATGGACAGGGCACTTCATGCATCACCTGCATCTGTCTACTTGTGTCTGTCAACCCCTATGCCTCCCTCACTCAGATCCTTACCTCTGCCATCAGACGATTATGAGTGTCTCTCTCTGTCCAACTCCTATTGTATTTCAACTAGAAGACATTATCCGGAGTTGTCTTGATAAAACAAAACACCTACTGGATCATGTCCTCTCCCACCTGAAACCTGCACTCCTTGAAGCAAATGACACTCAGCAGACACCCCATTCTATCCCTCATGTGCTTGCTATTCCTTAAAGTCATTGCAAACTTTCAAACTTCCATACCACACTGTCCTTGATGTCTGTAGAAGCAAATCTTCCTCATCCTTCAAGCCCTGCTCAGATGTCACCCATGGTCTTTCTGTTCCCCTGTCAGTTGCTTTGTTGAATAAGCACAGTATTTATCTCTCCACCTGACTCTTCCTTGACTTTCTTCTAACTAACAGCTAGCACACATCTGTTTATCCGTTCATCTGAAAGGACTACACACTGTATTTCCATGGCCAGTCCCATCGTTTTACACCAACTCAGTACTCAATACAAGTCTGCAAGCACTTGAGCCCATTTCTCATCTCATCTTATCAGGGAGGCAGGAATTTGAGGGACTAGGAAACTGAGGTTCATGACTTACCTGGAATTCATATCAACAAGTTCTTGAGGAAAAAAACTAAAGCTCTTCTATAGTATAGTATAGATACAAATCATACCATATGACACGAGAAAGTGTGCTTTGAGGCAATGCCTAAATCAAGTTAGGAAGGCAGATTTGGGAAACTAAGGAAGAGCACTGCTAATCATGATTTTAAAATGAGATGAAGGAAGAATGAACAGAGCAAGGGGATTTTCAGTTATTGTTAGGAAGAGATCATTAAAGTGCAAAACTATTTGAACTGGAAGCTCATGAAGAATTTCAGAAGAGAAAAGGCAACACTGAAGTGATTACAGGAAAAGGCTTTTGTAGAACACTCTGGACTCACTGAAAATTACATAAAAATTCAATATAACTAGTTGATAAGGGAGATAAAAAGAGACTTAAGTACGGCAAATCATATTCTTCCTTCATATATAACTAAGGTCCTAAACCACAGAAAATGCTACCCAAAATATTAGTTTTAATTTTCTTGAAAACAAGCTAACTCCTCATCCTTGTCATGAAGTTTATTTTCTGTTTTTCTTTTTTTTGAGACGGAGTCTCCCTCTGTTCCCCAGGCTGGAGTGCAGTGGCACAATCTCGGCTCATTGCAACCTTCATCTCCCAGGTTCAAGAAATTCTGCTGCCTCAGCCCCCCTGGTAGCTGGGATTACTGGCGTGCATCACCACGCCCAGCTAATTTTTGTATTTTTAGTACAGACGGGGTTTCACTACGTTGGCCAACCTGATCTCACACTCCTGACCTCAGGTGATCCATTTGCCTCAGCCTCCCAAAGTGCTGGGAATACAGGCGTGAGCCACCACGCCTGGTCAAATTTACTTTCTTGATAGATATCAGAAAATAAGGAAACTATGAAGAAAAAAAAATGTAATGGTCTAAAATGGCTGCATCTTGGCCATATGGATAATAGAAACTGGGCCTATGAATGAAAGCTGAACCTCACCTGCAAGACCAGAGCCTGTCAAATACCTCACTGACATGTACCGATTATAACCTGCCTATAGGATGAAACACAAAGGCAGCACAGAATCAATCATCCATCTCCTGACCCTGAGTCCCCCGCTACGTACTCATTAGGGTAAAAGGCTAATGAGTAAAATACGTTAACCAGATATTTACTTTATCTTATATACAGTATCACTGAGCACCAATCAGAACTGTTGAGGATATCACCTTTGTTTCACTGCCCGCTTCTTTGATTTTCTCTGTAACAGAAATGTTTACATGCTGTGTCTCGTGTGGCCCACTCCGGGACATGTTCTCAGTTTGTGCAGATCTCATTTCTGGGCTAGCAGTTCACAAGCTTGGCTCAGAACAAAACTCATATTACATTTCTTTAAGTTCTCCTGCCTCTTGTTTAATCTTTTGGTCAATGTAGGCTTATAACTGAGTCAGATTTAACTTACACTAAAATATCTCTAAACAAAAAATATCTTTTATTTACTATTGTCTAAAGATGATTATATTTCACAAATAATCAAAAATGTGCAGACTATTCAGCTACTTAACTTGTATGTCTTGACTTCTTGTTTTATTTAACAATCAAAATCACCATAGGTGTTTTATTTAACAATCAAAATCACCATAGGTGAAAGAAGTTTTACAGCTCCAGAGCCTGCAAAATTTATTGCTCATTTATCCCTCCAGTATAGGTTATTTATAATTTACAAAGAAAAACCAATCAGACCTTCTGACTCCTTTAACTGTACAGCCACTGGATGTCCTCTAAGGGGGAGATGTAAGTACAGAGGACCCAAGCAAAGGCCCAGGAGCCCCCAGAAGCAGCAGCAGGGAGCCTAGGGTCCAGGGTGGGCAGTATGCTTGCCCAGGGCTGAGAGCTTCCGGTATAAGCTGTGTAACCCCAGTTAACAGGAAGAGCCTTCTTCCATACCTTCTAGATATTTTTTGTTTGGAGTTTATATTTAATTCCATAGTAATGCACAAATACCTTCTTTAAAAAGGCTTTAAAAATGCATTGGGAGTATAAAGTCCCCCATTCCATGCCTTTCCCTGGACATAATCACTGGTAACAATGTGCTGTCAATCCTGTCAGGCCTGTTTCTAGGCATTCATGTCTATTTCTTTTTTTTTTTTTTTTAAATTTAAATGACACCATGATATACGTATTTATGCATCTTTTTTTTTTTTTTTTTTTGGCCTGCAGTATGTTTTTCATCCTATAAACTCCACCTTGGGTTTTTTCACCACTATATAGTATTCCATAGTTGAATTGTTCTAGGACCTGTGCAACCATTTCTCCACTGATGGAGTATAATGGCCTCAAAGTTCATGCATTTTGTAGCACATGTGAGAATTTCCTTCCTTTTTACTGATTAGCTAATATAAACCAGGCCCAAAGTGTTAGTATTTGATATACACTCATAAAAGGAATGACTTTGCCTTAACTGGCCTAATATTAGCAGAATTCCATGCCAATGGGGCCAAGTCTCTTCTGAGACCCAGTTTCTTGTTCCTACACCTGACACTGAATGATGTCTTTGCATATGTGCTGCTTCTGTAGAATACTATTAATCAGAAGATGTCTTTTGAAGCTAGGCAAATAAATTCTTCCGTAAGACTCAGCCTCCAAGGTTAGGTATGAAGAGCTGATTTGGGGAAGTACCACTATTGATGTAGCATAACCTCAAGGATATTTTCTGGGACTAAGCAATGAAAAATACCATTGTTGCAGGAGGAACAGATGTGGGAGGAGAGCCAAACAGAGAGCTTCCGCTATCAGCATCTTCTTCAAAGAGGAGTGACACTCTCTGGGTCTTCTTTTGGCTATATAAACAAATAAAAGGTCAAATTAAGGAAAAGTGTAATAAAAAAACAAAAAACATAATAATGATATTCCTTCTAGACTGCACCTACAGGAACCTACCTACCACCCAAATGCCCAAGCCATCAGCTGACTTTACACAGTTTAAAGCAAACAGGAAAGACCTTTGAAATAGATGAACTCTTTTTCCAGCAAATCACCAGCCTCTATCCCTTACACCTCAGATTGCCCCTTTCCTGTTACTATCTAGTGCAGGTGCACCAGTTGTTACCTCTGCAAGGCACACGACACCTGAGCCTTCACAAGCAGAGGATTCTCTCTCACTTCCTATAGCACAAAAAGAACCAGAGTGGACACGCCTATTTCCAGAGTGGTCAGGAAGGTGGTTGCCAAGAGACCACAGAGGCTGGGACCAACTCTGGGAAATGACCCTGTGGCCTGGCTTCTATTTCTTTTTCTTAGTAGCTTTATTAAGACATAATTTACATACCATAAAATTCACATTTCATTTATTTTATTTTTAATACTTATTTTATTTTTTAGGACAGGGTCTTGCCCTGTTGCCCAGGCTGGAGAGAGCAGCAGCACAATCATAGCTCACTGCAGCCTCAAATTCCTGAGCTCATCTGATCCTCCTGCCTTAGCTTCTTAAGTAGTTATGACGACAGGCACACACCACCATGCCTGCCTTAATTTTTTTTAACTGTTTTGGAGAGGTGATGTCTCTCTATGTTGCCCAGGCTGGTCTTAAACACCTGGCCTCAAGAGATCCTTCTTCCACTTGGCCTCCCAATCAGGATTACAGCCATGAGCCATTGCACCTGGCCAAATTCACCCTTTTAAAGTACACACTTCAGTGGTTTTTAAAAATATACTCATGGAATTGTGCAACTAACATTACAACCTATAAGCACAGGATTGTCAAGACCCCAGAAAGAAATGCCATGCCCATGAGCAATCACTCTCCATTCTCTCTGCCCCCATAGCCTCTGGCAAGCACTTATCTACTTTATGTCTCTATGGTTTATCTATTCTGTACATTTCATATAAATGGAACAATACAGTATGTGGTTTTCCGTGACCAGCTTCTTTTAAGTAACATAAAATTTTCTATGTTCATTCATGTTCCAGGATGCATCACTACTTTATTCTTTTTTATTGCTGAAAAATAGTCCATTGTATGGTTATACATTTTGTTTATCCAGTCAACAGCTAATGAACATTTGGGTTGTTTACACTTTTGCCTGGTATGACTAATGCTTCAATAAACACTCATATATAAGCTTTTATATGAACAACTGATTTCATTTCTCTTATGAATATGCATAGGAATGAAACTGTTATGTCATATGGTGACTCTATGTTTAACATCTTGAGGAAATGACAAACCACTTTCCAAAGTGATTATACCATTTTACATTCCACCGGCAGTGTATGAGTATGAGGGTGCTAATTCCTCCACATCCTCACCTAAACTTCTTATTGTGTGTATAAAGCTTCTTTTGAGATCTGATGAAAGGTATGAATTATTTCCCATATACAAAACTTGACAACTTCAGAAACAATAGGAGGTAAGATGTATCTGGAGCAGAGAAAGCATTCCTGAAAGCCAGGTTTGGTGTGTGGCTGGAACCTGGACCCACAAACAAGATGCAATTCAGACTGCCAAATTTATGACCTTGTGTGGGGTGGGGGCAGGAGGCACCCATGGAAACAAGCTAACCTCAATACAGTGGAGAAAATGCTCAGCTGGGGGATGGGGACATGAAGGTGGAACCATGTCCGCCCTGGGCTCCCTATTTCTTCTCTTTCTCATCTGTTTAAAGTTAGGGAAGGCTTCCTAAGAGACTTACACTGAGTTTTGAAAGAAGGTGGCCAGACAAGATAGGAAGAAGAACGTCCCAGGAGAGAGCAACAAAAATAAAGGAGTGCACTATTTCCTCGCACTCACGATGCTAACTGGTAACACCTAAGTGTGCATAATGTGCCAGCTATTGTGCTAAGCATTTCACATTTAGATTCCATCTCATCGTCCCAAAAATCTGATGAGAGAAGTACTGTTTTTACTTTTGTTTAACAAATGAGAAAATTGAGGCGCAGGGAAGTTAGGTAACTTGCCAAAGGTTATTCAGACAGGAATATAGAATCAGAATTTAGTATCAAGTTTCCAGAGCCCATAATCTAAATCAGAGGCCAAAAATGCATCCAAGTGTCAAATTACAGAAGCCTAAAGTAGAAATGGTGATGTCTAACAAGATGCCAGTATTTGGAGACAGAAGCCTGAAGTACTTCTGAATCTATCAAATGATGCTTAACCATACCAAAGCATAGGATTTAAATGTCCAATCAGTTACTTCTTTCCACTAATAACATTCAGTTGAATTTCAAATAATCATGTAAGGCTCTCAAAAGGAGAAAAACTATTTTCAGGGAAGTTATCCTGAACCCATAAGCTAATCTGGCAGCATGTTACATCAACCACAGCCCATGCTTACCCTGAATATTCTGCCAGCTTCAGTTCTAGCATTAATGTGGAGAGGCACCTAGGCCAGCTACGAGTTATCAACCCCTGGAGGGATATTGCACAGCTCTGCAGGGAACTTCCTCCTAATAGGATATGTTCAATGCTGAGCAGATTTCTATCCAAATGACAAATTTTTAAATAACTCTGACCAAAATCGACATTCTTTAGAGTAACCCAGAGAAAAATCACAAACAAAAGATACCAAACTATACTCAAACCCCTGACAAACAAAGAAAAATAGTAATTTTTTTTTTTGAAATGGGGTCTCACTCTGTTTTCCAGGCTGGAGTGCAGTGGCACAATCTCAGCTCACTGCAACCTCTGCCTCCCTGGTTCAAGTGATTCTCCTGCCTCAGCCTCCCAAGTAGCTAGGGCTATAGGCACGTGATACCACATTCAGCTCATTTTTTGTATTTTTAGTAGAGACAGGAATTCACCATGTTAGCCAGCATTGGTCTCAATCTCCTGACCTGGTGATCTGCCCACCTCAGCTTCCCAAAGTGCTGAGATTACAGGCGTGAGCCACTTCGCCTGGCCAAAAAAGAATATTTTAAGATTTAGAAAAGTAATGGGGGTAGAAATCAGATAAGATCCATGAAGACAAACATTTCTGGGTACTGAGAGAAAAGATCGTGCGAGTGAAAAGCAAAGACATTCTCACTGGCACAAAGACTATGTGATCCATGATTAGCAACCATCCGAGGAACTGGCTTGCATATCAAATTCCTTTTCTTGTTACCACGGACAAGGAGTGAGGGATTCCTTACAATGACCATCTCACCCTATCTCACCTGTCCTTAGCAATGGCAAACAGATCATCTTCATCATCTTCCTCAAAGAGACTGGTCTTTTTCACAGCTTTGGCCTCCTGGCCCTGAAGGGTCCAAGAATCCTTGGGTTCTCCTTTTGACCTGCTGTCAGATGCTGAGTGGGTCTGTGAAGCAGGAATATTCCACTGGTCCTTAAAACATGAAATATACATTAAATGTCCTATGGCAATTTATATTATAAAACATGGGGAGTAAAATAAAACTTATATTTGTTAAAGTAAGTTGTATTTAAACTAAGTATTAAACTTAGTCCATCAGTCTTAAAGAAAGCTCATGCTAAGACTTTTTTTTGAAGTCAAATCTAGATAGCTGGGTTCTCTGACCTCACAGAACTTCTCATGATTTCCTCCTCCAACACGTGCCACGATGTCTCTTATGGTTCTGCACTGTTTTAGGATAAGCAATTTGTCTATTTCAGGGATCAACATTAATTATAGAGGTGATAAGAAGGAAGAGGAACGTAAAAATATCAAGAACTCAAGAACTTCCAACTCCAGAGAAGAATGATATTTTAATTAAAAAAATCCTAAAGCAGATTGAAAAAAAAAGTGTAAAAAGCTCACGCAACACACACATAAACAAGATACAATGAAAAACTGCTAGTAATCCTTTTACCACAAAAGCTTGAATGTGGCCTTTAGAAAGCATTTAAGGAAATTCCACTCGGCTATGCTCACACCCCTTCAAATCAAAGAATTCCAAAGCACTTATGTAAGTGCTCTGATCTCTGGAGTCTAGAGTCTTGGAAATCAAAGTGAGGTCAACAAGCCAGCAGCAGACCATGCAGAATTTCAGGCCCTACCCCTACTTTCTGAATCAGAACCTGCATTTCACAGGATGTCCAGGTGACTTCTTAAACATTAAGGTGTGACAAGTAGTCCTCAATGTTTAGCAGTGACTAAATGCTAAAATCTACTAGAGAGCGTCACAAAACTCCAATGACAAGGCTATATCCCAAACCAATTAATTTAGAATCTCTGGAGCTGGGATCTACTATCAGCACTCTTTGGGTCTTTTAAAAAAATTTTTTTGAGACAGAGTCCCACTCTGTTGCCCAGGTTGGAGTGCAGTAGCGCAGTCTCTGCTTACCACAACCTCTGCCTCCCAGGTTCAAGTGATTCTCCTGCCTCAGCCTCCTGAGTAGCTGGGATTATAGGCATGCACCACCACGATGGGATAATTTTTGTATTTTTAGTAGAGACAAGGTTTTGCAATGTTGGCCAGGCTGGTCTGAAACTCCTAATCTCTGGTGATCCACTCATCTCGGCCTTCCACAGTGCTGGGATTACAGGCGTGAGCCACCTCACCTGGCCCGACAGCACTCTTTAAAGTTCCCCATGGATCCCAGTGAGTAATCAAAGTTGAGAGTCTGTTTTAAGACAAGCTTGTCCAACCCGTGGCTCACAGGCCACATGCAGCCCAGGACGGCTTTGAATGTGGCCCAAAACAAATATGTAAACTTTCTTAAAACATTATGGGTTTTATGCATGGACCCCCGCTTTGTTTTTTTAGCTCATCAGCTATTGTTAGTGTTAGTGTACTTCATGAGTGACCTAAGACAATTCTTTTTCTTCCAGTGTGGCCCTTGGAAGCCAAAAGATTGGATGTCCCTGTTCTAGAACGTTGGTTATCTTTCCTCTGCGTGTCTTTTTGCTCCCAGCTTTAGCTAATGTTTTTATTTTCCCTGAACCACTATAATACTCTAGTAGGAGCAACTCTGCTGATGTCTGGCTATTACTACAGGGGGAACAACTACTATCAATGTTTAAAAGAAAAAACTGATAATCCATCATAAACTCATACATTTGAGTAGAAAAAGTAAATTATATATGCTTGGGAGTTCCTTGATTTGGAGGCATGAGCATAGCTGGGTGTGATTTCCTTAAATGCTTTCTAAAGGCCAGATTCAGACTTTTGTGGTAAAATGATCACTAGCAGTTTTTCTTTGTGTCTTGTTTACATGTGTGTTGCATAAGCTTTTAATACTTTTTTTTTTTTGCAATCTGCTTTGGAATTTTTAATTTACTTTCAATAAGAACATGAACATATCTATGACTTATCTGTCCACTTCACCTCCTCACAATATGAATACAATATTAAAATAAAGAGGAATTATAACACAGGAAGATTTTTCATGCTCAGGATTTTTAATATCATTAAAGTCTTTTCTGCACAGCTAAATCTGATTCCCTGCTACTAAACCTGATTGAGTGAGCAGCTAAACCATATTCACAACTGACTTTGGTAATATCTATCCGGATCACAAAATATTGTTAAGATTCCTTAAAAAAAAAGTTTAACCTGCAGAAGTTACTCCTACCATGTCTAGCTATAGTTTTAAATTAATGAAACACAGTAGTCATTTAACAAGATACTATTATATATGGCTATTGGGGTACAAGACATGCTACCTCAAAATATGACCCCTTGGCATTTGAGAAAACAGAAGCAGAAAGGTCTCTCTGACCTTTCTCTGGCCCTTTTCCTCTGAAGCAGACCATAGATGAATCCTCTAATCCTCTCTGGAGTAGGTCCTAAGACCTTCATTCCAGTCCTCCCTATTCCCAGAGGAAAGGAGCCTCCTTATTTGTAAAGATGCAAAGAATCATCTGACCATGCAGCATTGCTGAGCTCCCCTAGCTTATTCCCATCAGGTCACACCCCTTTCATCTAAACGTGCTTCTCCACAACTGTCACTTCTTCATCAGACAGCATAAAATAGACACAGGAATTCCTGTTTCTCTGCGTCTTCATTTCTAAAGGATCCTGTGTCAGATAAAACTTACCTTAAACAAACTTGTACACTTTTCTGTGGTTAATCTGTCATTTGCTATAGGGGACTTGTCCATGAACCTAGCGACGGGTGAGAAATCATTTCTACCCTAGCCAGCCTAACTCATTTGAATGAGCATACACTATCATGTGGGAGCCACACTTATTCCCAACTATTAATCTTTAAATTAATATATTACACTAAACGTCTTTCTTTAGAAAAGATAATTTTGTGAACATCACCTTTGGTGACTGAACGTCACTAGATATAAAACAGGTAGAAAAAGAAAACACTTGGGATGGCTTTAACTCTTAAATCCCATCAAATAATGCCCTCTTCTTTAGGAGAAACCTCAGCTCACCTCCTCATCACTGCTGAACAACAGGGCAGATGCTTTCTTCTTGGAGAACTCGGAGGGTTTTGCTTTTTCTTGTCTCTCAGCTTGTAGAGACAATGTCTGCTTCTTAGTAGCTGTACCCCCAAAAAGATTATCCTAGAAAAGCAAATTGCAGAAAGTAAGACAAATTCATAAACAGAAAACAGGATGTCCTCCTACATTAAACTGTTAGGGAGTAAGTCTCCAGTCAGGTATATAAATAATACCTCTGGTAAGGAAAACCTACAAAATGCTAGTAAATCCCACACTAAAGCCTTTTCTCACTGCACCCATAGAAGGGAAAGAGATTACCATAGAACTCGAAGGCATAGTTGCTGGGAAAAAGCAGGAGGACAACATGCGCACGAGGTCATGACGTACAAGAAGAAACTGGGCCCCATCTAGTCACCCTATGGGCAAGTCCCTCTCTGCTCATTTCAGGGGGTTACAGCCTGCAATGGGCATGGGAGTCCCTGCAGCAGCCAGCAAATCACACTGTCCTCTCCACGAATGAGAAACCAGAACAATGGCTCAAAGGAGAAAACTGGGGGGCTGTCTCCACTTCTTTACAGCTAAGAAAGACACCTGGGATGGAGGGAAGGCATGACTTGTGTTTCTCATTAACTTCAAGGAGATTATACAGAGTGAAGAAGTAGTTTACTAAATAAAATTGCTGGTGTACTAAGTTTAATTGTATTCATAAATTCTGTTGTCAAGTACTCCCCAAAAGTTATATTTATTAAGGTGATTTTATTCAAGTAAGGGGAACAAAAGTATCAGAGGGCCTGAGTCTGAATTAGGATGGAAAAACTCTTAACAGCAGGTGAACAGGCCTGGAATGTGAAGATGAATGAAGGCAGCCTTTAAGGAGAGTATGGTAAAGTAGGACAGGCCAGGAAAATAATGAGCTGATGTCCAAAGGGGATAATAATGACAGAGCTCAGATTCACTATGCACTTACTATTGTGCATAGTGCAGGCACTCTGCAAGAGCTTTACACTAGTAGTTACAGCTGCCACAATGACCCTACTCACTGTTAAGCCATATGAGCTTAAGGAAGGTTAAGTTACTTGCTCCAGGTCCCTGGTTTGCAAGTGGTAGGGCTGGGATATGAACCCAGGGGTCTGATAGCAAAGCCTATGAGCTCACCACTGCCCAGTACTGCAGAAGGTTAAGGTTTGGGTTGTCTTCTGTCTTATTTCTTTTCCCCACTTTGTGTTCTCCATCCAGGATGGGAAAGAAAGACAATGGTCAGGACATGGCTGCCTTCTCCTTTGCATCCCCACTTGGTCCAAGACATTTTTGTAGGTCATTGGGTATAACATGGATCCATCCTCTAGACTAAAGTACAGCTGACCCTGAATGACACGAGTTTGAGCTGCACAGGTCCACTTATACACAAATGCTATTCCAGTAGATATGTTGAAAAATTTGCAAACATTTACAACAATCTGAAAAATTTGGCAGACAAACCACGTAGCCTAGAAGTATCAAAAAAATTAAGAAAACGCTAGATATACCATGAATACAAAAATATACAAATAGATACTATTTATGTGTTAATCAACTGTTTATGTTAGCCATGTGGCTTCTGGTCAACAGTAAGCTATTATTAGTAGATAAGTTTTTAAGAATTGGGAAGTTATATACAGATTTTTGACTGCAATGCAGCAGTCAAAACAACCCCCACATTGTTCAAGGGTCAACTGTATTTCTCAAAGGCAGATTTCAAAAAATAAAACCTGTAGGTTTCAGTCCACAAGAACTTTGTCAAGAGGCCAGGCACGGTGGCTTATGCCTATAATCCTAGCACTTTGGGAGGCTGAGGTAAGGGGATCACCTGAGGTCAGGAGTTCGAGACTAGCCTGGCCAACATTGTAAAACCCTGTCTCTACTAAAAATACAAAAATTAGCCAGGCGTGGTGGTCACAGCTACTCGGGAGGTTGAGGCAGGAAAACTGCTTGAACCCAGTTGCAATGAGGTGAGATCACACCATTGCACTCCAGCCTGGGTGACAGAGCAAGACTCCATCTCAAAAAAAAAAGAGAAAGAACTGTGTCAAGAATCTAATGTCTTCTCCATTGCACAGCTAGGAAAATAAAAGGAAGAAGCCACTGAAATGAAAACAGAAATATTTTTGTTATATAAATTTCAGGTAGCCTGACTGCTTCCCTATCACGTTTTGCTAGTGTATGAGCCTCTAGGTAGAAAGTTACATCAGCAACAGTTTTCTACTAATCTAAATTATCTAGTGTTGCAATAACAATGTTTACCTCTTCATCTTCATCATCAAACAAGGAAACTGATGTGGGGAGCTTGCTAGGCAGCAGAGATGCACCTTTTAACTTACTCACACTCTGAGAAGAAAACAAATCCTGTTGGTTTGAAATTAAAGTTGCCGGTTAATAGGAACATCAGCTTCAGTATAAAACATGAGTGACTCAGACATGATGGCTGCCATGTGTCTAGGTTTCTTTTCTTAGAGAGAAGGTGGCTCAGACCGAGTGCTTAAAGGGACAGGCCTCAGGGTCTGTCCAGGGTATGTGCTACGGCAGTAAGGAGGAGGAAAGCCACAGGATCTGGTGGCCTTGCAGAGCCCAGAGGCTTCTGTATTCCCACCTGAATGACAGAAGACAGGAAGACGTTTTCTAATCAATTTCCTACAGCATGCTAAAAAAAATAAATCAATAAGAATGACTTCCCGTCACTGTCTAAAGAATCAGAGATTAGATAGGTTCAATAAAGGAACAGGGGCTAGATTCCCAAATTAAAGGAGCTACAACTATTTTATTTAGTAACACCCGTCTCTCCTAAGATTATGAATTATTTTAAATAAATATAAATTAGATTTTTATTTTAAAATGTTTGCTACTCCTTTTAGCTCAACTATAGGTATAAGACGTTGCAAACCAGGAAAAGACCTGCTAGATTCTAAAGAAACTTTCAGCCAGGCATGGTGGCTCATGCCTATAATCCCAGCATTTTGGGAGGCCAGGGCAGATGTATCACCTGAGGTCAGGAGTTCGAGACCACCCTGGGCAACATGATGAAACCCAGTCTCTACTAAAAATACAAAATTAGCCAGGCATGGTGGTGGGTGCCTGTAATCCCAGCTACTTGGGAGGCTGAGGCAGGAGAATCGCTTGAACCTGGGAGGCAGAGGTTGCAGTGAGTGAAGATCGCACCACTGCACTCCAGTCTGGGCAAAAAGAGCGAAACTCCAACTCAAAAAATAAAAATAAAAAATAAAAAAATAAAAAAATTTTCAAAATGTTATAAGACATCAGCTTATCCTGCAAAGAAATACCTGAAAATTGAGCTACATGAATTAGGAACATAAAACAGGACATCTATTCCCTTGGGAAGAGAAACTTCAATACACAAGAGCCAAACAATTGAACAGGACATTAACATATTTTCTAAGACTTCTTCAGACATTTTGAAAAATTATGGAGTCAATGTCTATTCCTCAAATATAGACCTAATGAGTTCACTAAGTGAGCTCTCCTCCACACGGTGGTTTCCCCCTGTGCTCCCCCGAGTTCCATGGGTTTATTTAGATAGAAGAGGCCACATGGTGAGTTCCAGGAGTCCCGTACCCCTCCCACATGTTACAAAAGGGCAAGAGAAAGGGTTCTGCTGTTTAAGAAAATGAAAGTAAATCAAAGCAAAGAACAAAAACAAATGTCAACATCATAGTTTTGGACCCTTAACTAATACCTTTCTTGGTAATGGAAAAAAGACACTTCCATTACTTCAAATAGGTTCCCCCAAAATGACTTCACAGGGTAAGCTTCAGTTCCACACTTGAGGTACAGAGGAATCAGGAAGCATTCCTTCTGGTCCAAAGCTTTATCTCCTAGACTGCCTTGGTTTTACTTCTCCTTGACTAAGAATCCCAGCAATATCCAGTAAAAACATTTACTCTATGATGACACACATGGGGAAAAGCCTTTGGTAGGGGTTTTCACACAAGTCTATGAGTTCGTTTCCGCTCCCACCATCAAGAAGGGGAGCCTATGACCCCTCCCCATGAACCTGGATGGGCTTCTGTGACCACCTTGCCAGGAAATGGAACAAAAGGAACACTGCTGACTTCCAAGGCTGGAACACAGAAGGCAACATGACCTCCACCTGGCTCTCTCTGAGGACCCTCCCCTTCAGCCCCAAGCCAGCATATAAGAGGCTGGCTTCTCTGACTGCAGGCTAGAAGCCACAGGCCTAGTGAGAGATATCCCAGGGGCCCCAGTGCCCAGTTACCAGAGTGAGCTGAACTTCAGCCCAGTCACCTTCAGACACAAGACAATGTGTCAGTGACAATGACCTAGCTAAGCCTAGTCAACTTCTAGAACTGTGAGATAACAAAAATATTGGTGTTGTAAACTACTAAGTTTTGGAGTTATTTGTTTCACAGCAATAAATAACCAGAACACCTTGTAAGGCACTGAAATTGGTCACATTTGATTTTCTTGTCTAGTCGACAAATACTGAATGGCTTACCACATGCCAAGCACTGATATTAAGGACAGGGTATTAGGGAAACAAACAAGGAATGAAAAGTCCTGCCCTTGTGGCACTTACTTTAGTGGGAAGTAGAGACAACGAATAAGTAAATATACATCGTTCCTGGCAACATGTGCTGTGGTAAACAGTGAAACAGAAGAGAGGACCAGGAGCACAGGATGGTGTGTGCTAGTGCTTCCTGTTGTGTGTATTTCATCAGGGAGGCCTCACAGAGAACTCGAAGAGTGAGGAAGGAAGCTGGATTCTGGGAACAGCATTACACAGAGTGGCAGGGGTCAGTGCAAAGACCCTGAGGTGCAGGTGTGGATCCATGAGGATAAGACACTGCAGGCTCCACCATGCTGTATGTCGGGGGTCAGGGTTGTGACTTAACTGGACTTTGGCTAATTTACGTTTTGTTCACTAGCCTTCAGTGAAATAATAGCCTCAAAGATATTCTTCACATCAAGGGCAATCACCCTACTTCCAAAGGGCTTCATGTACATCCTCACTGTGAGTGCGAAGTCCAACCATGAGAGCCTAACCTACAGTCCACAGTTTCTTGAAATACATGTAAGTTTCTGCCATGTCCACATACTTTTCTGTAAAAGGGGCTTATTACTTCCCATTACATTCTCATACAGGTCTCTGATCTCCTAAAAGGCTAACTTAAAATTAGATCTAAGAAGACCTAGGCCTGAGGGACTCAAGAAAAGCAGTGAAGCTTCAGAGAGTTGGTTCTAAGGTGCCTGGGGGGACCAAAGCAACCTGTGAAGCAGGGTCCCACAGCCTATTAGCAGTCTCAGTCTCAGTCTCAGTAAGACAGATGGCTATGCCAGAATCCATATGCCACAGCACTTAGCCACTTTCTAGTTAGTGAGAATGTCAATAAAGGAAGTAGCATGGTGACCTCCACTCTGGTGCAAGCATCTCATCACATCATGAGCCCATAAACAGTCTAAAGTCTAGGCATCCTAGAGAGTACTTTCATCCCAGGAGATTAAGTAAAGTCCAACCCAAAAGTGAAAAGTAAACATATTGCTTTCTAAAGATCCTATGCTCTCAAGAGGTAATTTATTTATTTTGAGACGAAGTCTTGCTCTGTTGGCCAGGCTGGAGTGCAGTGGGGCCATCTCGGCTCACTGCAATCTCTGCCTCCCAGGTTCAAGTGAATCTCCTGTCTCAGCCTCCCGAGTAGCTGGGATTACAGGTGCACACCACCATGCCCAGCTAATTTTTGTATTTTTAGTAGAGACAGGGTTTCATCATGTTGGCCAGGCTGGTCTTGAACTCGTGACCTCAGGTGTCCACCTGCGTTGGCCTCCCAAAGTGCCAGGATTACAGGCATGAGCCACTGTGCCCGGCCTCAAGAGATGATTTTTAAAGAAATGGAGTACTTCACAAAAAGTCTTACAACTCTACTGAGAAAAATCTGATTCAGAAATAGTTTCTCTGTCATATCCATAGGCCAATACTCACAACTAAGGAAAAGAATACTGTACCTCAGAGTCCTCCTCATCCGAAAATAAGCCTTTTTGAGTCTTTGTCTCTGTTGAGGGTTTGAGATTTTTGCTGGAAGGTAAGGTAACCTTTGATGGGGAAAACAAAAAGACAAAGAAAAATTAAGGATTGACAAATAGGATACCCAGAAAAGAGGGTTTACTCAATCAACCATTTAGAAAACACAAGGAGTCTGCTGATAGGCACCAAACCGAGGGAGCTGTTCAGAGAACAGCGAGACAAACAGAGGACACATCTGGTGTATCAGGGAGCAGGACACACTGCCTGGGTCAATCAGTGCACAGATGGGACATGTGCAATGAGAGACAGAGTAGAAAGGTAGGCTGCCCAAGGGGCCTGTCAGGTTCTGAATGCTGGGCCTTATGTGGTCAGCAGGAGAAAGTCAGGGTTCACAGACAGAACATGGCATGATGAGACGAACTGTAGAAAGAGGAGGGACCAGCTGTGCAGAACGGCAGTGAAAGGTCAAGCAGCCAGAAGGGCTTAAAGACTGCTGGGGACACAATGACTGGCCAAACGCAGGTCGATCTGAGCATCAAAAAGAATAATGGCCTGGCCAACATGGTCAAACTCCATCTCTACAAAAAATATAAAAATTAGCTGGGTGTGGTGGTGTGTGCATGTAGTTCCAGCTACTTGGGAGGCTGAGACTGGAGAATCACTTGAACCCAGTAGGTTGAGGCTCCAGTGAACTATGATTATGCCACTATACTTCAGCCTGGGCAACAGAGCAAGACCCTATTTCAAAAAAAAAGGAGGAAGAATGATGGTAATGGATTATCATATACACTGAAGAATGAATCCATGATCCCAAAGCAATATTAAAAATGGGGGAAAGAGTGGAAGAGAAAACTCTTTATTCAGAAGAATGCCAACTAATAAGAAATAAAGAATTTAAAAAACAGTGGATTGTGCCCACTAACAGGTTAACTGATTTTAGGAAAAGATCATCAATGGATTTTAAAAACACTGTATAAAAGGCTGGGAGAGAAGATATTCATACTGGGTCCAAATATCACTTTAGAGATGAACTTATCAATGGCAAAAGAGAACAGGGTACCTTTCCAATGAAGCAGTGTGGTGGGCACCCTAACAATCAAGTGACAAACTTGTCAGAATGAGGCAGACAGTGAACCTGATGTGTCTTGGGAGGTGATACAACAGGAAGTGCACAACCCTGCCTGCTTGTATTCTTGCCAAAACTGCTGACCCTGAATTTAATCATTGGAAAATAATAAAGCAAATTCACAATGTCATACATACTACAAGACAACTGGCTGGATATTAAAAAAAAAAAAGAAGTGGGAGGTGCTGCTCCAGATTAAAGAGACCAAAGAGACAACACGACCAAATGCAATGTAGACACACTGCCTGAATCCTGGGTTTCTTTAAAAAAGAAAAATAATAATAATCAAAACACAAAAAAATACTATAAAGCAGAGGTCCCCAACCCTGGGCTGCAGACCAGACCATGGCCTGTTAAGAACCTGGCCCCACAGCAGGAGGTGAGGTGAGCAGCAAGCATTACCACCTGAGCTCTGCCTTCTGTCAGATCAACCACAGCATTAGATTCTCATAGGAGGGCAAACCCTATTGTCTACTGTGCATGCAAGTGATCTAGGTTGCAGGCTGCACTCTTCTTTACATCCCTAATGCCAAAAAGGTTGGGGACCGCTGCTATAAATAGCATTTTGGGGACAAGAGAGGAAATTAGAATATGGACTATATTGTTGGGGAGATTTTACAAAGACATTGTGAGGCAAACTGGAGCAATTCAAATACAGACTAGATATTAAGTGTCTACTATAGAATTACTGTTCATCTCACAGCTGTTGATAATGGCATTGTGGTTATAAGGAAGTCTTTTCAAGAGAGGATTAATGAAATATTTAGGGGTAGAATGTCCCAGTGACTACATGCAATCAGTTCCATGTATCAAACAGTTAAAATAACTTAAACACAAATAGTTCAGGAAAAAACAGATATGTAACAAAGTTTACATCCATAATCCTAAGAACTGATCAATACGGGTCGCAGTTATTTGAGTGTTCACTGCAATCTTCTTTCCACTTTCTGTTTGACATTCTTTAATATGAATGTGAAAGGGAACAATACTTCCCTCTGGGTTCCAGATGAATTCTTAAGATGCACCAGATCAATTCTGCATTCACTCCTCCCTCCTGCTCACCTTTTTCTCTTCTCTTGCTTTACTTTCGTCTGTCTGACTCACAGTGGCTTCTGGCAAAGCTTCAGCTTTTTCTTTGAACAGATCTCCTTCTTCATCATCAAAGATATCGGCAGTGGACTGGACTTTGCCTTTAAAAAATACCAAGGCATAAAATTACACTAAGGTCAAAAATCCTACCACAAAATTTGTAGATTTAAAATTCCTCCCTCTCGAAGAATAAACAGAAAAGTTACGTTGTTATAGTAAGTGAAACTATACTCTTCCCTTGGAATTTTTCAAAAAGCATAGTAGCAGCTCAGCTGAAAGAGAGAAAAGATAGTTCAACCATGCAGCTGACATGCTTATCCAAGCAGCAGCCTCCTGTGCTTAGAGTAGCTTGGACTGGCTTAAAAGGTAAAGAAAGATCTAGAGGAAGAACGAATATTTAAGAGGACCACCAAATCAATCATCTAAGGAATCTGAGAAGTGAGGGCTTGGCTCCTGCTTTTAAAAAAAATCAAACTATACAAAAGCAGATAAAAGCAAATACTGAAATCCCCTCATAACTCCACCTGCCTACTTGAACAAGATGGACATTGGGAACAGTTCAGCATACATGCTTCTAATTCCCCCAAAGGATATACTAATGAATTAACTTTAGTTATTTACACATAAGGCTATAAATTAGAAGATAATTTGAATAATATGTCTTACCATTTGCGTTCCATTTAATGTACCTATAAAATCTTTCCAAGTCAACATGCATAGACCCTATTTTTTTTTAACAGTCGCACAATATTCCACTGAATGGAAAGGCCATAGCTCACCCTACTGATAAATCTGAGTAATTTCCAACCTTTCACTACCATAAACACTGCTGTACCAAGTGAGGCATATGTTGCTGAAATGAGGGCACTGGCTCATCAATGTCCAGAGACTAGGAGTTGTCAAACAAAGCAGCATCAATTTACTAGTGATTCTAAATCAGTTCTCAAAGATACCTACTAAGTGAGAGTCCTGTGGAGCAACAAAAAGCACTACTACCTTCCTTTACTGTCATCTTCACCTAGACCTGCGTGCATTCTGCACCCGTTCGCACTCTTTCTAGATTAACTAGGCTATTATTTTCCTTCACACTTCTGCTTCCATCCTCACTTTCTACACCTAACACCGAAAAAGGAGAGTAAATCCAGACACCCTGATTCTAAATGCATTCTGGTTCTATCTATTCCTATTCCAACCTTTTTTATTTTTTCAAGTTCCTGAAAATTATGTGCACCTTAGGGATCTACCTTTCTTTTCAGGAAAAGCAGTCAATGAATCTAAGTCTTGCTATTCCAAGTGTGATCCATAGACCACAAAGCTTGCTGGAAATGCACAACCTTAGGCCCCACTCTAGACCTACTGAATTGGAATCTTCATTTTGACAAATGCCCCTGGGAGATTCATCTGCAAATAAAACAACAAATGATTTACAGGAATGACTTCAGGAACACAGGACTTATATTTAAGAGGAAAAGAAAGGACAATGTCAAAGCAGCCAAGGGGCTGAAAACCGCATCACAGGAGGAAAGACCAAGGCCACCTGAGCTTTTTGGCAGAGAGAAGAGAAGGTGGGAACTAAACGGCCAGCATACAACATGCTGCTCATGTAATTACTAAGGTCTGCTGGAAGAAAGTATGATTAAAACTTTGTAATTCCAAAGGTCAGAACTAGAAATTGTGAACAAATATTATAGGGAAAAAGATTTCAGCTCTCTATAAGGAAAATAATCACAGTAATTAGCTTCCAGAGCAGAAAAGATTGGTTCATAAAAGAGGCCTCCCAGGCACCATAGCTATGTAAGTACAGACACAACAGCTCAATGACAGGAATGCTGGAGAAGGGATCTGGTATTATAAGAGATACAAACTAGGGAGCTTATGTCCCTTTATAGGCAACTTTTTTTTTTTCTGGCTGAAGTCCCAGAAACAGAGGCGGGAACAGGTACCTGTCTTGGAAGGTTTGCTGCGGGGTGCTGAGAAAAAGTCGTCATCGTCATCATCAAAGAGGCCAGTGGGAGATGGAAGATAGGGGCTTTTTCTTGGAATGGGCTGCTCAGGCTTTTGGGGCTCCTTCAGTGATGAAATGGAGACAGCACCAAACACATCTGTGTCTCCTGTGGGCACAGGGACAAGACAGCTACAGCTGTGAGCCAGTGTGAACCTGTTGACTTTACAGAAAAAATTACCACCCACCAAGAGCTTTTCATTTCAGTTAATCCACAAAATGCATTAACAGGGCCTAATAACCTCCATCCATTACTGCTACAGAACATCCCACAATGCAGAATCACCAGGTCACTGACAAAAAAGTCCAAGGCCACTGAGCTCTAGGAGAATAATTGCTAACATCAGTAGATGAGCTCTTTCTATAAGCTGCTCAAAGCCCTTTGAAGCTCCCAGGTGCTTCCTTGTCTCCAGCCAGGCTTTAGAAGATGATAATTTTAAAAATGAAAAAACAGTATTTGTGTTCTTTTTGGAAAACAAACCTTAAGTTATGTTACCTAAAAATACAGAAACAGCTCCTGCTGGGATTTTCTTTCCAGGTTTGGATGATAAAGACTCTAGAACGAAATAGCAAGAGAACCATTTTACAAGGAAAATAACTTTTCTTGCAATATTCTTCCTGAAATATATGCAATGTAATATATGCGGTTAGTACCAGACCTTTTGAAACTAATTTTTCCTAAACAAGCCATTTTAAAATGCTTTAGTATTTTCTTCTCTACCAATGTCAGGACTTTTTTTCTTGACTCCTCCTCAATCTCCCCCACTACCCTTCCTAAATAAAAAATAAAAAAGGACTTTTTTCTTTTGGAATTAACACAATCCAAGCTATGACTTCCATGGAAGGGTGTGCTGACTGTGATCAAGCCACAGTAGTGGGTCGGCTGGGGAACGCCAAGGGAGGTAGTGAGCACCACTGGTGGAGGCAGGGACAGCATGACCAGGGCTCCCCCAAACAGTTTCAGCTCTACCCATTCCAGTTGGATAAAAATGAACAAGTAAAAAAGAACAGCAAAAATGTGTGAGTCATCAGTAGAAAGAAAAGACAGCCGGGCGCGGTGGCTCATGCCTATAATCCCAGCACTTTGGGAGGCTGAGGCAGGTGGATCACAAGGTCAAGAGATCAAAAACATCCTGGCCAACATGGTGAAACCCTTTCTCTACTAAAAATACAAAAACTGAAAAAAAAAAAAAGACAATGAGAACAAAGAGGGAAACCAAGCAAGTCACCTATGCCAAACCATGGACAGCAGAAAACAGAGGGTAGCCAGGTAAGCAGCCAGCACAACAAGCACAAGGAGTGGCCCACGAGGCCCAGCTCTGATGCGTGTGCCCAGGAGACTCAGCGCTTAAAATCACTAATTCCCAAGTCCTGAGAATTACTGCAAACCTAATTGAGTAACATTTGTAAGTTAAGAAATATATTTATATTTGTGCTTTTTAAAAACTACACAGATGGGCCATGTGCAGTGGCTCATGCCTGTAATCCCAGAACTTTGGGAGGCCAATGTGGGTAATAACTTGAGGATAGGAGTTTAAGATCAGCCTGTCCAACTGCCCAACATGGTGAAATCTTCCTGTCTCTACTTAAAAAAAAAAAAAAAAAAAAAATATATATATATATATATATATATATATATATATATATGACTAAGGTCTGCTGGAAGAAAGTGTATATAAAACTTTACAGATGATTTTAATGCACACTGGGTTGGGGAATTACTGGTCTCCAACTTATGTGCAGAATGTTAAAAATGTTTCTTTAAATTAAACTTCATTAAATGAAAACCATTCTCAACATTGCTCTAGGGTAGTTTTCTTGTCTGACTTTTGATGAGTTCTCCTAACAAACAGGCAAGACTGTGATGTGGGTTTGCAGATGGTACTCTATTTTTTCCAAGACATGAATTAGCGAAGATGAATTACTTTCAACTGGACCAAGGTCAATATAACAGCTTCCTGCTCAACGCAGAAACAAGACTTGGGAACAACCTTGGGGTTCCATCTCCTAATGAGAAAGACAGTTCTGGAACTCTGCAGTTGACCAGCCCCCAGCTTACCCTCAACAGAGGCTTCAGCTTGTCGATCCTGGGGGGCTTCCGTGAAGAGGTCACTCTAGTTGTAATAACGTATATGACAAAGGATTAAAAAAAAAACAAAACAGGAGAAAGCATAGCTGCATTTGAGGATTTCTAAGGAAAAGTAACCTATAAAATTTAAAACTACGTATTTACTATGCTCCCAGAAAATCACTTGCAAAGTGGTAACTATGGCAAAACCAGACCCTAAAATAATTTAGGCCAGGTGTGGTGACTCACGCCTGTAATCCCAGCACTTTAGGAGGTCTGTCCAGGAATTAAATACAAAGATGAAAGATAATAGATAAGAGAAGAAACAATCACCTAGTAAATTATTCAAACTAACAAGTGCACATCTTCTCCTCATCTAACAAAGGATAGAAGAAGATGGTATTTCTCACTCTGATTCTTAGTTCAAAATGTCCCAAAATATGAAAATAGAAATAACTTCCAACTGAGAAGCTGTTTTCCCCCACTAAAGAAACAAAGCATATTTCTTCCTTGTGAACCTGATACAGCTGCAGGGAGTGTCGCTGGGTACCATGGACTCACCTCCTCGTCCTCATCATCAAAGAGCCCCTTGCCCCCACTAAACAGGCCGCCTCGAGAGCCAAATGGCGAGAAGTCCTCATCAGTCAGCTTAGGGGGTGCGAATAAGTTATCCTCTTCATCTAGCAAACAGAAAGCAATGTTTTGCAGGGAGCATTAAAGATGGGTCTGGAACCCAAATTCCCGGGTTGGCATCTGCAACATCTCCAAACTGGCATGGGGTTTATTTGACCCTATTTAACCAAGTGTGAGGCAGTCTGATGAATTTCAGACTAAACCCCTGGCATAGTCCACTGATGCCCTCAAAAAGCCCTGTGGGCCCCCACTCTTAAATTTGTCAATGCCTGCAGCAGACAGCATTCATTCTCTAGGCCAGCATCCTTGATCTAGATTTACTTTGAAGCAAGTATTAGGGTTAGATACCATATTC